>NW_008824182.1:123893-125000 GCF_000699105.1 Pygoscelis adeliae
AATTTGAATGCCAAAGAGGGTTGACAGCCATAATGCAGTATGTGATGTTAGATCAGGACTATGAACTGCACACAGAATTTAGGGTGGAAGTTCCCTCTATCCTGAAAGGTCCTTGTAATCTGCTGGAAAGACTGCAAATAATACCTACCAGCTTCAAAAAGGAAATTATTGCCTGTTATTTTCTACTATTTTTGCAGAACGCCACCACAGAAAACAGATGGGATATGTGATTTCATCTTCACTTAAGCATCAGAAGATTAAAAAACCCACTAACATTCTGTCTGCTGATCAAACAAGGGAGGTTCAAAACTTCAGCCCTTCCTTAAAACCACCACAAAAAACAACCCAACCCCCCCAAAAAACAACCACACAAAACACACCAAACCATCCAGGTTCTGACTTTTCTCCCAAAAAGGAAGAAAAAAAGCTTGTACACTACCCTGCCCACTCTGAGATGATATGAAACTCTTAATTCTGAAAGAGACAAGAAAACAAATTTCTCTACTCTGTATGAAAGCTAATCACTTCTCTTGGTGAAGTAGTAAATCTGGTAATCTGGTAGTTGATCCTGAGGTTCAGAGAGGCTCATGATTTATATTTATTTTTATTCCCTGTGGACAAGAACAGAGACCACAAAACCGACAAATTAAAAGGCCTGAACAACAACAAACTCCTGAATACTAAGTGCAAGAGAAGACAAGACGAAAGATCCAATTCTGTCATGTCAGTGAAAGAATCCCACTGAAACTGCCAGGACTCTCCCTGGGATAACAAGGCTCTGATGCAGAGGCTTGAAGGACCCTAATCCAGAAGCAAACAAACCTACTTCGGAGTGTATAGGTATTTTCTGATTTTGTACTTAACTATATGTTGACATACACTTGAGACAGGTGCTGTACGAAGACTAACCTCAATCAATAGCCCATACAGAGCTACTGTCAAGTGACTCTGCTGCTTCTTCTCGATAAAAGCTAGCAGGGGAGAAAAAAAATCCCAACCACCAAACACATAACCTAAAAATAAAACCCGAAGAAGTTAAAGAACTCAAAGTTCAGAGTAGAGACCACCATTACATATGGAAAAGGATGAGTCCAAGACCAAAGTCAA
>NW_008824183.1:0-1816 GCF_000699105.1 Pygoscelis adeliae
TGCCTAATGCAGCCCAGGATACACTTAGGCTTTTTTGCCACCAGGGCACATTGCTGCCTCATGTTCAAATTGGTGTCCACCAGGAGCCCCAGGTCCTTTTCTGTAAAGTTGCCTTCCAGCTGGTTGGCCCCCAGCATATATTGGTGCTGCCAGCACCACTCCCCAGCATATGCTGGGGAGGTTGTTCCTCCCCAGGTGCAGGACTGTGTACTTCCCTGTGCTGAACTGCATGAGATTCCTGTCAGCTGTTTTCTCCAGCCTATTGAGGCCCCTCTGGATGGCAACACAACCCTTTGGCCTATCAGCCGCTCCTCCCAGTTTTGTGTCATCCACAGACTTGCTGAGGGTACGCTGTCGTGGTTTAACCGCCGAAACCAGGACATACGCTCCGCCCCATCATCCGGATCATTAATGAAGATGTTGAAGAGGACTGGATCCAGCATTCATCCCTGGGACAGACTGCTACTTACTGGCCTCCAACTAGACTTTGTGTCACTGATCACCACGCCCTGGGCCCAGACGCTCGTTCAGCCAGTTTTCAATCCACCTCGCTGTCTGCTCATCCAGCCATACTTCATCAGCTTCCCTATGAGGATCTTACAGGAGACAGAGTCAAAAGCCTTCCTGAAGACAAGGCATGCGATATCCACTGCTCCCACCTCATCTTCCATGCCAGTCGTTTCATCACATAAGGCTATCTGGTTGATCAAGCATGGCTTCCCCTTGGTGATTCCTTGCTGATTACTCCCAATCACCTTCTTGTCCTTCATGTGCCTGGAAATGGTTTCCAGCATTAGTTGTTCCAGGGTATTACTTTTTGTTTATGCTCTATGTTCTACTGTATTTAAATGCTAGTCTCACAGTAAAAGCTCATACAAGTCAACTTTCAAACCTCTAAAGGAGTACTATTGACTTTGAGACAATCTTGATTGATTTTCTTATCTGTAAAACGGGCTAAATAACATTTTACTCCTTCATATGAAACAGAAGAAGTCTATTTTAGGTTGGCTTCTGAATTAAAAGTATTCTGTAAAATCCTTTTCTTTTCTTTTTTTTCTGACACATCTAGGTAAGTGGAACAGCTTTATCAGTCTTACATCAATTAATTTATTGTATAATTTGACCCAGGAATATGTTAAAATATTGCATAATATAAAAAAAAGTTGGTACATTTAGAATACACTTTTCTGTATTTGCTAGATTTTAGAAGTGTCATATTCCAAGCTTAACAGAATTCTGGAAAATTATCTGGGATTTCAAAGAAAGAAAATAATTAGCTCTAACTTGGCATTCATTAAAATGTCTTTCCAGTCATTTATAAAGGCATTGATTTCATAGACTAACTTCCAAATTCATGTTGTCAATAAATCCTTAGCACCAAATTCTAAACATGAGAACCAAGTAGTGACATCACTAATCTACAGAGAAGTTGGACAATTTCCAGTAGTTTATTTACAAATTTCAGATAATTTATTTGATGGAAGGCTTGTCAGTGTTCAGTTTTCATATCAATTACTGGCTTCTATTAAAATTGTCTATTTTGGAGTGCTTCATTTTTTGCCTATTCATCATCACAAATAATGAGGACAGAGAGAGGATTTTTTTTCCAGGGCATGGGTGGGTGATGGGTGTTTTTTGTTGTTTTTTTCATCTCCTGGCTTCCAATAAATAACATCTGACACTTGTAAGCAGTAGTAGCTATTACTCTAAAGATATCCTCATTGGCACCTCTAAAGATATCTTCATTGGCACCTTTAAAATTACCATGTAATGGCTAATACTATAACTATTTGAGGAATAAACTGTCATGTATTAT
>NW_008824183.1:1835-24645 GCF_000699105.1 Pygoscelis adeliae
TCTTTCCCTCCATTTTTTTGTCAGTTTAAGCAAGCTTTAGGTACATACGTTATTTTTAAAGCAAAGAAGGTTTTTTTTATGCATCAACTTAAAAAATAACATAGTTATTAACAAACTATTATTGTGTTCTACTTGAACAGTAGTGGCAAAACTGTCAACTATGTGTTTACTTCATGGTCTTTGGAATTTTTTAAAAGTTAGAAAATACACAGCTTGAATTTCATATGCCTGGCGGCATATATGTATCTGATGGTTAGAGGGGGCAAAAACAATAAAAAACATCTTCTGACTCAGAGACTGATGAAATCTAACACAGAAATCACAGATAAAAAATGAATGTGGAACTCAACAATGCCAACTTTGTTGTCAGTGTTTAGTGTCCTTATCACTTAGAACTTCATGAATGTCTGAAATGGCTTCTAATATCAATGAAAGAGGCTGCACCACCCAAAATTTGCTGTCTATACCATAATTGTAGCTATACATGAATTAATTACACGAAATGTGAAAAGCCTACTTGTTTTCTCTCATTAGTACATTTTCAGTAGTATATTTACCTCTTTGACTGGAGGATGTCTGCCTGGTGGTTTTGCTTCTTTTATTCATTATAAGGAATTCAGTTTAGAGAGGGAACACAGCTCTCCAGTAAAACTGTAGTAACCACTACTGCAAACACTCTAGTAAAGTCAAAGAGATTATTCAATATCCTTCTCTTTCACCTGTTTATCTTTTCTGAGTTACTATTGGTTTTCTCCACTAGGTCAGACTTTCAAAACTTGAGGTTAGCTTGTGAAGAAACGAAGCCGAAATTTACAGTTTTGTCTTCAGCATCTTCAGCATGTACAGCATTTTTGTGTTAAAATTCTTGTACCTCTTTTTTAAAAATGTTATTGCCATGTTTTTATAATACAGTTTAATTGAAAGAATATTTTATCCTTTATTTCTCCAACTTTGCTTTTATTCAGTCCTCATGTTGTGAGTCTCTGGTTGTTCATATTTATCTCAAACATATTATTTGCAAAACTAGATGAGCGAATGAGAAAGATTCCCATAACTCACAGCTTAACCTGCTTCTCTTTTTTGGTATTGCTGTCCCAGATAGTTTATTTCTACTTTTCTGTTCTCTATTTGTAAAACTCTGTTTATTCTGATGATGTGATATTTGTAGTTAAAAAAAAACAGTTTTCCTATTTTTTTTTTTGTCTGCTTAATTGCAGAATCAACTAATTGGCACCCACTGTATTAAACTTGAACACATTTTTTTTTCATTCTTTTCAAGAAAAAAGATGTTTTGCATTTACAGACCCGTGGGTTTTAATCTGGATTTGGCATTACTTTCAACATTCTGCTTTTAATTCATGTGCAATTAAGTGTGTTCTTGTCATGGAGGCTCATGGAATCAAATTAGGCAGGTAATAGATTCAAAAATAAACTTTATTTAAACCAAAATGGTTAGCAGAAAACTAGTAATGAGGCATCAACACTTCGACAACATCAGTAAACCACAGGTTCAGGATGGCGTACGAGGAATTAATACTGCACAGCCGGTTTTAGAAATCAGGATCCAAAATGTGCACAATCACTCACCTATAAGATGAGGGCTCTCAACCTCAAGGAGTTTCCTTGGGCAGCATCCCAACCCAAGGGGAGAGTCCCCAATTGCAGATCCGCTGCTCTGAGGAGAACCAACTCCACTCATCCTCTGGTGGGGCTCCATTTATACCCTAGTCAAATCTGATCTGTGGTCAATTCTGATTGGCTGAGGGCTTTGACCTTCTTACTCCTTGCCTGAGGTGTATACGTGACCATAATTACTGGCCCAAGGCGTGTACGTGATGGTCAGCACTCGTCACTGTAAAGGTGTGAAAGTAAGGGCGCGAAAAGTAAGGACGCAGCGGTCTTAATGCCCCAAGTCTTTATCAGGGCGGGTGCACCTGCCACAGTTCCAGCAGCAGCAGCAGTTGTATGATACATGTGCAGAGATAAATTTCCATTTTATAAATGTACTTTTAAATGCATTAGCATAGCTCCTAGAAGACCAGTCATGGCTGAGTTCCTGTTGCACTTAATAATAAAGAAATTATGATCCAAATAGAACCGCAGAATAGAACCATAGAATCATTAATGACAATGTCTGCTTCAATGACTTCACATGTTAACAGCATTTATTAAAAAAAAACAACCCAACAACAACAAGGCCTTCAGGGAAACAGGGAGACAAAATGTTGGATATATCTTCTGACTCTTGTGTGTGACATTTCCTGTTAGGAATGGTCTTGTCCTTTGATTCAGGCCTAGATTTTATTTTGAGGACAACTGAAATAGTGCAAAACAGGGGCAAGGAGAGAGCTAAT
Organism: Pygoscelis adeliae; assembly: GCF_000699105.1. Lineage (NCBI taxonomy): Eukaryota > Metazoa > Chordata > Aves > Sphenisciformes > Spheniscidae > Pygoscelis > Pygoscelis adeliae. Next base: position 4,190 of record NW_008824183.1, read on the forward strand.
GATTTTGCAGTACAGGCTTGCTTCCTGGCTTTTTTATATAGTAGTGCACCATTAGAGACCAAGAGGAGTATGTCCATCTTTCTCTATGAAAATAAGCTGTGTTTGCAAAAAAAACCCGGAGAATTTCACTTTCAGCATGACTAGTACACATGAGAATTCAGGCTTTCCAAGCTGATAGAGAAATAAATGGTATACAATTAATACCTATTTTTTTCTTAATCCAAGTTCCAGTTCCCCGGAAAAAAAATAGTTTGAGCCAGGCAAAGATGTCTAGTCTCTTTGATAGAGGTCAGATTATGCACCAACACTACCACAATTTTGTCTGATATTTTAGAGATTCCATCTCTTTGTAGAGATACCACTTTGCCGCCTTCTCATTCTTTATGTTATGATTAAAATGCTTTGTTGTTTAGACTCTTCAAGTCATACCAAAATGGCAAAGCATCAAGCCTTGTAAGAACACTTCAGAACTTTGTCAACACAGATTTTAGGAAAAAAGGTGATTTGTCATCAGTTGTTAGTTAAGACAAAAATACTGTTCACATGGCTCCAAAATGATATAAGATTTGAGAACTAGGCCTCCTAGTATGTAGGTTGCAAACCTGAATGGAGTTGGACAAGAAGTCAGGACAAAACTTCCACTGAGACTTGCAACCTGTGTGTCTGCATCAAGCTGACTTCTTGTCCAACTCTATTCAGGTGTAAATATAATGTATAATGTCCCGCATGTATGTATGATCTATAGTGTCTTGAGGCATAAACACTGGAATTTCATGGAATCACCCTACCTGAAGCTGGCCATGTAACAAGGTTGCAAGACATAATAGGTACATAATGACTGAACCATAATGACGAGGTATGATTCATTTAGCCAGACTGAAAAATAACTTGTGTTTGGTTTTATATAAATTTACCATTCCATGTTCTGTACTCTGTGGCTGGAAGTTTTCTCTGTCTGTGTCTTAAGCCTTATTTCTGTGGGTAAATCTAAACTTGGCCTCAAGCACAGTCGAAGGTAACATAGATCTAGCCTTCAGCAACAAAATATTGATCTGTATGGGAATATTTCAAAAATCTATAGAAGAATGAGGCTATAGGGGAGGTAAATACAGCTGAATAGGTATAGTTATGCAATCTTTTCTGGTTTTCCATTACATTAAATTTTCATTGACTTTTTTTCCAAATAAAGTTAGGCATAAGACAATTATTTTAACACTTTGTAACAGGATCTGCTACCTTGTGTCCATTGTATCAGTTCATCTGTGATTGTATTCCAGCAAAGCACCTTGATACCAGTTTTACTGGAAACAAAAGCAAGCAAACAAAAAGGATCAAAAAAAACAACCAAACAAGCAAACAAACAGTGAATTTATTTCAAAGTTCAGCATATGATTATGTTCTTTTTCTAGGGGGTGAATGAATAAAAACTGAGAAAATCAGATGGATGTGATTTATTGGTAAGAACACTTAAATGTAAACTAAAATAGTTTTTGAGTAGAAGGCTAGAGGCATAGTATTATTAAAGGAATTGTAACTCTTTGTTGGACTCCAGAGACCAAGTCCCCAGCCCCTTTGAATTTGGAATTTTAAAAAGTCCTAGGGGAAAAAAAAGGAAATTAAAAGATTAGAAGGAACACTAATCTAATGTTGTTCAATATTTTGCTACAGCTCAAGGAAGGCCCTGTGGCTGAAGCATTAATTCTAATGTTATGTTCCCTTTCTAGATTGCATTTTATTAATGTTTTCTTTTGTACCACAGTGTGAAGGGACATAGAGCTTTTATCTTTTATTTAAAATTAATGAGAAGTATATTACTTTACTAGGAAAGGACATCAGAAGAAAATCTTATCCCTTAGAAAAGGAAACACAGGTTTGTAAGCAGATTTGATTTTTGGTTCTGGATCTTCCTGGCTTTTTAGGTGATCTTTGACAAATTATTTAAAGTGTTTGTGCTGAAGTTCCTGCATTTTTATGTTATAGTGATATTTGCAAAGTAACCTCTTAGGTGCATTGCACACCTTCATTAAAATCTACATTGTGATAGCGAAAATTCAAGATAATAACATGTAACTTTTTAACTAATGAAAGGCTCTTGGGTATATATTTTCTATTCAGTTCAGATGTGCTGAAGCAATATCTTGTAGCTAAAAGACATTGTCATCTAAAAATTCTAGACAATGTTTGGTAATTTGAAGTTAATGGCTCTCCAGCTGAACCTGAAACAAACTCAGTCTTCCATATAAAGATTCGGTCTTGGAATATGCGTGCCACTTCATATGACACTCCTTTCATTACTGGATAAAAATGTAGGGATTTTCCCACACACTAGCACCTAGGAAATACCTCAGAGCATCATAGCTCTTACAAAAGGAAACCCTATCATACGAGATATCCCCAAGGCTGGCTGAAGTAAAGTGTCCATCCTCTGAAAATTTACAAGTTAATCAGGCTTTCTCTAAACCTATAAAGTGACTGTTGATACAGTAGCTGCAGGTGTCTTTCTCCTATGGTACAAGGTGTTTGACAACCCTATGCACTCTCCTGCAGAGATCTGAGACCCTGGGACTGTATGCGTGAAATGTAAGAGTCAGCTCAGCAGTCTGTCCCTCTCACCTTCCCTCCCTACCACCCTTTCCCAAAGATAGTGTTCTTGCCAAAGTCTCAACAAACACTCTGTGAATTTCTCAGGACCATTAGGTGTTCATAAAAAGTATGTTAACTGAGCAAATAAACTGTTTACCAAATGGAGCACTCAAAAAATTAGAAAAGCTCTAAACTGAGTATTTTGACTGATTTTTCTAAAGTACCCGTGCATTCAGCTGGTCTATCTTCTAACTTTTTTATAGAAGTCTCTTTCATCCTGAATGATGCAAATACAGGACATAGCATTTATTCAACTCAGGAACTCACTATGGTCTTCATCACAATAAAATTTGGGGTAACTAAATTTAAGGAAGATTAATTCTAACCTATGTGAATAAGGTAGCCAATATGTAATAATCATAGGATAACAAAGGAAATACACAGAGCAAAATGACCTGAATGAGGGTAATAATAAAACTGCGAGATGAATTATTGTCCACATTAGTATCTTCCTGAAACTCCAGATAGGAAACAAACCGGTTCAAATCAAATTATGTTTGCAACAGTTCATTACCCCCAAAAAGATCAGGCAGATTGTTCTTTCCATATGATTTGCCTGTTTTAATTTCTATAGCTGTAACTATACTACTCTATATGGCACATACCACGAGAAAGCCCAAATTCTTCATTCACTCATCAGAAAACAGATAGATCATCACGTGTTGTCCAAACTATGTTTTATTTATGTGGAAATGGAATTAATAGCAAAGAAATGTAGGAATGGTAGTCATCCCCTCAGCTGATAGAGAGTCATGACGTGGGTGAAATCAGATCTGATAACTTCAAAACAAACATACGTTAACAGTCCAGTTGAAGCCTAGCATAAGAGATTCAGCAATCTTTTATGATTTGACAGAACTCATATTCATTTACTTAATTTCATCATGAGTTTCCACTTTAACAAAGTTAATTACCTGCTCCCAGTTTTCCTGAAGTGAAGGTCATAGCCCCTAATTACCACAAAGATTAGAAGAAAAATGTTCATTAATAAAGTCCATTGGTATCTGGAATGTCTGATCGCATTGTATTGAAAAAAAAAAAATCCAGCATAGCTTAACATTCAACAGAGATTTATTCAAAGTATTTTGTATAATTTAATACCTTTTCATCAATTCCTTTGGAAAATAATAATAACAGTAATAACAAGAATACTTTTTCTGTATTCTCTGTCTGCATAGTAATTTTTTTTCACCCAATTATATATGATATATACATATGTTCACTGAATGACCCCAAAATTATAAAATGCAGTCATGTAACTTCTTATCCTCATTCAAAAAGGTTTTGTTCCTCTTCTTTTTATCAAGCAGTCTAGTGTCAAATGTCTGAAAATTGTTGTTTTGTAGTCTATTGGCAAAAAATTATAGGTTTTTATTCTAACATATAGAGGGAAGAAAGTGCGAGAAACAGATTTTCAAAATACTATAATCATCTAGGCTTATCACCATTCTTATTAATCTAGATGCTCTTGTTATTCATTATTTTTTCTTTTCTGAGTTTATACTTCAAAAAAACATTGCAATTTATTGCTCACAGAAAAATGATATTCCAATTTTCTTTTCATGTTTATTTGTTTTGTTTTTGTCTTCATTAAATACTAAGCCATGTTGAGTCATCTGACTCTTCTAGGTTATTTTACCCATCTCTTTCTTACCAGCATGAAACTCAGCAGGGTTTACAAAATAAACTGAATTCCAGGAGAAGCTTAATCTTTTTTTCTTGCTTGTGTTGTTTTGCATACTTTCTTATTATGTAATTATTATAGATATTTTTTCCCATAGGATTTTCTTTCAGTTTGCAAAAGGAAATATTGTTTAGGATCACTCTGAGAATACACCTGAGAAAAGTCTGGGTCTTCAACATATGTTTAATTCAGCCATTTATTTACTTAAAGGCATATCTTACAAAGAGAAATCCTTAATAGCTACTGCTCAAAAGCATCTAAGTGGAAAAAAAAAAAAAAACAAACCCAACCAAAATCAGCTGAACTAGTCCTCCTCTACACTCCTCAGACACAGGTAGATTGATATACTTTTTCAAGACTGTGTTTATACTATATGTGTTATAGTATATGAGAAAATGGATAGCAAGCAGGTTTTAGGTATTAGGAATACAGAGGAGATCACTGACCTTTCTAATCCAGGGTATTTTCTCCATTTGTGATACACCTTTCTTCTGTTTGAGAAGAAAGTAAGTTTATTCCATTGTTCAAGACACAAAGACACATGCTTTGTTGTGCTACTGGTAGAGTCTAGTGAAGACAACTGTGAACAGGCAAAGGCTTTCTTGAGTGACTTGAAAGACTGATGTTAGTAAGAATTTCACCAGAGCAGAAATTCAGCAATGAATTTAGGGATGGAGCAAGAATTCTGAAGACATTATAAAGGTATTTTTCAAATGTAGAAAACCAGTGAAATGTTCAAGGAATTAAGGCTTCCAAATGAAGATCACATTTTATGCTTTCAAAGTGATTTTTTTTTTTATTGAAGACTTAATCTTCAGAATCTTTCTAAAATAATTTACTTTTCTACACTCCTCATAAACCTGAGGAGTTCATCCATGAACAATATTAACCACTCAGGTGCATTTATATGCATTTTAAGTGTTTTTGCCCTATAATTCCAAATGAAATACTAGTTATTAATAGAACTGTGGAAAAGCAAATATCATTCTGTCACGGAGGCTCACATAATCAAATTAGGCAGGTGATAGATTCAAAAATAAACTTTATTTAAACCAAAATGGTTAGCAGAAAACTAACTAGAAATTACAACATCAGTAAACCACAGGTTCGGGATGGTGTACGAGGAATTAATACTGCACAGCCGGTTTTAGAAATCAGGATCCAAAATGTGCACAATCACTCACCTATAAGATGAGGGCTCTCAACCTCAAGGAGTTTCCTTGGGCAGCATCCCAACCCAAGGGGAGAGTCCCCAATTGCAGATCCGCTGCTCTGAGGAGAACCAACTCCACTCATCCTCTGGTGGGGCTCCATTTATACCCTAGTCAAATCTGATCTGTGGTCAATTCTGATTGGCTGAGGGCCTTGACCTTCTTACTCCTTGCCTGAGGTGTATACGTGACCATAATTACTGGCCCAAGGCGTGTACGTGATGGTCAGCACTCGTCACTGTAAAGGTGTGAAAGTAAGGGCGTGAAAAGTAAGGACGCAGCGGTCTTAATGCCCCAAGACTTTATCAAGGTGAGTGCACCTGCCACACATTCTAGATTTATAATAGTATAGGGTATTAAGGTATTCCCTCATACATATTTAGTTGCAGATTTCTACTAAAGAAATGGAGGAAGTTTAGATCTCCATTTGAAGTGATGAGAAGCAATTGGAGCCTCCCAGAAGAGCAATAAGAGCAGTATTATTGTTTTATATTAATATTGAAATTATATTTGGGGATTTTTTTCCTTAAGAAAATCACATGAGCGAAAGGACTCAATCCTCCATTATAAAAATTCTAGGAAAAGTTAATAAAGATGGGGAAAAATGTGGTAGAGAATTAGTACAAAATGCACTGAAAAATTACATCCTTTCTATGGCACTTTTTGGGCTTTTCAGATCTTTAGCATAAAATATTGTCCATATAATTCTACAGAACTTTCAGTAGAAGATCAGAGCTTGTCTGCACTGTCAAGAAATATCTAAGAGAAAAAAGCAGTATAGTGAAGTCAGAAAATCTTTAAACTAATGGAGCTTAGATCATATTCTATTAGTGAATCTTTACCTGCCACAAAAACATTCAGGTTTTCTGTGTGCAGGTTACACTACTACAGCATACTTTTAGTCTTGTTCTGAGCATATAGGTGATTATCCTTGTACTGCTAGTACTGAATAAAAATTTCAAACATCAGAGTCGCTCTCCAGCTTTCCACTGAATGAGTTCCATGACAAAACAGTGGTGTTTAACTTGACCAACAGCAGTGAACCGAAAGCAGCCAAGCCTGTGGCCAAGAGTAGTGTGGTGTAATTTGTGGGATTATTTTTATAAAACTCTTTTCCTGTGACTAATTTAATCTCCAGCTATTTTCTTTGTTCAATACAAACAAACACTGAACGTTTCAGGTACCTCCTATAAGTGAATACAAATGAAAAACACCATTTGCATTTTCATTAGCATAGACATTTTGTTTTCATCAAATATACACCAAATGACCAATCTACACTAAGTGGTTGATGGCAATTACTTTTGAAATTAGGAAAAGATGTTATTAAACTAGTGAACCTCATTAGCCTTATTTGCATGAAGTGTAAAGTAACTATAATCTTAGAGAAACTCAGAAAGGAACATAAGGGTTGAAGCAACAAATTATATCCTTTTAAGTAAGTCAGTAAAATATGGGAATGCCGCTGCTGCTATTTTGCATGTGCTATATCTCCACAAGTAACCAAAAAGTGCATCTTATTTACTAAATGAGGATGTGTAGGCAGATGCTTCTGAATTGTTATTTTATGAATAAGATGTTTTAATAACGCATTGATTCATCTCCATTTATTGTGTAAATACATGGCAGAATAGTATGTGTACAAGGGAAAAGCTTCATTCTTCTTACCAAACAGATCTAAAAAGACCCTGCTGATATCTGCAACCTTAGTAACAGTTCAGGGTATGCCCTGCGCTGAAGATATGCTTGTGCTCCAAATGTTCAGTATTCATCCTTCTCTTAGCAGAGCAGAAAATACTTTCAAAAGGCACACTTTTTTTTTCTATTTTATTTGAATAATGTGAATTTGCAAGTAATTCATTAGTTATTTTAATGAAGAAAGCCTCCTGTACAGGAAGCTAATAAGAAAATATGCTTTTCTTTGTTATTTTTCTTAAATGATAACAAGCACCATGCCAGTTTGCCCCCCTAATTTGCAGGTTAGGAAAGCAAAAGCCCAGCTTCTGATTTGTATTCTGAGGATCACTTCAGCATATTCAGCTGCTTAAACACAAGTATGTGCAAAGACCGTGTGCAGATTTAACACCTGAGGGATCCTCCTCTAGGCTTAAATGCCAGTTGGACATCCCTGGCTCTGTGTGAAGATGGTGCTTGCCAGCCCTGTCTCATGGCCAAGGTTGTCAAGCTGTGCCGATCACCTGAACCGCACCGGCACGCCGGCAGGATGTCACCCAGGTGTATGGGGAGCAAGGCACCAGCATGAGGCACAGTGGAGCAGGGTCCGTGCAAACACAGCCCTGTAGCTCCTCAGGCAAAGGAGTCTTCAGAGTGTCCTAGCTAAGGGCCCTCACCTCGAGGCTGGGGGATCACCCTTGCCTCATCCTCATTCTGCTCCAAGTAATCTCTAACATCTCTTCATGGAAACACCTAATTTCAATCCGAGGACTCGTTTTCCAGCTGTTTAGATCCCTTTGCCTTGATGTTTATGACACTTTTCTAGAGGTTATTTGAACTGCCTGAGCAGCAAGTTCAGCACAGCTCTCTCTCCAATTGGGCTGAACAGACTTTAAGCACTGGCCTCTTCCATTAAACCATGGCTCTTTGAACAGGTCTCTGTGAAAGGAAGTATTAGCTCCTGCTGCAATTTGGGTAGAGACAGATTCAGCAGACATGAGCAGACCAACTTGTAAGAACAAAGCCCTTCCTAGGCCTGAGAGACACATGCCAAGCTCGCCTGGAAGCAGAGCGGCAGGTACCTCGGGAAATGTCATGCAGGAGACTCAAATGATTTTCAAGGTTAGGTTTGCAACAGATGTGTAACACTTGAATGGGGACTGGGTACATACAAGCCAACAGTATCGTAGCAGGTGCCTAATTATATTTACAGATATGGGCCCATAATCCTTAGTTAAAATGTGCACTAAAGAGAATACATATAAAATTCCCCTGAACTTTTATTTTCAGTGAGCTGTAGATGCCACTTTAAAAATATTTTTAAAAAATTCCTAATTCAGTTGCATTTAGCTTATTTGTGCTGATCATTATGTTATACACAGTAAATGAAATCTCATCTCTTAGCTTGAAAAAATCCCCACACTATAAACCAAGCAACAAGTAACAATATTTTCCCTAAAATGACATTCCATGCAACCTGACATAGTTTGCCTCTCTGCTTGTAAAGCACTAGGGCAAGCGAGACTGACGAGTATTATGCATATTTCTGTTTGACAGAAAATAGTGTTCCTCTGTGTGTGTACAAGTGTGTGTGTGTGTGTTATATCATTTGGAAAAAGCAGGAAAGCAATTACTTTATCAGCAGCTCAGAATTAGTCCTTTTCCCTGTGTTTTTAATTTAGCTGTTTTAAATAAATAGTTAATACACAAGGACAACTTCTTCCAGATACTTTGCTACAGAAAACCTTTCACACAGTTCTCTCCTGTATTTATTCTGTTTAGTACTATGGCACTGAACAATGAAATGGGTTCATAATTATCCAGACTTTTTCTAATATTGTGCCTTAGCACTTACAGGCTTTTTGGCAATTATTTTTCATCTATCAACACGCAACCATCCTGGTACAATGAAAAAGCCACAGAGGTGTCTGGTTAGTTGGTTGGTTTGTTTGTTGTTAAAAAAAAACCAACAGAAAAATCTTATCAGCCTCACACTATGCAGCATGACTTGAATAGCTTTAATACTTCTGCGCTAGTTTGAAGGACTTTGTACTGAAGTACATAAAACATTGACATTATGAGGTTTTTTTTCTCCTCCCCAGAACAAAGAGAGATACCAATAGCACAAAACACTCCAATACATGTTTATCTGCCCCTTTCACTTCTTGGCTCTCCCAGTGTCAGGAACAGGGAGAGAGTCCCATCCTGCAGCCATCTGATCCAGGGAACTTCTGCCACCTCTTGGCCTCTTCCCCGTTAAATGATGCGGTGTAGCACAAGGAATCAGAGCGATTCACTGAGGTCATTCTCATAATGTTTTGAACTTGATGGAGTGTGTTACTTGTCTGTTGTTTTAAACTTTCTGTTTGCAGGCAGTTCAAAGCAGCGGGGGATAGTAAATGCAGAATGCCTTTTCCAAGACTCTGCTGGCTCTTTTCTATTTACACAGTTTCTATCACACTTATCACAATGGCATCTAAGCACTTTTCAGTGTTAAAGATGACAATTACACTGACAGCTTTTCTAAACCTATTGAAGCCTGCCACTGGTTGGCACAGCTTCTTCTCAGCTGCTAGATACGGCCTATGAGATTGCCAATAATTTCAGAGGCTGACAGACCAGCAGTGTTTCAGCCCAGGGATTACCCGAACGTATACCCCTTTGGCTAGTGTCTCAGACTGTCAATTATAAGATTTCATCTCAGAATGCTTCTACATGCCAATTTTAATTGTTGTCAAAAAGCTGGTGTGTGTAGATGCAGATGCATAGCGCTGTTACAGTTTACAAGACAGCAGACAACAGTAGGATAAAGGAGGTGAAACGCCAGATACCTGTGGAAAATTTATGATGGTATGCAGCTGCATTGAGTGTCTATAACATTATTTGAATACAAACAAAATGGACATGGTAGGACTTTATTCTTCTCTTCATTACACTTGTCTTTCAAAAATGACTAAAAAAATAGGAAGTTATTTGTAGCCTGTTAGCCATTTTATCAAATTGTCGCTCCACATATGTTAAACAAATTTGTCTTTGGGGAATGTGAACCTTTTCATGAAGAAAACAAAGAGAACTTTTCCTTCTCTATTTGCCTCGTGCATCCATCATCCCTGTACCTCAGTAATAGTATTCCAGTGCCATTTAGAAAGTACAGTCTGAAAAAATATCTGCTAATCAAAATGCTGATTTCCGAATGCTGTCCTTGGGAGATTCTGAAATGTCTAGTTACGGCATTAAGAAGTTCGTCTTGCCATGTAAATTTATGTATGAGAGCACTCAAAAATCTCTCTCCAAAAAGTTAATGATCCAGACAATGACAAGTTAACCTTCTCCACTCAGCAGGACATGGAAACATGAGGAAAGCAGGGTTTTAGTGCCAACGGGCTATTGTCTTAGCTGGTATAAATTTGCATGGCTTTATGATATCCACACTTACTTACAAGTTAAAATTAGGTATCCCATTTCCAGCCTATCTAAACTATAAGCTTACATAAAGAAAAACCCACCCAGAATGATAACATAAACAAGATCTCATATAAGTAAGTTAAGTGTATTAATCAAGCACACTGGATAAGCCAATACAGGCATTTTTAGGCATCTCAAAACTCAGATAATATCCTTGAGCTTTGATTTATCAGGAACCTCTCCCATTCACCACGATCATTCAAAGCTTATTGAAAGTGGCCATGAAATGACATCAGGCAGCTCCCTCAGCCCTCGTGGGTGCATCCTGCCAGGCCCATGGACTTACAGGTGTCCAGTTTGCTTACGTATCTATTTGTTAACCTGATCTAACCTGTTTTTTAACTTTGTTTAGTGTTTTCCTCTGTTTACAGATATTTGTCCACAGCAGATTACTCTTTGGGTGAAGAGACTGGCCTTTGTTTCTTCTGTTTCAAGGCAATTGACCTTCCCCAGAAACTGCATCAGGAACCAAGGCTGTTTACTTAGGACTATGGATGCAGTAAGCTGCAAGACATCTGAAAGACATCTGCTGTTACAGTGAGGAAAATAATAACTACATTTTAAGATTTCAGAATGTATCTAAAACCTAAACTAAGACCAAGAAACAGAAAGTGTATTGTGGCTATATTTTAATGTACTTGATGCAGCTGCAGTATAATCTTTTTAATAAACCATATTGTACATTAAATTAATTTATTATGTTTGTCACAGAAATCAGCCCAAATAAAGTCAAGAGAAGTTTTGTTACCAGATTACATGAAAGTAGAGTTGCATCTTTTGTCATCAAATATTTCCATGTTCTGTGATGGGAGAAAGACAACAAAAATGGGTGTACACATCCAGAGAAAAATCTTAATTTTTGTTATTTTTCTAGGCAAATTTATGACCTATGCTACCCCTGAAATGGGGAAGTTCAACCTTCTTAGCATTTAACATGTGCCTACACTGTTGGTAATACTATGGTTTTCAAAAATGTCCTAGATATGTCACCCTCAAACATAATGCCATGAACTCCTGTTGCTTAATCTGAATTAATGAGCAGATGATGTTCAGCTAAGGCTGGAAAAAAATAATAATCATATATTGTTAGGGATGATTCATGTACACATACATATAATATTTTCTGAGGAAGAAATCCTTTATCACAAAAATTATCTATGTTCTTCCTACTTATGTAAGCATCCCTAATGTTTTTTCAGGTGTGTAGGGACAAAATTTTGACTAAACAGATAAAGTGCAGCTACGTTATCTTTCTTTTTTTTTTTCTTGAATTTTTAGTATAGTAATTGTTGACACCAGAAACAACATGTTTTGTGATATTTTTGTAGTTTTATTTTTATAGGAGCGGAAAGAATTTGAATATTTGTTATTGAATATTTTCAAAGAATAATTTAATATACTACTAATCCATTTTAACACTTCTACAAAGCACATGAGATTTACTGAGAAAAAATTAAAATGGTATACCATATTTTCTTCTACTCATCCATGCTATTCAGTGTCTGAAATTCAGTGCTTCCTTGTTTTTGTGGTAATGGGGTGTTTTTAGTTATTTTTATGTTTTAATTATAGACAGTTGTAGCAAATTAGTATTACTTGGGACTTTAAAGATTTATCTCAAGAGAAGGAGCACAGAACCAGTGCCTGGAGACATTTTTGTTAAAATTATAGTGTAATTAATTTTCTTCTATTTTGTAAAATAGAAATTGATTGAAATATTTAAAGAAATAACCAGTGTAAAACAGAAAAAAAGCCCAGATAATTATCTCTCTGAAGATAAATATATAGCACTATTTTTGAAACATTTTCTGAGGAGTATCAGTATAGTCCTTTCTGTAATCTGAAATAGTTATATGTAAGATCATTAAAATTATATTGCTACTTCATGTATCTTTTGCTGCAGAATATGTAATTATAGTGGGAACACTCCCTCAGAAGTATACATTTCATATTCAGATGGTGGGATGGTTCAGTAAGACTACTCTAGTTCAGGTTAACAGGTACAGGACAAGATGTACAACCCTTCTGCAAGAGGAATTATGGAGCATTAAACAACCCACGCACACTCCTAGTTCTGGATTGCTTCAGAGGCTGGAGCTGTTCATGGAATGTGGTGTGTAGGAAAATTAGAGTCTTCTCAATGTCTTGTAATGTCTTCCTGACTGACCCATCCTGACTCCTCGTATCCCTTTCTAGGCTTCATCTCACACTGAGGGGCTGTTCTTGAGCCTTTAAATGCTTCTGTCATGATCAAGAAACACTGAAAAAGTATAGCAATGCAAAAGGGAAGCTGGTGATTCTTCTTGCTATGTTTTTTATCACTGTGGGTCCCAGGCTGGGAAAGACTGTGTCTCAGAGAGATAATAATAAGAAGGTAGCATATTTGTTAATAACCTGGGTATTTTAAAAAGTTTATTCACTTCCAGTGTCTTTGAAACAATTTCCTACGTTTAGTTTATGAACCCGTGCCAGTATTTTAACCCTTCTGATGCTAGGGAAACCTGCTTATGACAACAGACTTGCTTGTAATTGCAGTGCTAGCTGCATAATATATTTCTGACAATCATAACGTTGGCATATTTTATGTTATTATTTTAACTTAAAACCTATAGCTTGTGCTGTTTTGTGTCATTAGGAAATGATGGACAGAAGTGTTTTGACACTTGTCAAAACAGAGCTGTGAGAAAATGGGAAAAGTGGGATTATACGTCATCTAGAGCTGGATTGATCTGGTCAAAAATAAAAAAAACCACAAAGCAACATAAATAAAGCAAAATGTGTTTTTTTAACTGAAATATATTGCAAAAGAATTATATTTCTTGGCTTCTGTGTTCCTTTCAAAAGCACTTTCAGTTATAACTTTAAGAAAATTAACTCAATAGTCAAGGCAGTTTTTGAGAAAACTTTTAAAAATCAGTAAGAAAAAAAAAAATATTCATCTTTCAACACTCAAGAATAGTCAGAACAGCTAAAACAAGATTTAGCTCCCTTCCTCCATTCTCTTCTTTCATTGGCCTGTGGTACTGAGTTCAGTAAAGCAGGCTGTGTTGGACCAGCCCTCTGAGTGCTTTGTTGAATGGACAACAGGGCTGAGGAACTGCCGTTCGGTGGGAGCACTGGTGGTTCTTCCATCTTTGTGCTGCAGGGACGATTTCCTCATCACCCAGGGCTCTGTAGATTTCACAGACTGTATTTCCTCTTCATCATAGTCTAGGGATAAGGCATTTAGAGTGTAGCCTTCTCTTTGCCCATGTGCACAGATTCTCCTATAAATCTATGTGCTGCAATTCTGAAATCAAACCAAGGAACAGAGGGTTAGTCTTCCCCATAACAAACAACTCTTCAGCTAAGCGCTGGTTGCTGTTAATTTACTGTGTTTAGCAGTTACCTAGTGTTTATTCAGGAAGTCCATCTGCGTCCTTTCCACAGCATATTATTCATTACCTATTTCTGTGATATGTGTTAAAGAGGTTTTTGTTTAAACAAAACAAAAACAAAAACCCAAACCCAAAACAAACACTAAAAAAGCAGCTATAAATCTCTAGAATGAATTATACGTGTTTTGGAAATCAGAGTTTTTGCAGCCTGTTTTCTTCAGGCATTCTGTAGAAGTATATGTTAACTGACTGAGGCCCAACTTCAACACATTTACCAAATTCTAGTCAAATATATATATGGGTTACAGTATTACTGAAAACAGATATGACAGCAGATATGATAAAATAGAATATCTTAATTCTTCACTAAAGTTTAGCATTTGAAGAAAATTGCCTCGTCTCAAAAGGTACAATTGTGTTTGTTATCTGTGAGGGAACAGCTTGGAAAATATATTTTGAGAAGAAAAGTAAATCTTCTAGTTAAGATATTTTTAGGTCCTATTGGTGAAGGTCCTATTGTAGCTGAAGAAAGGAGAAGACATAATAAATCAGTGATGTCCAAGGGGCAAAAATGCAGGAGTTCAATATATTTTTTCACATGAGCTTCAGTGCTGTTGAGAGAATAGATGCTGAAGTGATATACCTCCTCTCATTCATAAATTTATCTTTTTAGGTTTTTTTAAGTTATTTAAGTTTAATTTATTCCACTTATTGTGAAAGTTATAAATACATTTTAAATACTTAACATGAGGTTTTCAACTTTGAGAGCTTTATTTTGGCAGTATAAATAAAGAATGTAAGTGACCATATTAAATTCTCTTCCCCAAAACATACTTTATCAAAATAAATTATAGATATTTAAATCTGACAAGTTTTCATTAATTTTAAGAAATGCCTATTAACTTGTTAGGAACTTTTATGAGATTGTAGTTCAGTAGGTATAAATCAGGAGAGTTCTACTGGAACGATGTTGATTTATGTCATATGAAGTTATAGCCTGTAGACTTATCTTTCCAGTTTCACTTTTGCAAAATGTTGAGTACCTTCAATTTCCACAGAAATCAGAGCTAGTTAAGGGGAAAAAGGATCTTATCAGATACCTCAGTAGATTGCAGAAATGAACTTCTGAACCCACAGGCTATAATCCATGCGAATTAAAATATTGTTTTGCATTATATTACATGGATGTCACACCATAGTTTAGAAGGTAAGGACAGTGAGTCTATAAATCTGGATCCTATTCCTGGCTGAGTTATTGATTTACTGTTTTTCTAGCACACAGAAGATAGATCTTAACAACCTTATCAAAGTTCTGGTCCTCTCATCTGGGTGGCAACAGCTCCCTTTTGGTTTCTACAGGGATAGGTTACTTCTTATCACCCAAAGTCTCCCCTCAGTGTGGCATGAAACTGCATGCTGGAGCTTCGAACGTTGCTATAGGTCTTACTTAAAGACATATCTTTGATGAAATTAGGCAAGTCCTTTTGTTACTTTGTGTATTTATTTGTCTGTCTATGAGTTTGGGTTCATGTCCATGGAGTATGAATAATTTCCTCTATGTTTGCACATTCTCTATCAAAAAAGGACACAAATCTCAGCTGAGAGCTCTTTATGCTTTTATAAAATAAAAATGCTACAGCATAATTATTTTAAGTGGAACTAATTGCATAGGTACAGCAATAGCATCTCCAGAACACTTCACTGTTGTTTTTTAGCATGATAGAAAAGATGTGCACATTTAGTCATTCTGATTTGCTTTCTGCAAATGCAGTTCCTAACTAACAGGAATGTTAATTGAACAATTTTTTTTTTAAAAGAAAAAATAATAATTTTCAGAAATGGAATTAATAAACACTCGTCATGAAGACCATCTTTAAAAGGATACAGAAGCCCTTTCCAAGGTTAAAATTACATGATTTGTCCAAATCAGACAATGAATTTGAAGTACTGGACTCAGCCTGTTCATAATGTTTACTAATTGCTTTGTAGCACTATAAGTGAACATGACTATTTTTACCCATTGATCGCTGTATACTTGACCTGTGTGTCCACCAGGTCAATATACATACCATTACATAATAAGTTGTCTAACGTTTAACCTGCTTATGTGATAATGTCACATATGCATCAGATGGAACTGACCAAAATTGTCTTGAACAAATAAATAGGTTCTAATTATGACTGCAGGGATTACACCTGTCATATTCAGGGTGAAATACATGTATAGAAATGGGTAATTCTGTGTTTATCAAGTAAAACTGGTAGTATGCCACAGGTATATCTTACTACAAGCCAAATCCTTGTCTTTCTGAAGGCAAAGACAAAATATCTGCCATAATCAAAGAACATGAATCACAATTTTTAAATGTTTTACCTGTAAGCAAATTCAGTTAAGAGAAGAAATAAAGCTTTAAACTTTTGACATTTTTATTTAAGAAAGTTATCAAAATGCTTATTTCTATTTTTATCTAATTGAATTTTTTTTTCTGGCATTTTAGTTGATATTTATGTTCTTTAACAGAAAGAAAATACCTTACACTTTTTTTAACTTAACTCAAAGAAGCTTCTTAAGAAAACACACAGTCTAATTTCATTGAAATTGCTGCCACCTTGTCTCATTATAAAGTTCAAAGCACTTCAAATAATTTTAATGGAGATTGATAGTCATATTGAAAATGTCAGCATGAACATTTGTATTTGTTATTAAAAATAAAGAATACAATTTAAAAGTAATTTTACATTGCCAGCAAGATCTTTATTTTGAAAGGTTGAAAAATATTTATTGTTATAATTATTGAGCTCCTTCATATGAGACTGATAACTTATTGTGTTAACTATTATAAAAATACATAATCAGAGCTTACAATTTATTTTCATGAAATAAAAGTAAGAGGAAAGCAGGCAAATTGTATTCCTCAAAACCTTTTGCATAGCTTGGGGGAATCAGAAACAAAATACATGCCAGAACATAGCCTGGTAGAAATATTAGATTAGACTAGATTGAATTTTATAATTCCTTGATTATTTTTTTTCCAGCATGTGAAAACCTTTTTTATTTTATGCAGTTCTCACTATTTAACTCTCACTTATCTACAAACAGGTCATTTTTACTGACAATGCTCTTTGCTTTCCTGAATTTTGCTTTGCATATTATAAAATAACATGGCATATTTTCTGTTGAAAGATTTCTAAGCTGCCTTAGAAAACATGGTTCTGATAGTTTACAACTGATGAGAGTTATTTTCAAAAAAATATATAAAGTTTTAATGTAGTTATGGGTAAACATTTTAAAAATGTTGAATTTTGAAAAATTATATTTTATCTCACACACACACACAAAAGATGAGTTATAATAATGACAGAATAAATACATATTATTTTGTACATTCTGGGTGTCACCTGAATAACAACACCATGAAAATGAAAGTAGACTAGAGATGGATCTTAATATAGGAAAAAATGTCAAACACATAACCAGATCAAACATAACTTTACTTCTGGTTTTCTTTTTCACATTTCTTTAAGTCACTCCATACTCCTTTAGGCAACAGACATCATCAGCTCTTCATGTCTAAGCTCGCTCTTTTAATTTCACAAATATATGTTGGAAGGTAGGGATAGTTAGTGTCTCATTATCATTTCCTAAGTCTATTCAATTTATGGGCATAAATTTTGTGGACAAAAGATATTAAATATCAGTGACCAGTAATAGATAGAGATGAATGAAAAATCATACTGGCCACAGAATCTCATTACTACCATTGAAAGAATTTGGGGTTCTCCTATACCTAAAAATGAAAGCAAATGGCTGATTTGATAGAAGGTTTGACAGATCACCTGCTTACACTCTTTTTCCATTGAAAGGGAGAAATACACTTGGAAAATGCCTTAAGTTTTTGGAAATCCTTTCAGAAACTCATAAATTTAGTTTTTATCATTTATTATACAACCAACAGCTCCTAGCACAATGGAGTCAAGGCAAATGGGTGTTTAGCTGCTACTGCAATATTAAAATTAAATAATAAAGAAGATTTTTATTTGGGTATTTTTTGAAGCAGGAAAGGCTTTTTATTTGCTCCGTCCCTAACTCAAATGTGCTTAAGACTTAAATTTATTGACTTTGACATTAAACCTGTGAGTTGAAGGGTACCAAAAGGAGACTATTTAGAGCAGGGTCATCTTTTGCTCTGGGCTCAGCACCTGCAAATACAAAGTTTTGAACATATATAAAGAACTCTGTATGACATGTGCACTGGTCATAGCTTTCCTACTGACATGATATAAAGTCCTCTGTACATTCATAGGTCAACTTTAAGCATAGAAGTTCCAGCACATACAACAGTCCGTCCTTTCCTTTTCAGTTATGAGGCATCCTTGAAATCAGATTCCTTCCCTTAAAAGTGTGTTGCAAGGGCAGTTTGTGTGTCCTGGTCTAGATCATTACATGGATGTAGAGATATCATTACAGGTGTCTGAAATGCTACATAAATATGAATAGATCAAGTCACATTACAGACCCTGGTCAGAGAATCAATTACATATTTGAGTTGTAAAACACCTAGATATGTGTTCCCAAGTTTTTACCCTACTGTACATTCCAGAATTGCCAATTTACTTGCTTTTTATGATCTCAAAGAGAGACTGGGCTCATGCAGAGAAAGCAATTCTGATAAATACACACTTCCTAAACTGTACTGCCTTATAAGCCATCAAAGCAATTTGAAAATCAATTTGATGTTTGACAGAGAGCCAGTGTGTTCCCTTCAGGATACAACCAACACACTAAGGCCATTTAGTGAGAGGAAAATTCTGATGATATCATTTTGCCAAAGTTGGAGTATCATCTGCATTGTTTTCTCAGAAAGATCATAGAATCAAATTTAATAAAAGTCTAACCTAGAGGTCAAAGTTCAAAACATTGGTAGCTTTAACATGTACCCTCAACTGGTGCAGCTGGTTTCTGAGTAGATGATACCATTGCATTCTCTTTTTTTTGTCCTTACAGATGTGATAGGACTATCAAGGGATGTAGTGAAACACTCACAAGTTCCCAGGCATTCTTTATTAAGTAGTAGGCATTAACAAACTAGAGAAATTTCCTTATTCTGTTGGGATCATTCACTGTATAGATATGTTTAAATCTTTTCTGCAGAGATGACTCAAAAGACTAATTCTTGAGAGCAAGGATTTTTGTCTTTTTTTTTTTTCATCTGAATTTGTCAGTGTGTATCAGACGACTGATATTCATCAAGTATTTCCCATTGAAAATGATGTTTTATTTTTCTGGACTGTTTTGCATAGGTATTTTGAATTACATAAATGGATTTTTTTCTAGATCTCCAACAACTCAATATTTCTATAGTTATATTAAAATCAGTGGTATTACTTTGAGTTATATAAAATGAGGTATAGACCTATTGTCTCTGTTTTTAGTTGAAAAGTTACAGCAAGTGTTTTAGTTTCAAATGGAAAAGGGTGGCAATATTCTCATAGGTTACAAATACATCCATTTGGAAACATAGATTTTTACCACAGGCAAGAAAGATGAAATTTTTAGTATTCTTTTCAAAGTTATATAAAAGATAATGGTTGTAAATGGTGTAAAACCAGAACAAGTATATATTACCTCCCAGAAGACTTATCAATCAAGGATTGCTCAGGTCACCATTAGATAAAACTGCCAAATCCTTATTAATTAAAATTGTAGTTCAATAGACATTCTCCAAGGTTGATCAAAACATCTTTTTGAGAAAAAATGTTAATCACAAATGAACAAATTACAAACTTTTAATTAGAAATTAACAAACGAACCAAAAAAATTGGAAAAGCTTAGAAAAGCTGTAAACATGTCCTTATTGAAAGTGAACTTAACTGTGGATGACATTGACAGTCTTGACAATATTAGTTTATCATAGTCATCCATAGATCATGGATAAGAATTTTAATGGACACACTGAGACATGGAACAGTTAAGGCATTTGTCCAAGGTCATGTGGGAGGTCTGTTGCAGAGCTAGGAATCATAGAATCATAGAATAGTTTTTGTTGGAAGGAACCTCTGAAGGTCACCTAGTCCAACACCCCTGCCATGGGCAGGGATATCTTCAACTAGATCAGGTTGCTCAGAGCCCCGTCCAACCTGACCTGGAATGTTTCCAGGGATGAGGCATCCACCACCTCTCTGGGCAACCTGTTCCAGTGCTTCACCACCCTCAGCGTAAAAAATTCCTTCCTTGTATCTAGTCTAAATCTACCCCCCTTTAGTTTAAAGCCATTCCCCCTTGTCCTGTCACAACAGGCCCTGCTAAAAACTTTGCCGCCATCTTTTTTATAAGCCCCCTTGAAGTACTGAGAGGCTGCAATAAGGTCTCCCCGAAGCCTTCTCTTCTCCAGGCTGAACAAC
>NW_008824183.1:25273-25607 GCF_000699105.1 Pygoscelis adeliae
CTTCCAGGAGGATCTGTTCCATGATCTTCCCAGGCCCAGGGGTGAGACTGACTGTCCTGTAGTTCCCCGGGTCTTCCTTTTTGTCCCTTTTTAAAAATGGGGGTTATGTTTCCCCTTTTCCAGTCAGGGGGAACTTCACCAGACTGCCACAACTTCTCAAATACGATGGATAGTGGCTTAGCAACTTCCTCCACCAGTTCCTTCAGGACCTGCGGATGCATCTCATCAGGTCCCATGGACTTGTGCACCTTCAGGTGCCTTAGATGGTCTCAAACCTGATGTTCTCCCACAGTGGGTGGCTCTTCATTCTCCCAGTCCCCACCTTTGCCTTCTG
>NW_008824183.1:25624-27732 GCF_000699105.1 Pygoscelis adeliae
CAGTGAGGCTCGAGCACTTGCCGGTGAAGACCGAGGCAAAAAAGTCATTGAGTACCTCCACCTTCTCCGTATCCTGGGTAACCAGGTCTCCCGTTTCATTCCAGAGAGGGCCCACATTCTCCCTCGTCTTCCTTTTATCCCCGCCATACCTATAGAATCTTTCCTTGTTGCCCTTGACATCCCTGGCCAGATTTAATTCTATCAGGGCTTTAGCTTTCCTAACCTGATCCCTGGCTGCTCGGACAATTTCTCTGTATTCCTCCCAGGCAAATAACTGTTTCACTGTCCTATCCTTAATACTATTTACTTTTTCACTAAGTCATTCTCCTGCCACAAGATGAACTGCTTTCCTGTTAAAAAACATAAAAAAAGTAAGGATCATTTTAGCACCACCTAGCAATGAGGGTGAGTAAAGGATTGTGTATCAGCTGCTACTCTGAATTTCCTTTCAGCTAGACATACAGCATAATGCCGTTTGAACTTCTGTTGATTTACTGATATATATTTTCTCCTATTCATTTCCCATAGTCTGCCATGTCATTTGGGTAATTTATTTCTTGAGAGATGTAGCTGTTATTACACTTGGGGCCATCTAGTTGGATTTTTTGTTATCTTTAATGCTTCTGCACTTAGTTATGCTTACAGAACGCCTAGGAAAAGATGGTGTCCTTTGTCATAAGGCATAAATCTTCTTCACAAAGCCTTCTTGAAACTCTGAATACATGCTTGGGTAAGGGAACTACATCAGTAGTTTAGTTATACACCAGTTAACATAGTTAACACTATAAGACTGTGGCAATTGTGATTACCAGTGCCATTGCAATAGTGCCTGAAATGTTTCTGTGCAGTCCAGAGCCAGAAAAAGATTTGTAAGGAGCAAACTGACAAATTGTGAGTGAGTTACCTCACCTGTGGTGCAATTCTTCATTCTGTCAAAAAGAAAGGAGAATGAAAAAAGACAAAGCTTTGCTGTAAAAATACAGTATAAAGCAAAGTGATTTCGATAATGATAAGATGTCCTATTAAGTACAGAGATTAGTTTGCTTTTAACAAGTGGTAATTAATTTTTATTTCCCCCATTTCCCAGTCTGCATGCAGCTGCTTCCTCTTGCCTCTTCAAAATCTACAGTCATTCAGTCAGGTCAAGTTTAGGCCTGCAAATCAAATTATTGTTTTAGTAAGTCCTACTGAACTAGCCTCTTTCACCTGTTGGTCTTTGTGCTAATGCATTTTCAATGATTGTGTTAATTTAGGTGAGAAATAACTTGTTCTGCTAGTGCGAATCAATGTAATTTCTTTTGTGTAACTTTACATACAGGGAGCCCAGTAATCAGTGGCAAATGAACAGACATTAATATTAAAAAAAATTAGTTAATACTATGGTAGCTTATGATTTCACACAAGGTAAGGGTGAACAAAAAGGCAAAGTATTAGCAAATCATTTAGAATCATAGAATCATAGAATCATAGAATCATAGAATCATTAAGGTTGGAAGACACCTCCAAGATCATCGAGTCCAACCGTCAACCCAACCACCACCATGCCCACTAAACCATGTCCCTAAGCGCCTCATCGACACGTCTTTTAAATACTTCCAGGGATGGTGACTCAAACAGTTCCCTGGGCAGCCTGTTCCAATGTTTAACTACTCTTTCAGTAAAGAAATTTTTCCTCACATCCAATCTAAACCTCCCCTGGCGCAACTTGAGGCCATTTCCTCTCGTCCTTTCGCCAGTTACTTGGGAGAAGAGACCGACACCCACCTCGCTACAACCTCCTTTCAGGTAGTTGTAGAGAGCAATGAGGTCTCCCCTCAGCCTCCTTTTCTCCAGGCTAAACAACCCCAGCCCCCTCAGCCGCTCCTCATAAGGCTTGTTCTCCAGACCCCTCACCAGCCTCGTTGCCCTTCTCTGGACACGTTCCAACATCTCAACATCCTTCTTGTAGTGAGGGGCCCAAAACTGAACACAGTATTCGAGGGGCGGCCGCACCAGTGCTGAGTACAGGGGCACTATCACTTCCCTGCTCCTGCTGGCCACACTATTTCTGATACAGGCCAGGATGCCGTTGGCCTTCTTGGCCGCCTGGGCACACTGTCGGCTCATGT
>NW_008824183.1:28397-34177 GCF_000699105.1 Pygoscelis adeliae
CCACTCCATGATCTTCCCCGGCACCGAGGTCAGGCTGACAGGCCTGTAGTTCCCCGGCTCCTCCTTCCGGTCCTTCTTGTAGATGGGCGTCACATTGGCAAGCCTCCAGTCGTCTGGGACCAGCCCCGTTAACCAGGAAAGTGGAGAGTCATCTACAAAGGAACAAATTTGTGTTCACAAGTGAAGTATAAAACTAAAACATGAGGCAGTTTGTACAGATCAGAAATTAGTTTTTATAATCAGTGTTCTAACACAAATCAATAATCTGGGTCTTACCCATTTACTTCTATAAAAAGGAAACGTATTGTATATATGTATTCCATCAGGATGTGAAGCATCCTCAACATAAGAAAAAAAAATCAGGTCAAATCCTGAGATACATGTGTATACAGAATTAAAGTACAAGTAGGCTCCACAAAGACAAATCTATGCAGTGGGATTTTTCTTTTGCTATTTTACATGATAAAGAATAAGACTTCCTAGCAGATCTTTAAACAGGTAACAGCACATGCTGTGTATAAATATGGGTGAGGTCAGTAGGTTGACTTCCAATAAGAACTACAAGCTTAATCCTGTCATGTGGGAGGGGAGCAGAAGAGAATATCAGTTGTACTAAATACTCTTAAGGTAATCAGTAGTTCTCCAGGTAATAAACCTGTAATGTTATTAACTAGACAAGTCAAAGAAAGACCCCCAAGCAGCCACAGAAACGACAGCTACTGATAGCAATAATTTTAATGCTGAAATGCTGTGATGCTTAACTTTAGTCCCAAATTCATGGTACTTGCATTGTCATTTTCTTTGTGTGCTTTTGAGCTTTTGGTATTCAGTATGACATTACAGGTGAAATGTATGTAGTTAATGAGGAGATATTATTCAACAAGCACCAGAGCAATCTTGTTTAGTACATTTTTAATAAATTGCAAAAAAAGTCAAGGTTTAAAGGAAGAGCCATGAACACGATTTCTTTTTATCTGTTACTGTCAAGAAGACCCTACATGACTGCCAATCATCTGGACAATTATCAATATAGTAGACTCAAACTGAGGGTCAAAACCTGACATGTTGCAAATGAAGAATTACAATGGGAAAGAATTGCAAGTTTAAACACACAAGGGTGTATTGCATTTGATGATGAAATCTTAACATCACGTACCACTTTTGTCTATCACCAAACAAACGTTACAATCTATTGAGAGAAAACTAGATGGCTGTTACAGCATGTAAGGAGGAAAGACATGATGGGAAGAGATATAATTCCTTCCTGTTTCCTCCACATTTTGTTCTTTCTGCCCTTCAGATAACATTAGGAGTAACAAAATGTTTTAGAACTCTTTAAGAAAGAAACATTTTTATTCTATGCCACACTGGACAGTTAATTGGACAGCAGAAAGGATGTCATAAATCAAAGACCCCTTTGAGTATCTACCTATTTTTAGGTATGAATGTATATATACATGTATGCATAATGCATGTATGTATAATACAGGCCAACTGTATGAGATTCAACAACTACAAGAAGGATGTTGAGATGTTGGAACGTGTCCAGAGAAGGGCAACGAGGCTGGTGAGGGGTCTGGAGAACAAGTCTTCTGAGGAGCGGCTGAGGGAGCTGGGGTTGTTTAGCCTGGAGAAAAGGAGGCTGAGGGGAGACCTCATTGCTCTCTACAACTACCTGAAAGGAGGCTGTAGCGAGGTGGGTGTCGGTCTCTTCTCCCAAGTAACTGGCGAAAGGACGAGAGGAAATGGCCTCAAGTTGCGCCAGGGGAGGTTTAGATTAGATGTGAGGAAAAAATTCTTTACTGAAAGAGTGGTTAAACATTGGAACATGTTGCCCAGGGAAGTGGTTGAGTCCCCATCCCTGGAAGTATTTAAAAGACGGGTAGATGCGGCACTTAGGGACATGGTTTAGTGGGCATGGTGGTGGTTGGGTTGATGGTTGGACTCGATGATCTTAGAGGTCTTTTCCAACCTTAATGATTCTATGATTCTGTGATTCTATATGAGCAAACTTTATTATTATCTCTGTGATAGTATTAACAATGCCAATAAAAAACGTAGACTGAGGTTTAAAATCGATACTTCTATGACATCCAAGAAAGGAATACAAGGTCTACCAAGCTGAATCACTTAGGGATAGCCTACACTGAAAAGAAAAAAAAAAACACAAACCAAAAAAGTCCTCAGAACAGACAAGATACAGCAATGGGAGAAGTTATTTGCATCTACCAGTGGAGTTTGCTGCTACTGTTTGCTTGAGACTGCCCTCCCAACATGGGCAAAACCTGCCAGGGCTGCAACAGCTGTTTCCAAAGAGAATAAGTTGTTGGATAAGTACCTTAGTAGAGGGTTCAGGATGAGAACTGAATGTCTTCCTTTTAATAACATATCTTCTATTTAAAACAAAAAATGAAGGAAGTGTGGAAATACATATAAAAAATATTCATCCAGCTTGATCGAAGGTTGGTTCAGTTGTTTGGTTTCATTGATTCATCCTGTCCTAATTACTTTTAATATAGTGACAGTGAACAACATTTTCTGTGAAACAGCTGCTGCTGGAGTCCTTGCTAGCTAGCAAATTCAGCAGAAATTTTATGTGCCAGAACTGCACTGAGACTCTGTGTATGCCACAGCACGTCCATCTGCTGCATACAACACATGCCAGTCTCTTCAGTATGCACTGGAAAGATGAGGATGGAGTGTAGGAAAGCAGAAGAATTAAACGCAGAATATAAATAAGACATATCTTACATGATTACCACACTCATTTCTTTTTTTTTTTTTTTTGTTATACATGCTTTCACATGATTTCTTGTTAAGATCAATGGCCATATGCCATTTTCTAAGCACAAAATATAAACAATTAACTTTGCACTAAGGTGAGTTATTCATATTATGCATACTAGTACCAAGCTTTCTAATTTCCTGAAATAAGCAGGATTAGAACTGCAAGCTTCTGCTATGTACTCCTGCTTCTGTGGTCATGACTTCTGGCATACATTTCAACAACAGAAATCTGGCCTTTGAAATTCTGATATTACATGGAAAATAAGACAACCTAAATCAACCATTAAAAATGAGACAGACTCTGTAAAATTCATGTACTGATGAATCTCTTTGCATCTGCATGGTTCCTCTGGGTGTAACTATTACTATATATAGCATCCAAATCTGTGTGCAGGTCGATGAAGAGACGGTGGACCTGTCTAGAAAAGAACAGTCTTACCAACCAACCAAGGAGCCAGCAACAACCTATTTGGTGTCCAGACAAAGCCTGTACAGGTAGCACTTGAGTAACTGTTTACTGCTATACAGTTGTGCGGTTGAGCTTTACACGATTATTAAGTTGTAAATTTCTGCTTTGTCCATCTGGGAAGTTCTTCAATTAGGACACACATCCTAGACTTACTCAGGTGGGAAATTACACCTATCAGAAGGTGTATAGAAAAATCGTAATGATAAATCCCATGAATCCCATGAAAGAAATGCAATCACTTTGGAACTCTGGCAGAAAATATAGAGCTCAGAGATACCACTTAGCTCAGACATACCAATCTTGTGTTGTAAAACTACAGTGTGTAAGAAGAAGCACAGTAGGGTATTTGGGAGGTAACCAGCTCGCTCTTGCATGACAAGTGAGCTCCCATCTTCACTGGAGGTAAGTAAAGATACCAAGAGAAGGCAAAGAGCTCTTGCTTTCCCTGTCTTTTTTTGTTCATTTTAGGGTTTCACCTTGAGAGGTTAGAGAAAGTGGTGCCTGTATTTTAGGTATATTTCAGTATCCTTCTCTAAGGGGCTACATTAATTTGTCATTTGTATTACAGTAGGAAACAACCTTGATGCAGTCTGGTAGCACAGCTGGTTTCAGGGATTTCTATCACTTCCTTATGCAAATTTTTGTGCAAGAAATGAAAGGCAAATCAATTTGGTCAGTGGTTTACATTCTAGTTTCTGTGTTTTATGCTGACAACAGCCAGTTGCAAGCAGAGTTGTATCTTTTCCAAAGATATATTGCACCTAAAATTGAGGCCCATATTCAGTGTCCATTTAGTTCTCATATGAGAACAGTTCTGACTGATTGGCTTCAGTGGGAGATTTCAGTCTAGAGGGCCTGAGTTAAAACAGTGATAGTTTTCTGGGCTGGCTTTTCACTTTGTGTTCTCTTGGACAGGCTAAGCTTCTTTTTGTGTAAGTATAGACAACTTGTTTTAGAATGTGAGTTTCATTTTATAATAACATAGAATCATAGAATAGTTTGGATTGGAAGGGACCTTTAAAGGTCCTCTAGTCCAACCCCCCTGCAATGAGCAGGGACTTCTTCAACTACATCAGAGCCCCATCCAACCTGACCTTGAATGTTTCCAGGGATGGGGCATCTACCATGTTCATAATAACATGTTCATAATAACATCAGCTGCACAGTTTAATAATAATTGTTTGCATATTTAAACATAAATATTTTTAACTAAATTTTCTGTATGTCTCTAAGGAAAAATTCAATAAAGGCAATATAAGCTAAAATATTTGTTTAGAATAACTTATATTCTGAAGTCAAAGAAAGATTCCTTAAAAAAGTGCTGATCAACAGCATTTTCAATTCATACCTGATTAAATTTCCAACCTTTGCACAGAAATATTTCTTGTAGTGTAAATATTCTTTCTTTCACTATCTTTGGAATAGACATTTGTTCATAACGTTTTCCCACTCTCTGCAGATAACAAACTCCCACTACAGTGGAAAGTTCATTCTATTGTCTAACCATATACACTAAAAAAAAAAAGTCCCATGTTTTGATAGCTACTGTTGCAATCATCTTCTCTCTTTCATAATTCTCTTTTTTATCTGAGCATAACATGTAGAGATATCAGTATAGTGATAAAGTGACCTAGAAGAACTTTCTCTTATTGACTTGAGATCACGAGAAGGAAGTCTTTCTTTGGATCCTGTCATACTGTTGTGGTTTAACCCAGCAGGCAGCTGAACACCACACAGCCATTTGCTCACTCACCACCCCGTCAGTGGGATGGGGGAGAGAACTGGAAAAAAAAAAGTAAAATTTGTGGGTTGAGATAAAGACAGTTTAATAGGACAGAAAAGGAAGTGAACATTAATAATAATAATAATAATAATAATGATAAAAGAATATACAAAATAAACGATGCACAATGCAATTGCTCACCACCCACCAACCAATGCCCAGCCAATTCCCCAGCAGCGGTCACCTCCCCCTGGCTAACTCCTCCCAGTTTATGTACTGAGCATGACATCACATGGTATGGAATATCCCTTTGGCCAGTTTGGGTCAGCTGTCCTGGCTGTGCCCCCTCCCAGCTTCTTGTGCACCTCCAGCCTTCTCAGTCGGTAGAGCATGGGAAGTTGAAAAGTCCTTGACTACGTAGATGGTATGGAATAAGGGGTGGATACTGTCCTGGTTTCAGCAGGGATAGAGTTAATTTCCTTCCTAGTAGCTGGTACAGTGCTGTGCTTTGGATTTAGGGTGAGAACAATGTTGATAACACATTGATGTTTTCAGTTGTTGCTAGGTAGTGTTTATACTAGTCAAGGACTTTCCAACTTCCCATGCTCTACCAACTGAGAAGGCTGGAGGAACACAAGAAGCTGGGAGGGGGCACAGCCAGGACAGCTGACCCAAACTGGCCAATGGGATATCCCATACCATGTGACATTCCATACCATGTGACATCATGCTCAGTATATAAAAGCTGGGGGAAGAAGAAGGAAGGGGGGAATGTTTGGAGTGGTGCTGTTTGTCTCCCCA
>NW_008824183.1:34939-45381 GCF_000699105.1 Pygoscelis adeliae
TGATGAAGTATGTCTGGATGAGCAGACAGCGAGGTGGATTGAAAACTGGCTGAACGAGCGCCTGGGCCCAGGGCGTGGTGATCAGTGACACAAAGTCTAGTTGGAGGCCAGTAAGTAGCAGTCTGTCCCAGGGATGAATGCTGGATCCAGTCCTCTTCAACATCTTCATTAATGATCCGGATGATGGGGCGGAGCGTATGTCCTGGTTTCGGCGGTTAAACCACGACAGCGTACCCTCAGCAAGTCTGTGGATGACACAAAACTGGGAGGAGCGGCTGATAGGCCAAAGGGTTGTGTTGCCATCCAGAGGGGCCTCAATAGGCTGGAGAAAACAGCTGACAGGAATCTCATGCAGTTCAGCACAGGGAAGTACACAGTCCTGCACCTGGGGAGGAACAATCTCCCCAGCATATGCTGGGGAGTGGTGCTGGCAGCACCAATATATGCTGGGGGCCAACCAGCTGGAAGGCAACTTTACAGAAAAGGACCTGGGGCTCCTGGTGGACACCAATTTGAACATGAGGCAGCAATGTGCCCTGGTGGCAAAAAAGCCTAAGTGTATCCTGGGCTGCATTAGGCAAAGTATTGCCAGCAGGTGGAGGGAGGTGGTCCTTCTCTACTCAGCACTGCTGAGGCCACACCTGGAGTGCTGTGTCCAGTTCTGGGCTCCCCAGTTCAAGAGAGACATGGACATACTGGAAAGAGTCCAACAAAGCGCCACTAAGTTGATGAAGGGACTGGAGCATCTCTCCTATGAGGAAAGGCTGAGAGAGCTGGGACTGGTTAGTCTGGAGAAGAGAAGGCTCAGAGAGGGGATCTTATCAATGTGTACAAATACCTGAAGAGAAGTTGCAAAGGCGGCAATGCCAAATTGTTTTCAGTGGTGCCCAGTGACAGGACCAGAGGCAATGGGCACACAATGGAACACAGGAGGTTCCCCCTGAACATCAGGAAACACTATTTTACTGTGAGGGGGACCGAGCACTGGCAAAGGTTGCCCAGAGTATTTGTGGAGTCTCCCACATTGGAAATATTCAAAACACATCTGGACATGGTCAAGGACAACCAATTCTAGGTGTCTCTTCTTCAGCAGGGAGGTTGGACCAGATAACCTCCAGAGGTCTCTTTGAACCTCAACCCTTCTGTGATTCTGTGACTCTGTAATACTGAGCTTGCATTTGAAAACTGCTTAACACTGACTTCTGGAACAAATCTTTAAGGATTTTTTTTTTCCTTTCCCTGAGCTTAGTTAACAGTACTTTATGAAATATCTCTGAGCTGGAAAAGATTCCAAGACAATGTCTTCTGAGCAAACACATCAACCATTTCACTTTGCTGCAGAATTACTGAACCCAGAAATTTCACATCTTTCAAATTGGTGTGGTGCTTCGTCAGACCTCATATGGAATACCATCTCCATGTCAAAGCAGGAGAGTTAACATACTCTGTGCATTCAAGGCTTTTCTGGCTCACAGCTATGTCATGTCACTATTAATGCATATGGTTGGGAAAGGGGAAGAGGCAGTTAGACTATGTGTGTTTATTTCTAACATTACTTCAGATCTTTAAAAACTTATTTCAGTCTGCCTTATTATTAAGTCAGCAATTATACACTGAGCTGACTCCTGAAATCAGACAATGATCAGTTTTTCTTTACTGCTTCACTGTACCATTTTTCTCTTCATTTTCTTCAGCCATCCTGACATGTAGCTTTGTGCTCATGGCATCAACCCTCAGACTCTCTCTGTGCTTCCTCCCAGCCCAGAGCTCTCTAGTGTTTTCACTTCCCAGCCTCCAGTATTGCCACAATTCCTGCTCTTCTTGAAGCTCCATAAAAAGTCCATTGCCACTGCTGTTAACATGACACTTTCTTCTGGCATAAAATACTCATCCTAAATTTACGCAATCTTTTTCTTTCTCTGGAAATAAAATGCCTGAATATATAATGTAGGAGGCTTTAATTAAACATTAAACACTTTAGTTAAACTATCTTTTGCTATTTACGGTATCTGCCACATACTTTTTTAACAACTCACAGCTCAACCACTTACAAATAAGTATGCTGAATAGGCATAAAGAACTATGTCTATGAGAATCCAACCTTAAAAGTCTTGCTCAGTTGAGAAGAATGTTGTTTTATTTTCAAAATATGATTTTTCTTAATGTTTTCTAATTTGTAAACCAAATGAAGTGAACAGTTATAATGGCTGTACTAGAGTATAATTAGTATATGCTTTTTGTTCTTTTATGTTTTTAATACTCTATGTCACTAGTTCTTGGCACCTCTAATTAAAAAATGGAGTCCTGTTAACTGCATACTTGTAAGGCAAATTATGCAACTATAAATATCAGTTAGAAATCATAAACAAATATTTTTACAGTTACTTGTATATTTTTGATCACTCTCACACACCCACTCTTTCTTTTAATATTTTCTTTTTTTCTTTAGATTTTCCATTTGTTTTTTTGCATGCCTCAGATGTACTGAGTTATGTTTTCTTACTAGAAAAGGTCAGCATCTGCAAATAAGACCCATAGTAATTTGAACACTAAATACATGATTTCTAAGAACCTTGGCATACATTTATCTTCAACTGTTTGACATACATTATGAAACCACTTGACTGTGACCTTTTTTGTGCACCTTAAAGGCTAAAATGTACTTGTTTCCCAGTTCTCTTTCCCAACTGGCAAACTCTAATGAGGGCAGAAGATAGCACAAAATGAATCCATTCACACAAGGCATTAACAAAGGATGAGGACTAGAACAAAGGTAATAATTTCTTACAACAACCTTCCTCTTGTGATCACAGATGCTTTTAGGAGACACTAAAGAAAGCATTTTCCAAAGTTCAGTGATTGCACTGATGTGCAAGTTCATCTAGGCACAAGAGAAAAGTCTTGCAACAAAGCACAGAAATTCTGAAATTGTAAGCACTTTCTGACAGCATGACCTTCACAATCTGACAAACTATTTCAGTAGATAGAGACTGCAAGTATGAGTAGTGGAAATCATCAGAAGCTACAAGGAATTGTACCCTACCAAGATAATGTGGCAGTCTGACCTCTGACTTATCGAGCCCAACAAGCCTGGACACTCAGAGCAGTGATAAAAACCATGAATAGCCAGTGTAAGCTGTAGCAGACCAAAACAACATGACAATTTGACCTACTGGTTTGGGAATCCCCGCAAGGCCTGCCCAGGAGGCTCTATCATTATGGGCAAAAGGAATGCTCACATTTGTGAGCATTTAGGAAAGGCAGACAGGAAACAGGGACACAGAATTGCTGCCTTTGAACATTTACACTTAGAGAGACAAGCGCTGCTTTCTGTAATCAGAGATCATTAAATTGCTTTTTTTCTATTGCAGAATTTAGCTAGAAGAGTTTAGCATCTGGCATGCTGCAATCCTATAAACATTTTGAAACAAGCCATGGAAGAATTAACTTCACATAATTTCATTCAGTTCTGAATATAAATAATACATATAATATTATATACAAACTCTAAAGCTTCACTTTATAATATAATACATATAATACATAAAGTTCCACTTCAAATTCTTGTTGAAAAAGCAATATATCATACAAAAAGAATATAATCATACTATTGATTTCCATTAATTAGGAAAATGAATAAAAATCCTGCCATTCTGCTTATGAACAGTTTTAAACCCTGCATTGTTCCCTGTTTACGAAGATCTTAGAACAAATGGACACACTAAACATGCCACGTACTCTATTAAGATTATAGCTAAAAGGCAGAATCACACACACTTTGGATTTTTATATTCTTTTTCTCAATCACAGGTTATGGTGACTTCTTTTAGGTCTGGTCATATGCCTTGTCTCAGCATGCCACAACAACTAAGCAATGAGAAGATGGAGTCTGGCATATACCTTTTTGGGGGTCTGCACATATAGAGAATTGTTTTTTGTGATTGGTTGAGGTCTACTTTATAACTGCACAATTTTTAGCAGCTAAGTATTTTGCTAAATTAATCACTAAAGGTTTAAGAATACCTGTTAAAACAGTATGTGTGAAGATTACAAAGGTAACCGGTTTTACCTAAAAAAGTGTGAAGGGCCTATCAGGTCCTAGAATATCATTCCCTAAAAATGAATTTCCTTTGTGTGACTGAGATTTCCTGCCTTCTGACAACCCAAGCTGTTAGGACATATTGGGAGAATCTTAAATTCTTGTAAAGCTGCTAGCAACATTTGAACAAATTTTGAACTCAGTCTTTGGTAATCAATATGAGCAAGTTGGAATGCCATACAAATTTTGTCAGAAAAATTATAAGTAAAATATAAGGTTTTAAAGTGAAGGATTTAATTTAAAGATATTTTGACTTTTCAATAATAATGTGAAGAAAGCAAAAAAAACTGTGACTGAAAATGAAAAATTAGTTATTCATTAGAGCCACTGTTTAGCAACATGCTATTAATACACCATCGATTTGTGTCCAACAGTTTTGTATCAATACTTGTAAATGTTTGATACCAACATATATAACTATTGCATTATGGTTTTATTTATATTTGATAATGGTTTATGAACTGAATTAAACTGAATGATAATCATGGATCCAGCTCTACTCAGATCCATTTTAATTTCAGAAAATCTTTATTTTTGCAGTAAAATAGACACAGAAGTATTACTAGATGGTCAGGAGTTCCATATGATTATTTAAAGATGTTACAGATAGGATAAAGTGAGATATCTTGTGGGAAGTGTAAGAATAGACATTACCTTTATAGATTTTTTTTCCATTCTGTCAAAAGTGGCATGTGACAGAGGGCGTTGCTTGAAAAGAGAGTAATTTTGAACATATTTGTGTTCTGCAAGATCTTGGTGCACATGGTCCACTTGGATCCAAAAAATCCAAAACTGTTCTTTGTGAAGTTTTGTGGTTATGTATCTTCTACATTATCCTTTTCTGGATAAAGTATGTGGTAGATCTGGACAGTAAGACAGTAGATCCTTTGTCTCATTTGCAATACAACAAATTCAACACACTCTCTCTAGAAGTCAGCAAAGCCAGTCCTCGCTCAAGGCTGCAACTCTGGATGAGACCATTACTGATAACAGTCCTGGGAGGGATCAGGTAGAACAACAAACAGCTGTAAAGGTGCCAGAAAAGGCCGGATGTGATACTATTCAGGCATGGTACATTATCATGCATGATGTACTAAGAGCAGATTGTATAATAGTAGCTCCCGTAGATAGTTTTATTTTGACAGATGTCAAAATATACTGTCTGATTACAGATGTTTATTTTTAAGAGGTATAAGAATAAACTGAATACCTTGAAAGACCATGTTCACTGATACCCAAGCCAGATGACATGATGTAAACAGAAGATCTGTCTATACCATGCACGCTGTGTCAAGTAGTGAGTCCACTGTGACTGGACACTTGAAGTTTTATGTCCCTAAATACCTTTATTGTGGAGGGTAGATATGAAAACATGGTCAAAAAACATTTTTTAGAAGTAAGTAATGAGAAGCAGAATATAATTTCTGAGAAAATATACTGATGAGATCTGCACGGCCATTTTCAGATTTCCTTTTTTACTTGGAATGATCTCATGATCAAGAAATGACATTATCCTTCGACAGAGTATAAGACATTGCCTTATAGCCATAGTATGGATTAGAGAATGTGGCTAGATAGAGATATAGGTAGATAGACATATATGTAGCTGTAGTTAAGGTCTTTGTTTTTTTCAGTCTCACTTCAGGACATGTGTTGTCATTTCACCCCTGTGCTAGGCTGAGTCAAGAAAAAATGCACAAAATATAAAAACAATAACAACACTAAACAGGGAAGAAGCAATCCACATGCAGCATGGAAGCAGAAATAGATTAATGCAGTGAGAAGTTTCAAGGAGACACTGGATACTCAGTCTTTATTAAAAAGCTTACAATGTCCTGGGCAGGTGCAGAGTCTCTATAGAGTTAGGGAGCTATTTTAATTTTATAGGCACAGAGACATTTCATGTTATCAGCTGGCATGTGGTACACAAAATTCCAAAGACTATTTTTTGCCCAAGAAATACAAACAGGTGTGGGGTTTTTTTTCTAATTCCTTGTTAAAATGAGTACTTTGTCACAAATGTGCTGTAGCTTTAAATATTCTCTACTTTGTGTATTTTAAGTCATAAGTTAATATTTATCTGAGCCAAAAAAAAAAACCACAAAAAAGCCCACAAACCCAAGAATTGCTTAGAAAGGAAATAACAAATCATTAATTTAGCTCATATGATCCAAATAAAAAATAAAAATGTAATTTTTGAAGGACTGAATTGTTTTAAAACTAGGGCGATGCTGCATGACTTTATTTTGAGGGTCAGATTTATTGCCATAAGAACGAAAGGTATTTGAGACAATCTAGCCCCAAAGGAATAAACCTGCAATCCAGAGAATGCTGCAAAGAATAAAAGCTTCTGCATTGATTTACTAAATTATCTGTATCCCTTTTTCTTCAGGTCTTTTTTTTTTTAACCACAATGAATTAAAAATATAAATGAGAAATTTAGCTGCAATGTGGAAATCAATGGGATATTCAAGAGAAGTCTGCAGAATTTGTTTCTTTGACCTCAGTGTTGCCTTTGGTAATCCATTTGAATAGGCTTCCTGTGTAATGGTAGGAGACAATTGAAAAGTGCTAAAGGAAATACCACAATTTATTATATATATGAATTAAATAGACAATGCTTAATTTTGTAGATATTCTTTCAGAATGGTTTTCTGATTGAAAAACTACAACTCTGCTTTTCACTAAGTGAAATTACTGTAGAAGACTGTGACAAGACAAGCCTAATTTATTTTCTTTTCTCTTCTCTTCCCCACCCCTCCCCCCCCACACACCTTTTTTCACTGTTTAATTTTAAATGCATTGACTATTCCTTTTTAGGCTCAGTGAAGGCAGACTAACAACTGCTAACAGAATTCCATAAACAATAAATTAGCTTTAGATTAAGCTTGCTTCCATTATTTTTTTAAAGCTGTGATAAGAACTGCATGGAGCTCAGAGTGCTAAAATTAAATAAAAGCTATCTTTCATGCTTAGTGCACAAAAAGAGAACTGAAATGCACTTTTTAAATGGAAATACTGCTTGAAAATTAGATGCTTTCTTTCAAGGCCAGAACCTTATAATATGGTAAAATGTTCCAGAAGTGGGGTGTCCGGAACTTTATCTATAGCAGATGCTATATAACCTAATAGACCAATCTGCAATGAGTCTGTCCCTGCTTTTTATCATAGTCATAGGAGCAGAGTCTAATTCAAGTTCAATGGACAGCTAGTCCAGCTGCTTGCTCAGAGCATGGACACCTATGAGGTCAGACCAGGTTGCTCAGAGCTTTATCCATTCAGGTTTTATGAAAACCTCAAAGGACAGAGAGGGGACAGCCTCTCTGGGCAGCTGGCTTCACTTCCTGACTGTCTTCATGGGGAAACACCTTTCTTGTTTCAATTTATGTCCATTGCCTCCTGTTACCCTCCCATAAATGGTTGTGAAGAGCCTGGCTTCGTCTTCCCAACAATCTAATGCACTGGGGAGGTGCAGTTAAATGCCCCCAAAGCTGTCTCTTCTCCAGGCTGAGCCAGTTCTGGTTCTTCAGCCTCTCCTCACAGGGCAAGTGTTTCAGCTCTGAGTGTCCTGGATGCCCTCTGCTGAAATTGCTCCAGTTTGTTAATAACTTTCTTATACTGGAGGGAAGGGGAGGCGGGAGGGGGCTCAAGACTGGATGCAATACTCAAGATGCGGTCTAATGAGTTCTGTCTAGAGGGGAATAACCCCTTCCATGTGATCTGCTGGCTGTGCTCCTTCATGCAGCAACAGATGCTGTTGGCCACCTTTGCTGTGAAGGTACACATCTGGCTCAGGTTAAGCTTGCTGCCCACCAGGGCCCCCAGGACCTTTGCTGCAGGTCTGTTCTTCCCAGCCTGTGCCACTGTAGTGGCTGCTCCATCTCAGGGGCAGGACTTAGCACTCCTTCTTGTTCAGTTTCACAAGATCCCTGTCGGCCCATTCCTCCAGCCTGTCTAAGTCATTCTGGATGTCAGCACTGTCCTTGAGTATATTGACTAGTTCCCCAGCTTGGTGTCATCTGCAGTGTTGATGAGTGAGCTCCATTACCTCCTCCAGGTCATTGAGAAAGTCTTTAAATATTCCCAGGATGGACCCCTGTGGTATCCAACCTTCTGAATCTTACCATCTAAGCTGTTCTTTCACCTGTCCAGTTTTCCATCCATCCAGACCATAATGTCCCAGCTTAATAAGAATAAGACATAAGAATATTGTTAGAGACAGTGTCAAAAACTTTGCTAAAGTCAGAGTAAATTACATCCACGGCTCTCTACTCATCCCCTATCCCCAGATACCAGCATTTCAACATAGAAAACAATCAGGTGGGTCACATGTGATTTACCTTTGGTCAGTTGGTACCCTGCCAACTGTTTCCAGTCACTTACTTCTCTTTCAGTTGCTCAGAAATGTGCTATAGGAATCACTCCATGATTTTCCCAGAGACTGAAGTGAGCTTAACTGGCCCGTAGCTCCCCAGATATCTTTTGGCACTTTTTGAAGATGGATGCAAAACTTGCCTTTCTCCAGTTTTCAGGGACCTCCCCTATTCTCTATGATGTTTCAAAGATGATAGAGAGTGGCCTTGGAGGGCATTGTTCAGCTGTCTCAGGAGCCTTGGAGGCACCCATTGGGTCCCTCCTACAGGTCAATATCTCTCCAGTAACTCCTGACTTCATCCACATCTACTGCTGGCTGCTCCTCTCTTCCTTGAACCCTGTCTGAAATCATAGAGGTCTGGGACACATTATTTGTGAAGACTGAGAAGACAATGCATATCTCAGCCTTATCTTTGTGTGCAGTCACTAAATCACATGCAGTTCAGTGACAGTCCCACATTTTCCTTGTTCAATCTTTTAATACTAACTCAGTGATAGAAACACTTCTTGCTGTCCTTGATGTCCTTGGCAAGTCTTTACTCCAGTTGAGCTTTGGCTTTCCTGACACCAAGATCATATGACTGGGCAATGTTTGTAAATTCCTTCATCGAAGCCTGTTCCTGCTCCAAACTCCTGTATGCTGTTTTTTTGCACTGGAGAACAGTTATGAGTTCCCTGCTTAGCCAAGCTGGAACCCTGATACAGCTGCTTATGGTTTGGTTTTGTACTTGGGGAATGCTGTCCTTAAAGCCCTGCCAGCTTTCTTAAGCTTCTTTGCTTTGCTTCTTTTTCCTTCTTTAAAGCTACCTGCCATGGCATCCCACCCACCAGTTCCCTGAATAAGACAAATTCTGCTTTACTCAAGACCAAGACCTGTACACTATTGCTCTCCTTCCTCAGGAGATCAGGATTCTCTTCAGGATCCTGAACTCCTCATGGTCAATAAAGCCAAGGCAACCATCCATTGACACTTCCCCAGCTAATTCTTCCTTGTTTGTGAACTGCAGATCCTGCAATGCCCATCCAGTGCATGCATCAAGAAGTTTTCCCCAACACCCACCAGAAATCCTTTGACTGCTTAGGTCCCTCCTTGTTGTCCTTTGAGGAGCTGGCATGGAGGTTACAGATCCCCACAAGGACCAAGGTCTGTGGTGCAGACTCACAAGGGGTTTTTAAAAATGTCAGACTTCCTCACTCAGATTGAGTGGTCTGTAAGCTTCCACCACAATGTCACCTTTACTGGCCTCTCTGCTGATCCTGAACTGCAAGC
This sequence comes from Pygoscelis adeliae, assembly GCF_000699105.1. Classification (NCBI taxonomy): domain Eukaryota; kingdom Metazoa; phylum Chordata; class Aves; order Sphenisciformes; family Spheniscidae; genus Pygoscelis; species Pygoscelis adeliae. The sequence goes on from NW_008824183.1 coordinate 44,683, forward strand.
TCTCACCCAGACTGATGTCCATCATGTACAACAGCCCCATACATCCAAGCTGCTCCTACTTATAGAATCATTAAGGTTGGAAGACACCTCCAAGATCATCGAGTCCAACCATCAACCCAACACCACCATGCCCACTAAACCATGTCCCTAAGCGCCTCATCTACCCATCTTTTAAATACTTCCAGGGATGGGGACTCAAACAGTTCCCTGGGCAGCCTGTTCCAATGTTTAACCACTCTTTCAGTAAAGAAATTTTTCCTCACATCCAATCTAAACCTCCCCTGGCACAACTTGAGGCCATTTCCTCTCGTCCTTTTGCCAGTTACTTGGGAGAAGAGACCAACACCCACCTCGCTACAGCCTCCTTTCAGGTAGTTGTAGAGAGCGATGAGGTCTCCCCTCAGCCTCCTTTTCTCCAGGCTAAACAACCCCAGCTCCCTCAGCCGCTCCTCATCAGACTTGTTCTCCAGACCCCTCACCAGCCTCGTTGCCCTTCTCTGGACACGTTCCAACATCTCAACATCCTTCTTGTAGTGAGGGGCCCAAAACTGAACACAGTATTCGAGGTGCGGCCGCACCAGTGCTGAGTACAGGGGCACTATCACTTCCCTGCTCCTGCTGGCCACACTATTTCTGATACAGGCCAGGATGCCATGGGCCTTCTTGGCCACCTGGGCACACTGCCGGCTCATGTTCAGC
>NW_008824183.1:48872-61649 GCF_000699105.1 Pygoscelis adeliae
CCCCCTCTTGCCCCCGCCCCGGCTGAGTCAGCGCTGCCGCTCGTCGGGGGCTCCCTCCCCCGGCTCGGGGTGGGGGACTGGGGCACCCTCTCACCCCCTGCGCCTTTGGTCTTTGCGGGTTTTGCCGCGGTTTTGCCGCTTCAGGAAGGGTCCCCCGGCGCGATCCTCCGGTCCGGAGCCCTTCGCCTCGGTGGCTTCGCTGAAAGCGAAGCGTTATAGAGGATAACGTCCTCCCTCATGCCCCTTCACTGCCTGTTGTGCCTGAAGAGATTACGTACCTTTGCAGCACTCTAGCTGTGCAAGCTGGGTCAACACATCTTAGTTGTGCCAACACTGGTTTAGTTTTTTGACCACGCTGTAGTTCCTCCTGCTTGTTTCCCAGGATGCATGCATTTGTGTACCAACACTTAAGGCAGGCGTTCTTTCACTTTATTTTGTCATTCCCAAAGTCACTCTTGTTCCCGTCACCCTGCACCCTTTGCTTTCCACTTCTTTCCAACCATTGCCTCAGTTAACTGTGGTTGTAATGTCCCAACCCTGATCTTCCTGTGTTAACGCTTGACTCAGCAGGTTGGCCAGCCTGCGGGTGAAGATGCTCTTGCTCCACTTTGTCAAATGAATGCCATATATCCCATCATACTGTATAATGTTGTCCAGTTAAACTCTTAAAAACAGTATATTAAATGTCTATCCCCTGAGCAAATTAACACATTTTCCTTACAAATATATGTATACATTTTAGAATACATATATATACATATAAACTTACATCTTTCATCTGTTCCTTTCATCTGCCTTTCAGAATTAAATACTTAGGGAAATACTTAGGGAGATACTATAACCAAAATGTTACAGCTGAGCCTCAAGAGACTTGCAGTGAGATCTTGATTTTATTAAAGGTATTTTTGTGATAACAGACACATTAGTTTATTCTTCCTAACTTGACGTACCACCTAAAAAAGAAAAGCTATTTTCCTTTCCTGCTATACTTCCTTTACGTTGAGGAGAAGCTCTTTAGAGTTGGGACTGTTGCTCAGTATCTTCTAGCATAATGCCAAGTATTACAGACATGAAATCTGAGCAGCAGCCTCTACAAGTTATTGAATTGTAAACAATAAAGTATGCTGACAATAAAATTAAATATTTATCTATATTTTAACAAGCTGCTCTGGTTTTTTTAGGCACTAAGAGTATGTTTAAATGCCATTGTACACTACTTTGTAAAGATATCAGAGTTGGCCATGAACAAGTTGGGACTCAACCAACTCACCGATATCAATGGAATATCAATGTGACATTGAAGACTATTGAAGACTGACAGAATTTGTTTTTTTGACCTTAAGCTTTCTTTTGATTATCCATTTTAATAGGGTTCCTGCTGTCATTAACAGCAGACAAACAGAAAATGCCAAAGTAGTCACATAATATTATGTATATGTATTAAGCAGACAATGCTTAATTTTGTAGGAAGCGTGTCAAAATGGCATTGTATGATTGGAAAAATTGCAGCTCTGCTTTTCAATAGATAACATTTTAACAATTATTTTGGTTAGTAAAAGCACATTAAGCAAGCTTGGGCTGCTTATTTAGGAGCAGCTTTGTTACCCCTACCAAACACTGTGTCATGATATAAAGAAACACACTTCTTAAAGCATCCTATATTCAGTCATATTCCACCTCTTGTCTTTAAAATCCCTGACAAATTAACATTTACATTATTATAGAATGAAGTACCTGTGAAGCTGCTTCTGGAAAATTTACGTAACCTCAGAGAGGCAAAGAAATATTTTTCTGGGATTTCTTGGAACCAGAATCTAAACTGTCTTTACAAAGACAAGGATTAAAATCTCCTGAAAAAAATAAAAAATTGAATACAATTTTGATAATGGACATTAATGAAAAAAATTGATGATTGTAATATAACAAGACTGCAAGCTTATTGTTATTTTTCCTAAATTTTTGGTCATCACCTTATTAATTTATTCCTTTATATCAATCTCTGCCTATTAAACCGAATACATTCTTCAGCATTGAAGGTACTCTTCTTACTTCTCATTCGTGTCGCTTTAACTGAGTTAACCACAGGTTCTCTGAGGCAGACCTCAGTTGAAGCAAATCTTCAGGGAAAAAAAAAGAAAAAAGAAAAAAAAATCAGTTTTATTGGTAGCTGAAAGACACATTTCTGGCTCTTGTAGAAGCTACCATGCCTATGGAATTTTCAGATGTTACTCTGAATTTCTTATAGAACGGCTTTCTCTACATATTTTCTAAGTAATAGAATCCCTTGATGAGCTTTCCTAGTGTTTTGTAATTTACTGCTCTTTCTATTTCTATAACATGATTGCAAAATGGCAACTAGAATGCTACACAGTGTGTTGAAAGTGATATCACTCACTTTGTCATTATTTGTGCCTGGGAAAATGTCCTTCAGATTTTATTCATCAGTTCACTTCTCATCAACGCATCTTTTAGCTTCATTAGGTCCTATGACAAGGTATTCACATTTTACCCACCACATCCTTAAATTCTTCATTTGCTCAATATGCTCAACAGAATCTGTATACTTCCTTTCTTTCCCTTATTTACTTCTGCTTATTACAGCTTAACTTTCCTGAGACATGTGTCTGCCATTTTTTACATTTATGGTAAATGTAAATGGTACCATTTTATGGTTTACTGTTTTGCATCAGATAATTGCTCTTTCCTGCCTTCTACTTGGTAAATAAAAATGAACATACACACACCCCTGCATGTACATGTGCACACAAGCAATAAATTATTGTTCTTCATCTGGTGCATTATAAAAAAATCAGTTCATTGAATAGTCATCAGAAGTCCACTCTTTTCAAAGTTTTACTGTAGTTTTGACATAAAAACAGGTGAAAAAATATTTCCCTAAGCACAACTCTGTGGACTTAATGTGGAGTTCTGTAGTGGGTTGACCTTTGCTAGCTGCCAGATGCCCACCTAGCTGCTCTCTTACTCTCCTTCCTCAACAGGACAGTGGGAGAAAATAAGACTAAAAAGCTCATGGGCTGAAGAAAAAACAGGGAGATCACTTAAAAGTTACCATGATGGGCAAAACAGCCTCAACTTGGGGATAATTTTTTTTTTTTTAACCAATTACAATAGAGCAGGATGGTGAGAAAAAAGACAAAAACTAAAACATCTTTTCTCCACCTCCCCCTTTCTTCAAGGCTCAACTTCATTCCTTCATTCCTAACTCCCCTATTCCCTCCCCCAAGTGGAGCAAGGGGATGTGGAATGGGGGGTTTTGGTCAGTCCAAAACACTTTGTCTCTGCTGTTTCTTTCTCCTCACACTTTTCCCCTGCTTCAGCGTGTGTCCTCTCTATGGACTGTAGTCCTTCAGGATAACTCTGCTTCAGCATGGGTCCTCCACCATCTGCAGTTCCTGTCAAGAGAACCTGCTCCAGAGTGGGCTCTCCATGGGCTGCAGCTTCCTTCAGGAAATAAACACCTGTTCTGATGTGGTCCTCTCCATGGGCTGCAGGGAAATACCTATCCCCTCCACTACTAAAGCCTTGCCACTTACACCACATACAAGCTCATTCTGCTAATGAGCTCAAAATTTGGGAAATGCAAAAATTTCCATAGACAGTGTCTGTTAAGTACAATATAAGTATCTTTAATTATTCTCAAATTATGTCTGATAAAAAAGACATTTTATATATTTTTCTATTATGGGTATCGCATGTTTCTACTGATAACATGTAAGACTTCATCTTATCTCTTAGCTTATTATAACTTCTATTGTCTTTCTCCTCTCTCTTCCTCCTAGTCCATTTTCATTTTAAATGTTTATAGAATCCTAGAATGGTTTGGCTTGGAAAGGACCTTTAAAGATCATCTAGTCCAACCCCCCTGCCATGGGCAGGGACATCTTCCACCAGATCAGGTTGCTCAAATCCCCATCCAGCCTGACCTTGAACACTTCCAATCATGGGGCATCCACAGCTTCTCTGGGCAACCTGTTCCAGTGTCTCACCACACTCGTCATAAAAATTCCTTCCTTATGTCCAGTCTAAAGCTTCCCTATTTCAGTTTAAAATTGTTGCCCTTTCTCCTGTCGCTACAGGCCCTGGTAAAAAGTCTTCCTCCATCTTTCTTATAAGTCCTCTTAATATATTGAAAGGCCGCAATAAGGTCTCCCCAAAGCCTTCTCTTTTCCAGGCTAAACAACCCCAACTCTCTCAGCCTTTCTTCATAGGAGAGGTGTTCCAGCCCTCTGAACATTTTGACATAAAAATGGGGGGCCCTCTTCTGGACCCCCTCCAACAGGTCCGTGTCTTTCTTATACTGGAGACCGCAGAGCTGGATGCAGTTCTCTAGGTGGGGTCTCACCAGAGCAGAGTAGAGGGGGAGAATCACATTCCTCAACCTGTTAGCCACACTTCTTTTGACGCATCTCAGTATACAGTTAGCTTTCTGAGCTGCAAGCGCATATTGCCGGCTCATGTCCAAAAACAAACTAAAGACCAAACAGTTGATACTCAAAAACAAACCAAACAAGCTTAAAACCAAATTTATATGCAGTTATTGACATTATTTATACAATGTAGTAAAAGACAGCATTATTAAAGTAATTTTAAATAAGTAAAATTATGAGTTTGTTAGGATTTTTTTCTCATGTTTTTTAGTAAAATTTTCAATAACTGAAGAAAATATTTACAAAACCCATGCATCAGAGTAAAATTAATATTTCAAATATTTATGAAAATTTGTTTTCCTCATTTCCTCCATACAGTAGGTCATATTTGATTTTCCAAAATTATGAACAGGTTGTTCTATTTAGTTGTAACATTATGTAAAACTGGATCCATATACTGATGTTATTTTCAAATGAAGAATTATTTACGTAAAATAATAGTGTACATCATATGCTATTAATAATAGCTAAAATAATTTACATACATCAGTTTTCTCCAAAGCAGAACCATAATCAAAATAGTTATTCAAAAAATAATATAATGAACCGTGAATAATGCAGTAACTTGCAGAGTTGGATGTCATAGGTATGTAGAAGAGTATATCCATTATAACCTTGGTCACTGCATGACATCAGCTAGAACTTAGATTTGGGTGGATATATTGAACAGTTCACAGAAGATTAAATTGATATTTTGGTCTAAACAAACAGCATGTGGCCTGTGTAGTTCTTTGGTCTTGGATCATGAAAGAATGGAACACCATCAGAAGAACAGCACAACACATAGAAAAAAAAAAAATCCTAAGAAAAGTTTGGAGCTTCTAAAGAAAACAGCTAACTCACAGGGGAAGTTTTCAGAGAACCTCTGGACATGAGTCATTTGCATTAAAAAAATAAGTTAAGAATACTTATTTGAAGAAGAAAAATTCACAGTCAATGTCTTTCTAAAGGTTCCTGTGTATAAAACGACAGGTTGAATAAAACAAGTAACTTTTAAAAAATATGGTATTTGATATATTATCTAGAACCTGAAAGTTAGAAAATAATTTAAAAACAACTTATTATTATTATTATTATTATTATTATTATTATTATTATAAGAGACATTACTACATCATGAGAAAAGTACATGAAGACTAACAGTAGAATGGTTTCTCAAAAGCGGTAACAAATTTTAATTCTCTGCTTCCTCTTCAGTGAAGTGAATATCCCCCAAGATGCCTGGGAATTTATTAGCACCTTCGAGAAATGCCCTCTTAGAATGGCAGTTGCATGACAAGTGACATGCTGAGGGACATGATTGTCTTGTTCACTGTTGTCATGTGAAACAAAGGTTTGGAAAATGGCAAATACTCACTGAAATAAATGAATAAATGTTAACTAAACTTTTCATTCCATCACATACTAACGTAACAACAACATTGATCCTTCTGGAATTTTAAATTAGATGTGTCACTGTGGATCATACTGTTTCCAGAGATGGGCAAATTTATAAATTTATAAATAAATATGTTATAAAAACACATCTATGATAACTGTGAGTTAATCAAACAAAAATACAAAGAAAAACTCCGGAAGTGGAATACAAAATATTCTTTCAGTATTCAAAGAGACACTAGAAAAAGAGGAAAATCTTATTTGGTATAATAATACCATGCTATAAACTGATATTATGTCACTGACAACAGTATTTGCCTGGGTGAAGCTTTTTTTTTTAATAACCCAAGAGTACAGATGTTGTGCTTTGCTGGAGATCTTTGTGAACACCATTCAGATAGTTAAATTACAGTACCTAATTGTAATTTCTTTTTTCCTCCAGGCATTTACAGCAATACTATCTTTCACTCAGCTTTCAGGAGGTATGCATAAGAACAGTATTGTTAGTTGCATGCCAAATGAAGTTATGAGGTCTTCATAGCTTCGTATCTTACTTCTTACTTTCTCACATATATATCTTCTTCCATTCTATTGTAACTACAACAAGTTAAGAAAATCCTAATGCAAACTCAAAAAGACATAAAGTGCCAGACATCTCCCTCTGATCTTTCACAGCTTTCACATGTTTATAATCTATTTATTTAGCCATTCAGAACCTGATTCTACAGATATTCTTTTTCCCACTATGGCAGACTACTCAGAAGAATCTCAATGAAATTAATGATACTATTTCTCTATAATATTTTATTTCAGATTTATAAAGGAAGTTACTAAAAAATTATGTTCTGTATAAATAAAGGTCGTCATAACTTACAATCTTAAAAAACATGCAAAATTTTATAGTTTGAGAGGAAAATATTTTGGACAATTTAAGCATATTTTAGAAATGACGGAGCAGCAGATTTACTTGTCTTGTTTTCTTATCATCTTTAATCTATGACCATGTTAAAAAATACCACAATCAAAAAAAGAGTGACAATAAAAAAGGTTCAGTAAAAATTTCAGTTCTTTTTTTCTGTCTTTTTTTTTTTTTTTAATGGAGACATGAGGCAAGCTACTAGTTGTATTATTCTCACTTTAAACCTGTCAAATAATTGTCTACAAGAAATCCCTGCACCTTGATAGATAGATAGATAGATAGATAGATAGATAGATAGATAGATAGAAAGGAAGAATGAATTTGTAGCAAAAAAAGCCCCTCTGAATTCTTGAATTCTTTCCTGTGCACAGATATTCTCCATTTATTGTTCCAGTTTTAGTATAGCTACCTTTTTAATGAAATTTCTTTCAAAAGGTTAACTGCAAAAGTAACTTATTTTCATGAATAGAATACACCGAGTCTGGATGCCACTTCAGTCTTTAAAAATAGAGTTAGTGGAATGTAATGGGTATTTGGGGCTAAAAGATATTTTTTGACACTATTTTTGTTCTGTACTCTGGTTTTATATTGAAGCAAAAGGAAAATTATTTCCTCTCAAAAATGTTTCCTTACTAGTTCCATTCCTGGAAAAGCTTGCTGTTTTTATAATATCCAAAATTACCATTTCTAACTAAGTGTTCAAAAAAAATAGCATAATCTCAAAGAGAATATAAAGCTTGTTCTTCTGATTACTGAAGTCTTACTTCTGTCATCAACAGAAAAGAACTTAAAGAGAAAACATCCATCCCTCAGTGCTGGTTTGACACTGTAAATCCTCTATAAGCACTTATGACAACCCCATTATTGCCAAGTCAATTCATCATGATTAATTTTATTAAAAAGAATAAAAAATAAATTAAAAATTATTAAACAATGACTTTATAATGTTAACTAGTTAGCTTTAAATACAATCAGACATAATTTTAGGAAAGAAATCTGTAATAGATTTCTGGAATTAAAATCTTAACCCTTCTACAAACATTTTAGCTTTCATAATAGAGATGCATTCTTATAGGATGTGAATAAATTACAGCTGTTAAATATTAAGTATGTGCACCTGAGGAGTTCTTAAGTGCATTTAATTCCGTGGCAACTCTGGACATACATAAAAAAATAAATCCTGCTTTCTTTACCCCCTGTGCACCACTTTTGCTGCATTTATATAATGGAGACTAAGATGGATTGATGGCTTTGGCATGGGAGTAGTTTACACATAGAACTCACATTCCCCTTTCTTCCATCCCATACCATAATTTCAACTCCGATGACATAATTCTCTTTTAGCCTTCCCTAGCTTGTATTTTCACTGGGTTTTTTTGACCATATTAATTATACTTTATGTCTTTTCTAGATCTGGTGTGGTTTTAATCTTTTTCAAGAAGCAAATACAAAGCTATAAAGAAAATACTATGTCTACTCACTAAAATGTTAACACTTTTTTACCTAACATTTTCTAAAAAAATTCGGCAATGAGTCAGGAACTTTGTTCAGTGGAAATGTCATTGGAGACATAGTGTTGTGAACAAATTTATTTCTTCATAAGGTAAGTCATATAGATCATCACAAATCATACATTGCTTCTCTTTGCCTTGAGTCCGTCTTTAAATATGTGAATTTCTGGTAAGCCTCAATAGCAGAAGAAGGGTTAATAAGTAGACCTGACATTTTTAAGGGAATCTTAACCATCTGGATTCATATATCAAACTAGCCAGAACAACTGTCTTTTGATGGTTTAATTCAACTTCTCTAGTAATCTGTTGTTTTTGTGATATGAGTGACAGAAATACTGCTGTTCCACTTGCCTTATAAATCAAGATCTGGTAGAGAGACCCTGGTTTTCTATAAGACAATATGGCTTCACATGAGACATCGCTCCTTGTTTTACTTACTGATGCTTGAGAAAAAAATGCATCTTCTTGAAAACTAATTCACATTGCTCACGGTACTGCAGATCTTGTAATAAACAAGTTGCCCTTCAAATGCTGAAGGCTTCCTCATTAAAATCTAAAATCACTTCTCTCTCCCTCTCTCAACCAAGACCCAATTGGAATCATAATGCTCAATTGCTGTGGTTAATATTCCTCTGATTAAAAAAGTGGTGTACAATCCCCCAACATAAAAATATTTTTTCTATGTTTGTGTGACACAGTATTTGGGGTGGGGGAGTTAATACAATTATAAAACAATTATTTTCTACAAATGGGAAATAATTAGCTGTTTCCTTGTGATCTTTCTTGTCTGGAAACTCTTTCATACTATTAAGACAAAAAAAAAAAAAAAACCAACGTGACAACAAAGATCAAAACATAAACAAGCCCCTCTCCCCATTTTATTTTTAAACCATTTCATAATTGCTAGCTGGCAGCTTCTGCTGAAAAAATGAGTGAATACTCTCTGTCTTTACCTTATTTTTCTATAAAAACTGGATACCTCTGCAATTATCTGAAGACTTAACCACCTGGAGGCACCTTTAAAGTTGTGACTGTATTTATTCCAGTGTAAAACTTCACTTGAAACTTAAAGTTCTGCTCCTGCCTTTGGCACCTGGCAGCTCGAAATCTCTCTCATCTCTAAACCCCACTGAGAACTGTAAAGTAGGAATTCCTCAAACTACCTCACTTGAAGGAATCAATCCAGCAAGTGTCACAAGGTGACACATACCTTATGTATTGTGGTCACACTCCAGAGACTGCCAACTCACTTCTGAAAGATCAGTGAGAAATGTGTTTATATGGGGTCCTGAAATACACAGATGTAAACCTTGAGTTTAAATCTTGTGTCTAGGTGATTTTCTCCACTTATGAAGGAAAGAGTTCTGTGAGGAAAATTAACACTGTGAGGAAAATAAACCAGCTTTTGTTAAAATGTTATTTCATATTTTATTCCATACATAATTTCCAATCCTTTATAAGAGTATGTATTAAATGTTCACTATGCCAAAGCAATATATTGTATTATTTCTGCTAAGGGGATGGGAACTGTGAACAGCTGCTTCTTAGGTAGCTATGTGCAGTAACCCCAGGTAGAACTCTAACTTTCTGAAACACTCTGAAAACACTGAATTCTGGCCTTTGCTAGAGAAAAAGAATAATGAAATGCAGAAAAAGGCAGTTTACTTTGATTCAACATCCTTTAGCTCCATTACACAGAAGCCCTTGATGTATTTTAACTTGACAAATGCTTCATAATAGAGTAAAAATGTTGTCAGGTGTAATTATCATTCTTGAATAGGAACAAATGAGGCAATAACTATTTCAAGGTACAATAGAAATGGACTCATTCAGTGAAGAGAATCCTTTTGGATATTAAAAAAAAAAGAATTTGTAGCTTTTGAAATTCTAACTAATACTTAAGAAATCAGAAATAAATAAGGGCTCTTATTGATTACTTACTCAAATTGTTCAATTCCACTGACTTTAAATAGTATCAAAATGGGTACCTTTTTTTTAGATTTGGGGAAAAATAACCCCTGCATGCTCTGAACTATGGCTGAAAAGATTCCTCTTTGCAGCAGAGTTAGAAACACAGGCTCTATATGATGAGTTCACCTCAATTATGTTATAACCGAGTGAAGTCTGCAATGCGGACAAGACCTGTGTGGGGTATTCAGCAATTCAAGGACTGAACCATCCAATTTACTGAAGATAATGAAATGTGTCATAATCATTCCCACTGCAAATGCTCATGTGGAGAGGATTTTTCATTGATGACAAACATATGGACTGACAAAGGGAGCAGGTGTGAAATTGACTTAGTTAAAGCAGAGCTTGAAATCTAGGCTAACTTCCCTTTGATATGTCAAACTAGTCTCAGTTCTGCCCTAAAAAAATCACATCGTACTTAGGGTGACTAATAGTCATCACAATCATACTTAGCGCTTGCATAGGACTTTATATTTTCAAAGCCTTGTACAAATTTGCATTTCCATCTTATTTGTGTGTGGTCTTGCAATTGATGCACAAGATGAGCACTGAAACTTGTACACACTTTTCAGAGTGACAGGGCTTCATTTATTTATCATTTTTGGATGAGAAGGAAGGGTGAGGAGAGGGTAAGAAGGAAAGCTTGGTTTCAGATGGGAGCTGCCAGTCCTTCCTGTTGTCCATCAGCTCAGCTTCAGCAAGAGCAGGAGTATCTGGAGTTAATACTCTTCTCCTTTTAGGGGTGAATTAGGAAGAGACATTGGTTCCTAACTCATCCTCCTCCTAATCCTACCATACATCCCCATAGAGGGGAGAAAGGCAAGGTGGTAAAAAGAGGTGGCACAAGGCTAGTTACAGAGTTGAACAGGGAATACAAGAAGTCTTGAATGTCAAATATAGAAAACAAAATCTTGAACAGGTTGAAAGAGCAAACCAGGACAGAGGAGACAACTCAAACATTCAAGAACTGTGAGCAAAATTAGTTTTGTAATTGCACAAAGAAACTAGAATGTTGCTTGTCTGCTCCTTGCAATGAGACACAGATGCCATACTGAGAAAAAGGGGGAGAAGTAAGGGGAATAGGGTTTGTTGCTTTTACTGAGCTAGAGAAACAAGCAGTAGGAAGAAATGCTTGTTAAGAGAAACCATCCAACAGTAGCAGATTTTAGTCCAGCCTACCAGCTGATGCTCTACCTTGTGTTTCTGTAAAATAAAACCTGGCATAGACAGTATAGCACAGAGGGCCTCTTTGATGCTTCCAGCTCTTTGGTGTTCAAATAAATTGCCTATTTTGAATTGATGGACAAAAGGAAGCATAAGAGGAAGTGTGTTCATCCAGAAGAAAAAGAAAAGAGGGGGGGAGGGTTTAAGTTACATACAGTAAAAAAACCAGTTAAAAACTAGAATGAGGATAGCATAGCTAAAAGAATAGAAATAGGAAAGAGAAAGGGAAACAGAAATTTTAAAAAGTAAGCTTAAGACAGAATTATAGACTAAAATACAAATCTGTAATAGGAAAGAGATGTGAAAGTTAGAGAGAAACTGAAATTAAAAAGCAGTCATCTTTATCTCTAATCTACAAACATTCAGAAAAAAAGGGCAAGAAAGTGAGAAAATATAACAGAACATATGGCATATGATCAATAATATTACAGCATTATTATTTTTATATATTTCACCAGTATTATAGTATATTTATTTTCAATACAGATCTTGGAAAAAAAATTCACTCTATAGTTGGGGTTTTTTACAGGCAAAAATCCTGAGTTATATTTTGAACAGTTTTATTCTCACAGAATCATATGTGACGGAGTCTGAATAAAGAAGAATGTTATGAAACATTCATGCTTACAAACAGTGCCCTTTTCCACCAAAGAAACTCCCAAACACTCCTATGACAAGTAATAGACCACAGGAATTTAATGAAATATGTGACAAAAATGTCTAGACCTAATCAGTTGTGATTTTTCTTTGTTACTGATTTTTCACTGTGAAAACTCATATCTGAATTACATTAACTGAGGTATATAGGTGCAGAACAAATATGTAGAATGAAAGTGAAGTGATACAGGATATGAATGTAGCTACCTCTGACATTGTTTCTTCCTCAGGTTGCTCTGATGAAGCTATTTCTAAGTTTCTAAAGTGGTTTATGCAGGATGAGCTATGAGAGGTATCTGGAGGAAATTTATCAATATTCTTTTCTTATGTCAGTGCTGTCGAAAAATATTTCTAGTTTAACCTACAATACTCTATATATATATATTTTTTTTTCTACTGAAATCTGTTATAATTGTGTCCTGAGGAAGGGTGGGGGATTCACCACAAAGTGTGATAGAGGCAACCAGTTTTACAATGATCAACTCTGATATGACTGAGGAACCCAGCTGCTGACTTGCAGGGTTCTTTCTCATCTTGTGCTGGTTTGGCCAGCAGGTCGAGGGAGGTGATTCTGCCCCTCTACTCTGCTCTGGGGAGACCCCACCTGGAGTGCTGTGTCCAGCTCTGGAGCCCTCAGCATAAGAAAATTATTATTATTATTATTATTATT
>NW_008824183.1:62254-80935 GCF_000699105.1 Pygoscelis adeliae
GAGAGGACACAGCTGGGACAGCTGACCCCAACTGACCAAAGGGATATCCCATACCATATGACATCATGCTCAGCAATAAAACTGTGGGATAAGTTGATGGGGGACTGTAGCTTGGGAACTGGCTGGGCATCAGTTGGTTGGTGATGAGCAATTGTTTTCATTTGCATCACTTGTCTTTCTTGGGTTTTATTTTTCTCTCTTTGTTATTTTTTTCTTCTTTCCTTACATCATCATCATCATCATTATTATTATTATTAATTATTATTATTATTATTTCTTTTTATTATTAAGCTGTTTTTAACTCAACCCATGAGTTTTCTCACTTTTACCCTTCTGATTCTCTCCCCCATCCCACTGCGGGGGAGTAAGCGAGCAGCTGTGTTGTGCTTAGTTGCTGGCTGGGGTTAAAACACGACAGTCCAGTGGTTTTGTATGACAAATATTGGGTCAAACTTACAAAACGGGCATCCAGACATGATTGACATCTCTGATTTTCCAGTAGGAGCCTTTTCCAACCTTACAAGAAAGTTGTGTTCTGTGTATTCACCTGCATTTACCCATTTCAGTGTCATTTAGTTATTTATTTATTTACTTATTGGCCAGTGAAGTATGAACGTGGAATACCGCTTTTTGAAATCAGTTCTGAATAGGCTTGCCAAGGCAAGAGGATAAAAAATGTCATCTGCAACCGTCAGAGCAAGTAAGCACCATCTTCGGTACAGCAGAGACCCCTCTCAGTAATTAGAGCCACCAGGTTTACTCCACTAAGAGATGGCGAACTGGCAGAAGGCCTTATTTTAAACACAAACAACATGGTCGCAGTTGCATCAGGCAGCAGCAACACAAACAGCTGACAGGCCTCACCCTTCTGTTCAGCAGAGGGGATCCCATCTGCAAGGGAAGTGGGAGTAGCTGGTAGCCTGGAGGCTACCCACGCTGCAGCTGACTGTACCTCCAGCAACTTTGGGTGAGACACTGAACTCACCTGAAGTTTCTGCAGAGGAGTATTTGCACAGTTGCCTTTGAACTGACCCCAGGAATATCCCCCTAGGAAGGTTAGACTGAATGGAAAAGCTGTTTTAGCTCCCACCTTGCCCAAGGAGGCTGTCCTGCTCAGCTGCAGAGCGTTACCGTGTCTGCATTTGAACCCTTTTGCATACCACCTCCCCTACATGATGTGCTCCTCAGCTGCTCTCATTGTCATGGTTCTTGGAGAGAATTAGGTATCCCGGTGACCTTTCATGCATTTTTTGTAAACTCCTATGGGCAGAAAAATCCTCTTCTACCTGTACTGTAGGGGTGACACCTCTGTAGTAACTGCATAACATATCGCAACTGAACTAAATGCAAATGCCTCACACCTTTGACATAAAATACAACTGTTAAATATTAATGGAACCAACTAAGAGACAAAAATGTCTTTATATCTCAGACATTCCAAAAATAATAAGAACAGTTAGCGCAATCCTCAAGCCACTTTGATAGTTTTCAGCCTTTTAAAAAGTGCATTGAGAAATGTCATAGAGTAAAGTTTATCATCAGTCTTGATATCATAAATCAAGCAATCTCTGTCAGAAACTCTGTATGCAGTGTCCACATCTAGTACAGGGGATTTTACAAAATATTAGAGGTAGTTTAAGCAAATGACTTTCAAAAAAATAAAGAAGTGTTATATATAACAGCTAAATGAATGACACTAAAACATGCTAATTATTTTTCTTGTTTTTCAGAAACATTATAAAAGATGTTATCCGGTTAGCTATTAGTGACAGCTTGCCAAAATTAAAAAGAAACAAACTAAAGAAAACCTGGAAAATCCAGTTTTGGTCACACTCTGTAATGTTTTCTCGGGTGGTAAAAGCAAAGTCACTTCAGCATCTCATTCTATAGCCATCTTTGTTTAAAGACAGACCTCAATTACTGGAAAAGTACCATTATAGCCAATGTAGTTAAGATGAATCTACAGTGTGTCCTGAGCCTAGGGCAGAGACCAGTAGTTAAGAATCACAGACCTGCAGAGACAAACCAGGCGCTTTTTCAATGCATTGCTCTCCTTCCCCTTCTCCAAGTTGCTCAGTGTGTCACTCATGAGAAACTGATCACAGATTTCACTCCTAATAACTGACTTAAAATCACATGCCATTCACAAGAACCCTGAATAGCTTCACTTATTTACCATAGTAGCTAATGTTTCGAGTTGTGTTTCTCCGAAAGTGTTAAATATGTGCGTGAGACAAAGGGATGAGGGGAGGGGGCGGGGGAAGGAAAGGAGTGATGAAAGATCAGTTTAACCTAGGGAAAAACAAGGTCATATGAAAATACAAATGCCATTATGTATTCCTATGTATTCATATAATGGTAAAAACAGTGCTTCTCATCATAATATTTCAAAATAAAAACATAATAAAGAAGCAAGGACCTTGAAATATTGAGTTAAACTAACCACAGAAAAATCAAATCAATTGAAGGCCTTGAGGTAACTTGCATCTCTAATATACTGTATGTGCAAGAAAACACTATGTCTCCGGAGTTTCTTTCCCCTTTGGAATGATTCTGCTATTCTGATTTATTTGTTTTTCCTAATATTTCTCTAGGCAATGATATCAATGGTAAATTTTTTTCTCAGATAAGTGAATTCATTTTAGATTTTACCCCCAGACGTCTTTGAGGAATCCCATGAATATATCAAAAGGAGCCTCCAGAGAAAAATCATACCCTGCAATCTAAAAAATGATAAAAAATTCCTGGACAGATTTCAGTTATGTAAATCGGAAAAGTCCAGTTGAAATCAATTGCATCAGTCAAGTTCTGCTTTCTTTCTGCTTTTTTTTTCTTCTATAAAGTCTGTGCTTTTTTCTGTTCAGGTATGAATTAAGCCCGGTACAATTTCCTAAAGTTTTGTTTGTCAGCCTTCTGTAATGTCTTATGGAGGTTCTATAAAAAAGGCAAAGTAATAACTTTGGAGGAAGTAATAGAACTAGGAAATACAACCCCTCCCCACAAACCCAACACCTTTATATTTGTTTAAAAATTGTATTTCAATCTCTACTCTTAGCAGATAAACAAGGAGATGAGCTGAAATTGATGGAAGCCATCTCAGGAAAAAAGGTCACCTGAGAATTTTTATACTAACAAAAAATGCTGATAAGCATTGTACCAGGGTTATTCTTTTCTGTCTTGAAGAGAACTCAGACATGCAGCTCTATGTCAGACAAGGATTTTCTTCATGATGAATAGTCAGAATCCTCTGTAGCAGCTAGAGAGACTTACGAAGGGAACAGATGAATCTATTTGGATAAAAAGATGACAGATTTAATCTTTAAATTCACTTTTACTTTCTTTTAGAATCCTAATAACTGTATTCTCTTAAAACAAAACAAAACAAAACAAAACAAACAAACAAAAAAAAACCCAACACCTGAAAGTAAGTTTGTTTGTTTTTTTCTTTTTTTCTCCTGACTGGCTGTGCTGAAGTATCATTCAATGATATTTTTTTCCCATATACAAGATTGGGTACTCATAGTTGGTTAAGAGCTGGCTTTTTTTTTTCTGAGAAAAAGTCTAAAATTGTCTTTCTGATGGTTCATTTGTGTCCTTTTTTAAGGACTACATAAGGCCAGCTAAAAGGTCTGGGACAGAGCTTTTCGGAATCAATGGAAAAATTCCAATAGTTTTCAGTTTTGTGTCTCGTGTCCTAAGACAGGATGGACCACTGAGCAGACAGCCTGGTAATTTCTATCATTTTGTAGAACTGAAAACTTTCTGAACCATTAGTTCCCTAATGTCCCTAATCTGGAGACAGATATTTTATGTGTCTCAATAAATCTCCTTAATCTTAAGGAGAGGCTTAATCTAGGTAAGAACAATTCTATTAAAAACATGAGGATGTTGCTGATTTAAAGTTTGCCTTTACCTGCAATAGATTGAAATAAGAATGAGCAGGATTTTCATTCATATTTCATGGTGTAATAGTAATTTGTTAATACATTTGCTAATTGAATCCATAACCCAACTCTTTCTGCTTGGAAGTGTTCTGCAGATCACTTTACTTTTGAGTTCTGATGACTCTTTTATGGATGAGAAGTACAGGAACAATGCTACAAAAACTTTAAAGTCTCTTTCTGATCTCAGGCATTTTTCATGCCAGCTGTCTCTCTGGAGTTCCACCAGCGATCTGTAAAGTAAGCAGTTTTTCCTGTCAGCTTCCCTTCCAGATCTGATACCAAGGAAAACATCAGACACTAACTAACTAACTAACTAACTAAATTCTAATTTTTCATTTTCCAGTCCAAGCTTATTCTATATTCCAGATATTTGTCTTCATCATACAGCTCAAAAATAAAGCTAAGAAATAAACTTTGCTGTCAGTGTACAGTGTTATAAGTACAAATAAGAATGAGAACAAGTACAAATAAGAATGTTGAGAATTAGATCACATCAAGTGAAGGGTGAGGGGCTAAGAAACAAAGAAACACATAGAAAAGTCCCGTAGATGTACCGTTTCTCTCCTACTCACAAACACACCTTTCTGAAGTACACTCAGATTTTTACAAGGGCCATAGTCTTCTTGAGAAAGAAGGTTAGCTTAAATCGTGGCATCGGTGAAGTATTTGCTCAGCACTGAAAGTATTGGGTGAAGTTGTGTCTATTGTACAGACTGTCCCGTTGGAGTGAATATTACCCTTGTACGCTGGTCTGACTCCATACATCAAACAGTTACAAGGGCCACAGAGGAGCAGAAGAAGTGCAATAGACTCTCCTCTGGACCTCGAAGTAGTCTTAGAGGTGTATAAGATGCCATCAGAGTGGTGAGCTTTCTTGGTATCCTCCCTACTGTTGAGACTTGTATCAAAGCCTCCCACATCACTATGGGTAAGAAGGGTGAAATCAGAGACACAGGTATTCACTCTGATTCTCTGATTCTCAACTTACTTTTGTCTCCTTATAACACACTATGGCTTTAAAAATCTATCCACAAAGCTAAGAGTTGTGTCAAGATCTACAAAGAACCATTCCCCTCTTTTCCTTATCTCAGGCAGAGAAGTCTGTCTCAGGGTCAGGGGCTTTGTGTGCTGAACATATTGTCAGGCTGAGCAGCACTAAAGATTTCCCTTCCACAGGGAGAATAATTTGCAGAAAGCCAGCTGCAACCAGATTACATTGCAGGTTATTGATACAAGGTGCTACAACTGAGACCAGAAAATTTATGGTTCAAAAAACCATAGATTTATCTTTAGTATCTAGGGGAAGAATCACACCACAAAATGAAAAAAAAAAAACAAAAACTTAATTACACAGATATATTTTTTTTAATTCAGTTTGTTTTAAAATATCATTTTCATGACTTTTGATATACATATGGTATTGTTAATATTTTCTGTATGTGAATGTGATTTAATTATGATTTAATTAATATGTGATAAGTGATGTTCTGTGCAATAGTCCCAGACCTCATGCTTTCATGTAAAGAATATATGGTACTTATGAGGGTTTTTTCTAATATTAACATTTCTCAGGCTAACTGATCAGAATGTCTGACAGGGTCAGGCTTTAACCAGTGATCTGATATGAAGTCTGAGAGAAGACTCCTCAAGTTTGGGGTTCTTTTTCAGTTTATTGTGGGCTTGTTAATTTGTCTTTGGTATCAGGAACTGTGACCTAATTCTTAATGTTCTCTGGATATTTCACTAAGAAATTGCTGGAAAATTGAAAAACACCACGCATAATCATTGAAAGTAGTGTTAACTTAGAAATTCTCTTTAGTTTTCCATCTTCTTGTCGTAAAGATTATTAAGCACTGGAAATCCACAAGAACGATGGGGTCAACATCATTCCATATTTTCACTGGAAACCTTGGCACAAAACAGGCATAAAATAATGAAATATATTGATAAGACAAATACAGGGAGCATGGAAAAATCATGTAGAAAGATTCAAAAGACATTGATAAATTAACCATGTTAAAAAACAATGAGATAAGATCAAATAATCCAAAGTGCAAGATCATGAAACTTGGATAATAGTAAGGTTTGCTTCTATAAACAGAAAGCAAATAACAGATAGGAAAAAAGTGAGTGAATTAGATTACTATTGAATTATAAGCCACCAATAAAACAGGACTATGGAAAAGTAAACATGCTCATACAAACATTAAAATTAATAAGAGAGCTAGAAGGATGTTGGAAAGACATCTGTAGAAAACGATATATGATGCCACACCAAGGAGGAAGGTAGAATTAGTAAACTCCTGGAATCTTTTCCAAATCAACTTTTTATGAGTCAAGTAGACCAGGTAAGATTTATTTAGAAATTTGGTCCAATTTCTATAACCAAAATTTAGAAAACCTGAAGTTTAATGTCAGGAGAAAAAAAGAAGAGCTCCTAACATGACCTCTCAAATGGAACACTTGTTCTATAAAGGAAACGAAAGTTTGGCAAAATGTAAACTGAGAAAGGATTTTGTTGCTCTTTGCAATTATTCAGGAAAAGGGGGACAAGAGGTGAATAAACACCATAGACATATTTAACTGAAGTTGGAAGTTGATTTTTAAACATAAACTTGTTAGCAATAGGCTGAGAATTAGCAAGCATCAAAGGAATGAGGTTGTGGAAGATTAAGCATAATGGTATACAAAAATTGAGAAATTTCATAATGGAGGTTGGTACTTGAAAGGAAAGGATGGTACAGTATGATAGTCCACAGAATTAAATTAATGGAGGTGGCAAACGAAGAGATCCCTATATTTTCACATGCTGAAATCGAGTCCTTTAAACTTTGTTACAAACTGTATTTGTAAGTAATCAGGTGACAAAGTAAGCATCATTTTCAGAGTCTTATAATATCTATCCTATAAGAAGGAACTGAGTCATTTTTCTACAGTGAGAAAATCAAACTCAGAAGAACCTTTGTCTTGAATGAACAGAAATGATTAGAAATTATTTTCAGCAATGACAAGGTTTAAGTTTTCTCTCAATCTGTAAAAAAGTAATTTCTACTTTGGAGCTGCAATAATGTCTTGGCCGGTAGGATGACAGGGAACATGAGTTTTCATGTCCTCCCTTTGTTTTTTGCAGCACCTATAACGCTCTCTGAAGTTCATCCAAGCTGTGCTGAACAGCAGAGGAGCTGTTATTATTAATTAATTAATTAAAAATATTTCATATTTTTAATAGATAATTTGGAATTTATTAGTGTGATACAGCAGCAATTTCCCTATAAATTCATCCTTGTAATATTTCCAAACAACTAGATCTTTACTATTTTGTTGAGATTCTTTTAGTCATATATATCTGTTACTGTTTTCCAATAGAATGACAGTGCTTGGCAATCCTGTTTGTTGTTTTTGATCAATTAATTTTATCAGTTAAAAGAGAATTAAAAAACCTTGCACATTTTGGAAAAGCATTTTGGAACATATTTTGGAACAATTCTGATTTCAGATACTAGGCTGCAAAAAGTATGAAATGTAAAAAAATCCTGATTCGCAGCTCCATATAATACCGAACAAAACTTAGGGATGTGCAAAAGATTTTACTGTGAATTTCTTAAAAGTAAGAAAGCTTCTGCATACAGTCATACATAGTAATGCATATACAGCCAAAGCTACTATTACTTCTCTAAAGAAGAGCATGTTCAATAATAATGGACACACTAATTTTGCCTTATTCAAAATACATTTTTTTGAAATTAATTTGAAAACCATACGTCATAACTGCTGTGTTGTGAAAGGCTTGTAAAATAGTAGTAGAAAGTAACGGGGGGGGGGGGGGGGGGGGGGGGGGGTCGATAAAAAAGCAGAACATCTGGAACAGAAAATAACGAAGCATAGAAATATGGAAGAATTATGGAAAAAGGGCATTAGGCAAGGAGAGAGCTCTGACAAAAACTTTTGTAATCAATATAGAAGTTAGATTCTAATTATGCATTGGAGACCTAAGCTCTAAATATCCATACACTGCACTATATATCCTATGTCCTTCACTGTCTTCTCTTGCTCCTGTCTTAGCCTTTGTTGAATCCTTTAGAATTTTAACACTACCTTTAGGGTTTCAAAAATGTGTTCCTGTTTCTGAAGTGTTGGACATAGTGAAACCCTTTGGGAAAAAAAAAAAAAACAACAGTCAATAAACGTTAGGCAGTCTCTTTCACTATCCTAAAAGACAGGTTTTCTAAACTACTTCAGACTGCAAGATCATTTCAAGGTGCAATACATCTTTATCTGTCACAAATTGGCATAGCCGTTATGGAAGCAGAGGAGATATGATGATTTGCACTGATGAAAATCTGCCCCTATGAAGTTCATACTGCCCCTAGGAAGTTTCTACTTTTTTCTGAATAATATTTGAAAAAAGAAAAATCTATGTTATTTTGAACACCCAATAACCTCACTATCCACCTCAAATTGCCTCTGTACATTTCTCTCCTCCTGTCTAACTCTTCCTTTTACTTCTACAGATGAGTCTTGTCATCTGACTCCCTTCAAGGAGACAAAAAACTTGAAAACTGAGAACTAAATATATAGATGTTGTGGGTTGACCTTGGCTGGCTTCCAGATGGTCATCCAGCCACTCTCTCACTCCTCCTCCTCCTCAGTGGGACAGGGGGAGAAGATAAGATGAAAAAACCTCATGGGTCAAGATAAATATGGTGAGATCATTTACCAATTGCCAATCATGGACAAAACAGACTCCACTTAGGGAAAAGTAATTTAACATTTTGCTAGGTAAAATATACTCAGATGGTGAGAAACAAAGACAAAACTAAAACACTACCACCTCCTTCCACTCAGGCTTGACTTCACTCCTTCATTCCTGACTCCTCCACCTCGCTCCCAAGTGGTGCAGGGTGATGGGGAATGGGGGTTGTGGTCAGTCCATAATGGTTCCTCTCTGCTGCTCCTTCCTCCTCACACTTTTACCCTGCTCCAGCATGGGTCCTTACCATGGGCTGAAGTCTTCAGGATAAACATTCTCTAGCATGGGCTCTCCACAGTCTGCAGTTTCCTTCAGGAAATATCCACCTGCTGCAGCGTGGGGTCCTCCATGGGTTTCAGTGTGGATTTCTGCTCCAGCACGGTCTCTGGGGACTTCAGGGGAACTTCTGCTCTGGCACCTGGAGCACCTCCTCTCCCTTCTTCTCTCCCCTTGGTGTCTGCAGGGCTGTTTCTCACACTTTTTTTTCTCACTCCTCTCTCTCACAGCTACTGTGCAATGTTTTGTCTTTTCTTAAATATGCTTGGCTAAGGGGCTCAGCTGTGCTCTGCAGTGGGTCCACTGGGGCTGGCTGGAATCATCTGTGTCCAGCACAGGGCAGCCAACCCTGCAGCCCCCTCATTGCCAAGACATTGACACCTACACCCAATACGCTAAGTAAAAGGTGCGGAGCGGTAGAGCAAACATACTGATGCCAGAATGCCTCCTCAGCCTACTCCTTTGCCACAGGTATTTTCTAGCTCTCATGAGCACAGTCCCTTTCTCTCCCTCATGTAGAGACACGTTTATGAATCTATTTAATTTTTTAACCAGATTGTAATTTCTTTAACTGATAACAAGAAACTGAAGATCAGTTAGAAACCTTATGTTTTAAACACCATGTTTCTTGGCAGAGCAACCAGGATACTGTAAAACTGAAGATACTCCAAGATTAGGAAATAGTGCTGATGAAATTGTAGTCAGAGAAGTGTCAGTAGTCTAATTAGTTCTGAGAAAATTCTCTGACCTATTTTAGACCCTGTTAAGATCCCAGAATTTGAAGAGCTTGTTCTCATGGATTCTGTTCATCTCCATTCAAACTTTTTTGAAAGAGTCACCATGAATTTTTCTTCTTAGTGTGAGTGAGCAAGCAAAATGTATCTTGTGTCAATTAAAATCAAAGAAGAACTTGGTAGACTGGAAAAATTTAGGATCAACATTTATGTTTCTCTAACTTGCGGGCATATATCAGTTCTGGAAACTGTTTTATTTTCCCTAAGACACTACCACTGCTAAAATGAAGTGTCCTTTTCTTTTCTTTTCTTTTCTTTTCTTTTCTTTTCTTTTCTTTTCTTTTCTTTTCTTTTCTTTTCTTTTCTTTTCTTTTCTTTTCTCTTTTCTTTTCTTTTCTTTTCTTTAGGAGAAACATACATTTCAAATGTACAAGACATTTAATTATCATGTCTTCAGGCTTTCTCAGACAGTGCTGAACTGCCTAGAATGTACTAAATAACAAACAGCACATCTTTCATCTTCAGCCATACTTTTCCTGTCAGGTAAAGGAAGAATGGTAAACAAAACTATTTTTTAGAAAAATATGTGGCATCTGGTAGGAGAGAGGTTGATCACATTAACTGTTTGTTTGAGGTGTTAAGTATGTCTATACTACTGGTTAACCATGTTCTGTAGCTTGCAGTCAAGTCCAGACTTGGGCATCTAGCTTGTAAGACAAAAAATTTGAACACAATAGTGGGCTTCAGTGTGGTCTCAGGTGTCACTGATGAAGACTGAACCTTCAGGTTCAGCCATTGTGCTGCCCAGACCAGCAGCAGCAGTCTCAAATTCAGTTTTTTTCTCATAACATGCTTAAATATTGCTATAGTGAGTCAATAATAAAGATAGAAACCACACAAGTTATGAGGCATTGTATGCTGAAGCCTAATCTTCAACCTGCTATTTACTTGGCAGAGTGGGTGTTTTTGACAACTAAAACTGAAAATATTAAGGCCTCATGAATCTAATAAGGCAGTCAGTGTCCAAAAATGACAGGGAAAAAGAGATTATGCAAGACAAGATGGTAGTGATATAACAGTGCAATGTCTATTTTGGACAAACAACAGTGAAAAAGGATTCTCTCATGGAAATGAAATAAGGTTGTATACCATAGGATCAACATTTTATCTTAAAAAAAACTGCCATGATCAAAGAAGCATAAGACTTCTTTGAAGCTTTCATATCAAAGTTCAGTTTTTCATGAAAATTTTCACCTACCAATCATTGACTTACACAATTTTGAAATAGGAAAAAAAAAATCTACTAGAAACACATTTTTCAATGATAGTAATAAGTGAACAAGATGTGATCTGTCCACGCAAAGAAACTTGAAAAATCCCCATTATTACACAAAGGTATGCAGCATATTGAGAAAATCTGTGTTTCAGGAGCGCATTGTCCTGCTGGGAATCAGCTGTACTACATTTTGCAGCTTCTGTTACTGAATAAGAATAGGGAAAACTATGGGATGTCTATCATTAGTGCCTCAGCACCTTGTAGAATTTCACTTTACGTAGACATCTGTATGAAGAGAGAACCTTCTGGTAACTTTTGTAGCATATATCAAATGTTTTACTACTTCAACAAGGGTATGTATTATCCTACAATGGGCATACACTATTCACATCATCTCATAATGCATGATGCAATATAGTCTTCCTATTATGTCAGCTGGTGCTTTGTCCATCTTATGTTAGAGATAACAGCAGCTGGTGAGCCGTACAGGATGAACAAGCTTTTTCTAAAATGGTTTGGAACTTCAAAAACATAGTTAAACAAAAGTAAGGAGAATTTTTATTCGTATATGAACTGGAAAGAATTGTCCATCACCACACTTGAGGGCTGATAAACTGCTTCTTGAAGCTTACCTTTGTTTTGTAATGTTTTTCTTCATATTATGTGACTTTAGGTGTTTTTTTCTTGGTGGCCTGCACCAATTTGAATTTCCATAAACCAGTTAAAATTACCTAATTTTATTTGCTTCATAGAAGAACAAACACTAGAATATGAAGAACACAGTCAAAACTAGCTGTGATTTCTATTGAAGTCAGTGGTTCAATTCCATTTGAAGGGGGTCAATAGGCTTTGGCCCATATAACATAAACAATATGCATTCTCCTATAGCATTCAAATTTTAGTGGATTGCAACACAGTAGTGTGTGCTAAACAATTAGGATATCTCAGTAATTTATAATAAAGATAGACCATTGGTATAGTTTCATTACTGTCACAGGAAGAGTAGTTTAGGAGAATGGCACGTTAAATCACTTACAAGGTAGCATCTACTTATATTACAGTGTACATTAAACTATTCCATGTAGACCTACTTGATACTGCTGATGATGGGGTAGGATTAGGAATGGCCCAAATTACCTCAACTTGAGGGCCCATCCACTCTTATTTCTATGGTAATATAGAAAAAATAAATTTAATTATTTGCTGTTTTCACAGACTTGTTTTTTTCTATATGCTTTAAAAAAAAAAAATCCGAGAATACCCTTTACTGATGAAGAACATGTCAGCCCAGTCTCAGTGCTGGCTATAAGCTAACATGATTTCTGTTAGTTCTTGCTAAGTATCAACTCCATGAATGTCTGTGTTTAGCAACATGTAATTAAATACAATTCTTCCTAGTGTTGTTAACTTCTCTTTCATATAACTGTCTACTTGTTTTCCAACTTGAGCTACACATTATGCAATGCATAACACCAAATAAATAGAAAAAAATAAAAAAAAACCAGACTGATTTCCTAAATTTACAGTCTCTAAGTTCTGGTAGATTCTTGTAGGTTACGGGTTAGCTACATTTTCTGTACAATTTCTGTGGAATTAATTTTAGTGTTGTTTTGAAAGCAACTGTCCTTATCTATACTAGACAAAATGCATATTAACACTTTTCTAAAAATACTTAGAATTTAAATGTTGGTATTTTACAGCATAACAAACTGTTCTTTACTTACTTTAAATTTAAACTCTTTGGAATTAAAAATTATATTTCTAATAATCCTATTTTTATATTTTATAGAATAAAAGCTGAAATGCTTTTCTTATTTCATTGCATATTTAAAGCCTTTCTGCTTCATTTCACTGTGTATTATTTTTCCATTGAAAGTTAACTGAGATCTTAAATAATTTTGGAAAAAAAGATATGACATTTAATTGAAATCTGTCTCTTCTTTATTATGACACTTACATATTTTACCTAAGGTATTACATGGAACACTGTTTATTTTTCTTTTGCATATACACAGAGAATATATTGTTCGTAGGCAGGAAAACTGCAAATTCTTGTTGTTGAAAAAAATGTATATACTAGCCAGTTTTTCGGCTGGTGTAAATCATTGCCTTCAAGAGACTTGTACAGTTTCTGTGAGTATTATACACCCGCACTACTTCTCCTAACCTTTCCTTGTTTTATCCCTGCAAGGTGTATGTGTTATTATGAATGAAGTGCGGACCGCGACAGAGAACCTGGTACAGCCCATGAGAAAAAAAAAAAGAAATTGATTTTGGTATGTTTTGGACCAGGCACTATAACATCTTTCTCTTCAAACCTCATTAAGCATTTTCGTTTCTTCAGTCTGTTCTGCCCGCTTCTGCTCCTGCCAGTACAAAATGTCACACTTCCAAAAATGTGCAGCCATTTTAAATCTTTCTGTTACATGTCGTCAACCCAGCACATCATTTTCTTCAGATAACTATGCCTTTCTTCCACTAATGATGGACTATAGTCATATCTGGTGTAACTCTATTTTGGGGTCAGAAGGCTTTCTTTAAATCTAACATGCCTAAGCTATAGGCAGAGCCAGGAAATGTATTATATATAAACACACTCTGAACTTGAATATCAAGTCCTTCACAAAAATCTCTTTGGTGCTCAGTATTACATTTATCAATGTCTGTGTTTAATATCATTATATATAATGATATATATTATATAAAAATTATATTGTTAAAGAGTATATGTGCTCTTTAAGTAATTCTTCAGCATAAACTGAATTGCCCTTACTTCTGTGAATTGTCTTCTCTTTATTTATGTTTAAAAAAAAACACAATAGATAATAAAAAATAAAATAATAAAAAATATCTAATACAAGACTTTTTCATTTCAGAGGATAAATAATTATTCCTTTGGAAGTTGAATAAACAGTAAAATTCAATGAACGAGAAAGTTATTTTTTCTATTATTCTCAGTTACAGTCATTTTCATCCAATTTCTTTGGCGTTTATTTTAATTCATACCAGTATAAACAATATATATATATATTTACAGTTATTCCTGTGTAATTTCCTAGAGCTACCAAAGTTTCATAATTATGGAGCTACATAAGGTCTATAATTTCAGAAATAGACTTGATCTAATGACTTCTGCAACTTCTTGCCAAAAGATAGTGCAAGAACAAAAAAAGTATCCAAGAGGGTGTTATTTGCTTTTGCCTACCTATGGTGTACTATTTTGTTAGGAGTTTAGGTGTAGGGTAGCTGTGGACTTACCCAGACAGAAAAAACAGTGTACCATAAAGTAAGTAGAGAATGTATGTCACAGAATCTACTTTGAACTAATTGTCTATGTGGATTATTTTAGCATGAACAAAGATCATATTTGTAAAACTAACTGTTTCTGAAGTGATTTATTCAATATGTGCTTGATATTTCCACACTGGAAATGAGCTTCCGTTAACAATCATACATCAGTTTAGCCATACAGGCAAATTCTCTGAGGGTATGTGTAATTAGGAGTTTAAATTATATAAGAGGTTCTTATGAATTGAGGTCATGTGCCCTATAAACAATGGGGAGTGAGCTTAAATTTCTTCCTTCAACTGATTATCTTAGTTTTCTTCAACTTTCCTCAGCTTTCCTTGCCACCCATCTGTTCCATAGCATTGCCTATCTCTGTTCTTTCAGACCTTTATACATATGCAATCTCTCCTCATACATATATGTGTAAATATATACATTTATCTCTGTGTCTGTGTCTGTGTGTGTGTGTGCGTCTGTGTATTCCTACTGAGGTTTGAGATTTTAGCTACAACCATATGTGCTTAAATGATGACGTATTTAAGCTGACATATACAGTGGTGTCAGCCAGAGAACTCCAGGGACACCTTTTTCTGGGAGAGGTCATCTTGTATCTCAGTCTGATGACGGCTGTTACTGCAACTTCTTCAGTACGTCAGATTTTTTATTTTAAAGGTCCAGGGACATTTTTGTAAGTCAGTCACTCCTTTCTCCCCCACTGTCCTTTAGGCATTTCCTTTTCTTTTATTTTTTCTTTTATTTTATTTTAGTAAAATGAGACTGTGAAAACTCAAAACTTATTCCAGGTACTAAACAGATCCCTGTAATATGACATCTTTCTGCATTGCTAACCAGCAGCAATGACATTTTTCTGTCCAACGGGAGGTGTTCTAATGATACACAGCGGGAGCAGTAGTCGGAGCGTAAGTAGCAGCCAATGTAGCATCAGCCCAGTCACTTTAAATTAAGTTTGGATGATGAATCAGTAGAACTGCAGAGCTTATGAGCCTAAGACACAAAAGAGTTTATGTGACCACTTCTCTCTTTGACCTTTCTTTCCCTTTTCTACTACCTTTGACTTTTTAAATCCAACCGTGATACACATGGTTAACTTAAGCCTTCTAGATGGCAAGATGGAACTTAACTGGGATATAGAACAGGTACAGAAACGTGTGGAAAAATGGAACTTTCAAGCCTGACTGGGTGGTTGGTGGCTGAAGCTCAGTTGTAAATGAAGATTCAGATAAAGGAGCTACTCAGAGTTTCATTGTTACCCAGAAAAGCAATTGGCTTGCCTAATGCTCAGTAACCTGGGAAAGAAACATGAGATGAATATCTTCTTCTTAAAGGAATAGCACTCTCTTGACACATCACCTTTATTTCTGTTAAACTTGTTAATGATATGTCAGGAGGGTCTTGCAGTAATTTTGGTAGAACTGAAAATATAGTTGCATTATTTTATTTCAAGAAGAAAAATAACAACTAACCAACCACAAATTTTAATTTACCATGATCATTTACTATGTTAGAAAAAGAGGTACAAAATACTACTGGATGATAACCTACATTATAGTATATGAAATAATACTGTGCGCTTCTGCAATACATTCCACCCAAAGATCATCAAAAAGTCACAAAAGTTGTATATATTCAACGCAGTGTTCTAGAGCACAGAAATGTTTTTTCATCCCAATTTACAGATGAGGTGCCATAAATTAAAAGTTTCATGTCACAAAAGGCTTTTGCTGGAACAGGAATAACACTTGGATCTCCAGAGAACAGACTTTACCGGGATAACCAGATTTTCTTTTCTTGGACCTCTTCTTTTTTACTACTGGGAAGCTTTCAGAAGTGTATAATGAGTTACATTACCATGGTATATCAGTCTTTTCAGTTATTTAGATGAACACAGTTCATTTAGAGGTGTTTTTTTATTTATATAACATTTTTCTGTGATATGTCTTTTTACTTATAAAGCAAAAATAAACAAAACAAACCCTATCATTTATAACTAGGGTTGTGTTATTGCCACTATTCTTGCACACAGAGGACAAATGTATGATCCTGTAAATAGGACAAAGAGAGAACCGAGGCATGTCTCCCTAGGACCAAGGGATATAAAAACAGTGGCATTTTGCGGCCTCTTCCCGCCACACTTACAAGCACCTCATTTGTAGTAGCTAGCTACCCAGATCCAATATTCTCTATCAGTGAGTGCACTTACATGGATCGTCCAAAGGTGCCAGATTAGCTTTTCAAATGAAAAACACACATGTATTTGAGCTTTAAAAGACTTGCATAAAACAGTCAGTTGCCTCAGGATGAGGGATTAATGCGTTTTGGAAACACACCTTTTCCATCAGATCAGTTCTTAATGACTAATGAGAGTCAAAATAATAATGAAAAACCGCACTGTTATTTACTTAAAACATGTTTGTATTAAAACTCTAAGAAGTACTCATGAGGAAGAAAATTATGGTACTATCTATGTTATGGAGCTTTACCCTGAAATTATTATTATTCAGTCATTTCAATGAGAAAAATGACCAAGAGTCATTCCTATGCAGTACAAAGAATACAGTTCTCTGTTAGTTTATTACAAGCTCACAAGCGCAAGCTTCACGTACAGAAATACTACAAGCAATGAGATTAACTATAAGAAAACAATAAAAAAGGAACACCATTGCAAAGTTTCTAAATTGCAGGGTTTTTTTCTGTTTAGAAACAACTATGCTCAGTTATATTCTCTTTTGTTCTATAGAAATATCCCACTAATTCTATATTATTTCCTATTCCACAGTGTGCAAAGGATCGAGGACATTTAGTTTTATGACTCTTACAGAAGAATAAGGTGGAAGACTACATTTTAGAAACACAGAAACATATAGAATGGGAAAGTTCACCAATCCCATTAAGTTAAAAATCTTTAGGAAATATTTCTGTAGTCATACATTTGAGCCTGATATTCTCAGTCACTTTTGAAGATGATGCAGTATAAAAGACGCCTATAATATAAACCTAAAGATTGCACCCAATGCACGCAGCATGGGCGGCAAGCAGGAGAAGCTGGAAGCCATTGTGCAGCGGGAGAGGTATGACTTAGTCGCCATCACAGAAACATGGTGGGGTGACTCTCATGATTGGAGTGCTGCAATGGATGGCTATAGACTTTTCAGAAGGGACAGGAGAGGAAGGAGAGGCGGTGGGGTGGCTCTGTATGTTAGGGAGTGTTTCGATTGTATAGAGCTTAACGATTGTGATGATGATGATACGGTTGAGTGTTTATGGGTAAGGATGAGGGGGAAGGCCAACGAGGCAGATATCCTGCTGGGAGTCTGTTATAGACCACCCAACCAGGATGAAGAGGCCGATGAAGCGTTCTACAAGCGGCTGGCAGAGGTGTCTCGATCGCTGGCCCTTGTTCTCGTGGGGGACTTCAACTTCCCGGACATCTGCTGGAAATACAACACGGCAGAGAGGAAGCAGTCTAGGAGGTTCCTGGAGTGTGTGGAAGACAACTTCCTGACACAGCTGGTAAGTGAGCCTACCAGGGGAGGTGCCTCGCTCGACCTGCTGTTTACAAACAGAGAAGGACTGGTGGGAGATGTGGTGGTCGGAGTCCGTCTTGGGCTTAGCGACCATGAAATGGTAGAATTCTCAATTCTCGGTGAAGTAAGGAGGAGGGGCAGCAAAACTGCAACCATGGACTTCCAGAGGGCGGACTTTGGCCTGTTCAGGACGCTGGTTGAGAGAGTCCCTTGGGAGACCATCCTGAAGGGCAAAGGGGTCCAGGAAGGCTGGACGATCTTCAAGAAGGAAGTCTTAAAGGCACCAGGAGCAGGCTGTCCCTGTACGCCGCAAGAAGAACGGGCGGAGAAGACGACCGGCCTGACTGAACGGGGAGCTTTTGCTGGGACTCAGGAAAAAAAGGAGAGTTTATCGCTTGTGGAAGAAGGGGCAGGCGACTCAAGAAGAGTACAGGGATCTCGTTAGGTCGTGCAGAGAGGAAATGAGAAAGGCAAAAGCCCAGCTAGAACGCAACCTGGCCGCTGTCGTTAAAGACAACAAAAAAAGTTTTTACAAATACATTAATGACAAGAAGAGAGCCAGGGAGAATCTCCATCCTTTATTGGATGCGGGGGGGAACATTGTCACCGAGGATGAGGAAAAGGCTGAGGTACTTAATGCCTTCTTTGCCTCAGTCTTTAGCAATCAGACTAGTTACCCTCAGGGTACTCGGCGCCCTGAGCTGGAAAACAGGGATGGCGAGCAGGATGAACCCCCCATAATCCAAGAGGAAGCGGTCAACGACCTGCTACGTCATCTGGATACTCACAAGTCTATGGGGCCGGATGGGATCCACCCGAGAGTGCTGAGAGAGCTGGCGGAGGAGCTAGCCAAGCTGCTCTCCATCAT
>NW_008824183.1:81799-100767 GCF_000699105.1 Pygoscelis adeliae
GGGGAAGAGTGGCTGGAAAGCTGCCTGGCGGGAAAGGACCCGGGGGGGTTGGTCGACAGCCGGCTGAACATGAGCCGACAGTGTGCCCAGGCGGCCAAGAAGGCCAACGGCATCCTGGCCTGTATCAGAAATAGTGTGGCCAGCAGGAGCAGGGAAGTGATAGTGCCCCTGTACTCAGCACTGGTGCGGCCGCCCCTCGAATACTGTGTTCAGTTTTGGGCCCCTCACTACAAGAAGGACGTTGAGATGTTGGAGCGTGTCCAGAGAAGGGCAACGAGGCTGGTGAGGGGTCTGGAGAACAAGTCTTATGAGGAGCGGCTGAGGGAGCTGGGGTTGTTTAGCCTGGAGAAAAGGAGGCTGAGGGGAGACCTCATTACTCTCTACAACTACTTGAAAGGAGGTTGTAGCAAGGTGGGTGTTGGTCTCTTCTCCCAAGTAACTGGCGAAAGGACGAGAGGAAATGGCCTCAAGTTGCGCCAGGGGAGGTTTAGATTGGATGTAAGGAAAAATTTCTTTACTGAAAGAGTAGTTAAACATTGGACCAGGCTGCCCAGGGAAGTGGTTGAGTCACCATCCCTGGAAGTATTTAAAAGACGGGTAGATGAGGCGCTTAGGGACATGGTTTAGTGGGCATGGTGGTGTTGGGTTGACGGTTGGACTCGATGATCTTGGAGGTGTCTTCCAACCTTAATGATTCTATGATTCTATGATTACTTCAGGGCTTGACCAATTACAAACAAAATTTGAGTTCTCACCTTTTATTGTAATAAACAGTTTTGACTTTATAATATATTTGTAGGGATCTGGGCATATTTACATGCAGATACACATCTACATTTACATGTGTACTTATAGTTGTAACACACTTGAGGAAGGAAGATTGATTTAAAATAAAATTTATGCTACAAAAAAAATGCTAAGAATATGCAACTAGTGATGTAGTGTGTATACAATAAATATTTCACTGCTCTGTTATATTATTAGATGATCAATTTTCATTCCAGTTTAATACCACAGATTTAGGACCATCACTCTCATGTTTACTTTATCTGGTATAGACCAAGAGTTAATGAGGTATTTGTACTCATTTTCTCCACACATTAGCTCACTTTGAAAGCATACATATAATACTCCATGTATCCACTCATTCTCTATTTAGACCCTAATCCAAATCGGCAAGGATATTATGAGTATATAGTCCTATATATTTTAAAAGACTCCAAATTCCAGTTAAAACTTGTTAAATTGTTTAATATTAATTTAAGCCTAAGAAAGAGGCAATTTCCCCCAATGCAGTGCAAAAAAATCTGAAGTAAAATATGAACAGTCCATAAACACTGAAAATAACCTCATTTACATGTCAGCTCACTTTTCCAACTATTTGCAAATAAGAATATTAGATAACTACTACTCAAATTTTTCATCTAAAAAAGTGTTTTCGTGTATACAAGGGAAAAACATCTCAGAAAGAATTACTTGCAATTATTGAGCATTAAAAACCCGCTAAACGAAAACAGAAAAATCTGAGCCTGGCAAGAAGGAATATGGTCTTTTTTTCATAAAACATCCAAAGATAGATTTAAATGCTAAGTTATTCTAAGGACAAAAGCAGTAAGTCTGAAAATCATCTTAATGTTAGGATCTGCTATAAGAACATTAGTTTTTTATTGATGTAATCTTGTCACATTTCCATGAGTTTTGAAGACAGAGGAAACCAAAACTTCAGCTTTGTTAGTAATAGCCAGTAGTTAAAATTTAGATACATATTTCATCAGGACACTTGCTTCATCAATCTATTAGTTGAATTTCTCTGAAAAGTAAAAGGTAGCTTGCTGGAGACAAAACTCTCTGTTGCCCTATTTCCTCAGGGACTCTCTCACTTTAAGCCCTTAAACACTACAGTCCCGTTTTTTCTTCTCTTGTCCTTTTCCACAATTCACTGTGTGAAGGTTTTGTGCACGTTTCTCGACCATCCAGAAACATTTTTCATGACTTTGACACACAGACTGCACAGTTGCTTCCTTGTTTAGTATTTGGACAAAGAATCTCAGAACAATCTTGACTTGATATATTGGAACTGCAATTGAATGATTTTAGAATTATGCAACTTCTCCTTCTTTTAACCAAGGAAACAAACTGCAAAATAAAATTATATTTCAGACTTGCTTTGTATGTAACAGTGGGTACGCTCCCATAAAATAACAAGTGATATAGCCTACAGAAAAAACATCAGATCTTCATTCAGTGCCAAAGCATATCATCAGTATAGCACAGCCAGAATTAAAGATGTTAATTCAGAATCAGGGATTAATTACCAGTTATCAGCAGTATAATATAGTCTTTTGCTAGTTCCAGGAAATGGCTTATAAAGTTTTAAATTCTTTTCTGCTTATGGCTTGAATTGGATGGGTAGGCAGTGTAGCAAATATACTCAGGGTAACATTTTTGTAATAAGTAGAGTATATTCAAAGAGGTAAAATATGCTGTTGTACTTTCTGGGAAATTTGTACTTGTTACAACTGTCACTGCAGCTGTAGTAACAACAACAACAACAACAAAGAATTATCTCAAGCTTTGAGCACATTCCTTATTTCTTTTTTATATGGGCTCAAAACTCAGCCATGTAACTCAGAAAGTCTAGGTTATCAGCTTTATAAGATATCAAAGAGTTTGACTAGGGACCCACTGAAACAACACAACGACTTACAATTGAAAATCTGCACAAATTTCTTAAGGCGAAAAATAGAAAGGAAGAGGGTCTTAGTGATGTTTGTTATGTGCAAGATGAATTTTCTGGCCAAAACCAGACCAAGGAGGAAATCAAAACAGCAAACTGTTGAAGTTCAAGCCCTTACTGTTTTCTAAGAGGTCACAATTTTCTTATTCCAAACCAGGGTCCTAACCATGTGGCTGGTTAGTTACTTGGCTACAGTTTAGCAGATTGCATCTGAGGGTGTTGTGTTTCATTTTTGGAGAAAGGAGAGAGAAAGATATTTTGCTTTTGTTTTTGTTTTTATGGAATCAAAACTAGAAGGGAAAAAAAAAAAAAACAAAACACAAAACCCACCAACAAACCATTTAGGATTTGCTTTGGGGTTGAGTTCATGGTTTTTTGTTTGTTTTTTAGGGAATAAACTTTATGATTATTCACAAGGACTATTTGCTTCAGTAATTTCTTTTATTAACTCTTATCATAGGCAGCCTTATGAAAGTGTTTAATCTCTGTATCTCAGTTACTCTAATTTCTCACTAATTATGCCTGCCTCATCTGATTTTATGGTAAGTACTTTTAGATAGGGCCAGCCTTACACTATATTCTCAGCACAAGTGTCTCCTCTTCTGGAGTTACGTATTTTTGTGACACAGAAGCACTGTGTAAGGTGACCAGTCTTAGGGACTTGCAGTAGGGGATTCAATGACGTAGTAGTCTACATTGCAAATGTGCTTAACCTCATTGTTCTAGTATAACTCCTCTATATACTGAACAAAGAACTCAAAGCACTGTGTTTACTCTTGCAAAATCCTTTGGTTTTCTAAGTCAACACGCTGTATACATCATACGCAGCATGACAGCTGTGGCTAGAAGTGATGAATGCTGATCAGGTTAGTGCTATTCTATTGCACGAGCCACCGTGTGCATTAAATGAATATTTCTACAATCTTTTAAAAATGTGTAAATTATTTCCAAGTTATTGTTACAGCTTTTTTTCCACAAGTATCCAAAGAAAATTACAGGCAGTGATATTGAACACATGGATATCAAGGAAATTGGTTTCCATGGGAACCTTATCCACATGACAGTTTTCAAATGCTTTTCTGCTTTCCAGGTGACATTTCAGTAATTCTAACGGTATTAATATTGCAAGTGGACATGAAATATATGACATAAAATGATTTGGTTTTGTGCGTATGTGGACAGAACCTAAGCAAACAGCATATTGAGTGAACAGCGCTTTCAACTCTATGGCTGTGACAGTTTGCTTGCTTATTGTAAACTATTCCCAAATATCTCATTTTGGGACAAAT
Source organism: Pygoscelis adeliae (assembly GCF_000699105.1). NCBI lineage: Eukaryota > Metazoa > Chordata > Aves > Sphenisciformes > Spheniscidae > Pygoscelis > Pygoscelis adeliae. The sequence goes on from NW_008824183.1 coordinate 85,826, forward strand.
CTGAATATCATTTGTTCTGCATCTAAGTTTTAAGCACACATACACTTTTAGAAGACAGAAAATTAGTTTCAGCATAATGCATAATAAGTTCACTGTACATTAAGGGATTGTTCCATTATGAAGCATTCAAATCTTAAACCAATTTTCTTCCTGCAGGAGGAGGCTACATTAAGAGTGCTGCAGACTAATTGAGATAGCAACATGGCAACAAAGCTGGAAATCTGTATGGAAATGTGGTAACTGGTGAACCCTGCTGCCTTGATTAGCACATTAATTACAAAGCAGGTGTTAGCGGACTGTGTTAATGGGCTGCATAAAAGGTCAAGAGGGCTTAGCTATCATTTTTTCCTCATCAAATTATTGAATATTTATTTCACAGCTCTTCTGATTTGAATAAATCTGAGGAGGACTGGTTATCTCTGTAAAGCAAAGCCACTTTTTCCTTTTTTTCCCTCCCTTTCTTCTTCATTTTATTTGTGTCAGACAAGAGGTGGTTTTTGGACGGTGGTTTTGAAGTATGTAGTAACTTGTCAAAACAAAACTGTTTAACAAAAAATGGGGACTAACACCCAAGGGGTGTACTGGTTTTATGTTAAAATCCTACCAACGTGTTTATCTGGCCTGATTGTACATCTCAGTGTATGTCTCTGTAGCAAAGGGGACAATATAATAGGGAGCAATTCATCCTGAGATTATTAATGTAACTTTTTTTTTTTTTTCCTGGGGTAAGTACTTAATGGGCCTGTTATTTCTCTTTCATTTTAGGGAAAGCTATAATTTTCAGATCCAAATGTTGAAGTTAATGTCATCACTGAGGGGAAAAAGGTGCCTCCCCTTTCCTCCTCTTCAAGATTTGGAAGGCATGACTGCTTCTGGCTTAAAGACAATGACTTCTCTAAAAGAGAAAAGCTTTTGAACAATTTATTTAAAGAAAAGAGACAAATGCAATGTTTGGTGGAAAATTAAGTTAGTCATCATCTTTTATTTCTTATATATAATGGGCCAAATAGTTCCACAATACACTAAAATATAGGGAAATAAACAAAGGAGGTACAGAAGATGACTGTAATAAATGGAAGCAAAAGTTGGGGAAGTTCAACAGAGTCAGAGGAAAGCAACCAACTCACAAAAAATATGTAAGGGTTTACTGGAATGTATAATTACTTAGAACACAAGATTGACATTATCAGAAAACATCAATGATCTGAACCTAATAACTTCAGAACAATAATTTCAGATTCAATTTCTAAACATTTCAGAAAAAAAGCCCTTTTGCTTAGGTACACTATACATATCTGTCTGTAAATCCTGACAATGAGGAAATCCATTAAAGATCATGTTCTGATTAGATCTTTCTAATTTACCTTCATGGATGTCAGTGAACAAATATATATCTTGTGTTTGGGTCTCTTCACAGTGCTCACAAAAGTAGAGCTGTAGAATTTGTAAAAGTTGAACAGATCCTCTCTAGCATTTTTCCAGTCCTATCATTTCATGAAATCTTTATTGCAAGTTCCTTATAGATATTTAAACAAATGCTCACCTCTTGAGTCACAAATCTTTCTGGCCTCTCCTCTTTAAAGACTTCATTTCAATATTGCTATTTCCATTCTCTAGACATAGAAGAAAGCACCACCATGCAGAATTTTGTCTTTCTTCAGTAGATTGCATGCTTGGTGTTGTGTCCTTCAATGGAAATACTGAAGCAGCAACACACATATGCCCAGATATGAGACACATCTTCCACATAGGAACTACTCTTATGTGCTCTGGAAGCTGCAGTTTGTTTATGTTGAGGGCTGTTCCAGGTGAAGGAACTGTTTTTGCCACTTTCCTACATCAGAATACCATGTGTGAATGCAGAATCCTGTGAAAATTCCTGCAGATGAGGAAGGAAAAAAAAAAAGTATTTAAGAACAATAAATAGTTGCGACTACCTTTCCCACACAGTAGCTACGTACTGTGGAGGATAAACAGAAGCAACTTTTTCCCACAGGATATCCCAACCTACAAGGCACTGAAATTGCAGTTAAGGTGACTAATGCAGTTGACTGAAGATAGGTTACATGAATGTCATGGGAGAGGGAACTGAACATATCATTTGAAGAGAGGACACGGAAATAAAATAACTCTTACACATCTTTTAGCAGCAAACTCTAGATGATGCACAGAGGGCAACTGGAGGAGGCTCTCACAGGGTATACTCACAGAGAGACCAAAGTATATCTTTGGTGCAACATCTCACAACACACAGAAGAAATAAGCTGAATAAACACAGTGTTTGTTCTTGTGCTTGTCCACAACAAATGGGATCCTGATCTTACTGGTCTGTTTAGGTTTGATCACTGGATATTGCATGTACATCCTATATAGGAAGCAGTCTTCCTATGAGGGTATAAATTTAAATAAAATGTGTCCTGCATTCATAAGTGCTAGACAGCAACTTGGCGGTTTATTATACATGTATAAGTAGAAAAGATTTCTGATTCATTAATGATGATCTCTTTACATAGCACTAAACCATGTATTTTTTTCTCATTCTACAAGCCTGCTATTAATGTTTTGTTACGTTTCTTTACAGATAATTTTTGATACCTTCAGAAAGACCTTAATCCATTCAGGGTTTATCTTTTCCAACCCTTAAAAAGTTCTTTGTTGTGAGACATCACTATTATTGTACTGATAGCTGTTCTTTTAAAATTTATGCATTCAGATTTCTTATCTGAACTACTGTCCTCCTGAGAATAGTTTGCAGGGCAAATAGATAAAAATGTTAATAACTATCGCAACTCAATTACCTTCTTTCAAAAGGTGAAACACACTTCAAATTTAAGTAAAGGTGGTTGGACAATAAGTAATTAAACTGCCTGAGGACAGTTTTCTAGACTTCATGCCCCTTTCAGATAAACCTTGGAAGCGTTTCTTTTTCTTAGAAAGGGAAGTAAACTTGAATCTGGAACCAGATTAATTCAATCTGGGACCAAATTCCAGCCTTTTAGAAGAACATAACTGGTCAAGTAATATCTTCATTTTTTTTCAGTATGTCCAAGCATCCATAGCTTACATTCTCAGTGGTTTTAAGGGATCTAATTTCCATTAATTTTAGTAAGAGTTATCTTCCTAAATATTTATTGAGGCTCTGAAAAACATCTAATCAGATTTCTGTCTCCAACTGGTTTTCAATGGGCCTTTAACTGATAAATCACATAAAATGTCTGTTCTGTAAAAGTCAAGATGTTATACACAATCAACCTTTAATTTGATTCCAAAACAGGTGACGCTAAAAAGCCAGCTATATACTATTCTGTAAAATCCAAATTTGTCTTTGTTACAGTACACAAATTATTCCTAGGTTATAACTGTTGATTTATTTCAGAATTCCTATTTCTGTCATCTCTTATTACATTTTAGGGGAAAAAAAAAAATCTGATTTTTTTCTTCCAAAATAAAATTCTGAAACACTATACACTTTTGTATTGTTTTCTAAGAGAAATACTTCACTCTAGGCTACATTTTCTTTAATTTCAGAAGAACCATTAAAGACACTTACCGTTTGGGTGTTGGGGAAAGAGAAGCCAGGGAGAGAGGAATGCTTTTATTGAGTGACTATTGATGCCTACTGTGGCAAACAAGTCAACCTGGGCTTCCTCTGAATGCCAAGGAGAGAAGTAGATTTTATGAATTCATAGAATTACAGAATTGCAGAATGGTTGAGGTTGGAAGGGACCACTGGAGATTATCTGGTCCAAACCCTCTGCTCAAGCAGGGACACCTAGATCTGGTTGCTCAGATGGTTTTTAAATATCTCCAAAGATGGAGACTCCACAACCCCACTGGGCAATCTGTTCCATTGCTCAGTCACCATCAGAATGAAAAAGTGTTTCCTTATGTCACCCACAAAAGGAAATTTCTCCCTTACACTAATTATACAGGAAGCCTTGGATGATTAGAAACTAAAGGTGAACACCCAAAGCTGGTCTGTGTGTGAACACCATTTATGTCTGTGAAAGATCTCACCTTTGATCTACCACAAACAGCCAAATAAGTGAGACTGTCATAACCAATTCCACACCAAGAGTGAGTACTTGTAAAGCTACATAAGTATTGGCAAACTGACACGTAATCCTACTGTCCAATATGATAGTCCTTAGAAATTAATATCTTCTGACAAAACAATCACAGATTATTTCCTCATAGTGGATTGTACATAGCAGTCTTTAGTATATCATTAGTCACTATATGGAACATTGTTATTTTTTAAATTCTATTGCCTAAGTGTATGTTTTAAATGCTTGAGAGATCTGCTTATCAGTTTATCAGCTTCCTGCAATGGGAAGTACCTTTATGACTCTAGTGTTAAAGCTTGCAGCTATAAATCATCAGGGTCACAATTTAATAGTGCTATAAACTATGTCTTCCTCATTAGAAAAAGAAAAACAAACATAATTTTAAATTATTTGAAATTTCTCAATTGGTAATTATGCCTATAACCATTGGGGCCTGATGTGTTTCATTGTCAAGTTTTGAATTATTAAAAAGTAAATTCAAGCTAAAGTGCCGTTGAACCATACCCTTGTGGGTCATGGTATTATCAGGTTTGTCAAGTATGCCATTCTGAGCTTCCCAAATAAATCTGTATTTTGAGTTGATTCCAAAATCAGCTAGCATTCTTACAGTTACAGCTGTGGGCATGAATGTTTGATATACACAGCATATATGCACAGACATTACCCTGTTCTTGTACTTGTTTCTTTCTGCCCAGATTTATAAAAAAAAAAAATCACTTTCAAAGCAACTGTTTCCCCCAGTGCATTCTCTCTTGCTCTATCTTGCCTGCCTTACTACCACTGCCTGGTACTAAGTGAGTCTATCAAGGTCTCTTTGGCATCCATCAGTTCCAGTTTGATTACACAGAAGCACTTGTTCCTTTTCAGTGCCGAATCAGGTCAACTGCAGAACAGCAGCAGAGCGATTGCGTGATTGACAAGCCTGCCTTTGGGATACCAGCAGACATGAAAGTACATAGGTAGGGGAGACTTCAATTAATTTGATAGAGAAGCAGCACAAGCTTTGTCATCAAAAAGAACTGAGGAGTCACGTAATTTTATGACATGAATCTTAAGAAATAACCAGATAAATACGTGCAATCTCAGAACCATTTGGAAATCAGTCTGACATAAAATTTCTCTAAGAAATACTGATCAGCAAAGGATTTTGCTTCAAGCTCACTCCTACAGCATTTATCCCTAGGGGTTCATTTATGATGGTCTTAAAGATACTGTTCAGACAAGGTTAGAACACCAAGTGGAGTTACAGAAAAGTTGAAGCCATTTCAGCACTTATAGAGCAAGTTTGTTATTTACTTTGAGAGGTGAAAAAGGGCCAAGCTGCAGTAGACCAATCCCTAGTGCTTTACGTAAACAACATTTACAGTTATAATCTGAGTCATCTACTGGCTCAGTAATTCTAATATCAAGGATGTGGCATGCTTAAGGGTAGCTCTACAGTACTGAGTTGTAGCAAAGACAACCACATGCTAACTTTAATTTGTGCACTGGATTGTAGCCTAGTCAGAGCAGATGAAACTATATGTTCAGGTATTTTTTAATTTTCTGAGGGATTTCCAAAATCCAGCCCTTCTTTTCCTTTGCCATTAGCCTGCAACTATTTAAACTAATTTCAGCCGGTGTTGTAACATGTCCATATAACCCTGCAGCATAGGCAGACCTGTGGCTATCCTCACACACTGTTTTCAGAACTCATTAGGTCTGATTTCACACACTGCAGTGATGGTGGGTGAACGTCAAGGTGGAAGTAAACAATATTTTATACAGCATTCTGATATATGCTGAGGTGTGTAGCTTTAAAAGGCAGGCTTGATTTGAAATCATATATATCTCATATTTTCTTATATCGTAGTGTCTATCCCTGTGAAAACTACACATTGTTTCTATGAAGGGTATTGGTATTAAAACTTGAAAAATAATTAATAAAGTAACCTGAGGCTATACAACTTTTTGCCTTCATTAGTAAGTGCAATGACAATGTATTTGAGTGCTGTCAGTGATAGACTTCAACCATTCAGGCACATGAAAAGCAAAACATTATGAAAACAAATTCCTCTTAGTTCCACCAGCTTTCAAACAGGGTTCACATGTTTCAAAGCGTAACTAGTAAATAGATTAGAGCAAATCTAGATAATTAAAATAATAGATTATCAATTTTCAAATACTTTGAGAGTCTTTCAAAAACTAATGATAATTTGAGGTTAAGAAACAGTTCGATATCTTGGACTACTAATTTGATTTCCTTATGTATTAAATTTTTGTCTAGCTCATATACATCCAACCTATATCTGTTTAGGGGGGGGGTTGTTTTGTTTGTTTGTTTGCTTGTTTGTTGGGGGTATTTTTGTAAGCTTGACTCTTCTAACAGTTTTAATTCTTCATTTTAACTTCTTGGATATGACAAGATTATTAGCTGGAATAACACGTTATGACAAAAGATAACTCACTCATTTTTAAGATTATGGTATGAGAGAGAGTTTTGGAAATGCCCTGCACAGGCTAGTTGACTAACAATGGACACAATTTAAGTGCTTCAGAAACTATTTTTTGACTGTTGTCACTCTTGCAAACAAATGTAGACCCTTACTAGATGATTCAATTCAAACTGATACATCTCCATGGTCCTACTCAGCTTCATCTGCCAAACAACCTACAGTTCTGAGCACAGAAGTACAATAACTGGGAAAGTACATTATATTTTACAGTCTGAAATGAGTGACTGAAATCACTGGCATCAACAAAAATGCTTGACAAAGTCTAATCTCCCTCTCCTCTCTCAAAAAAGTATTTAAAGTTGGAATAGACCTTTTCTTGAATTTCACATTAAGATTAGCACTAGCTTCCTGTGGAGAAACTGGAAAAGTCAGCACAGAGGTAGAAGTAAAGCCTACAAACTCCTTAGTCCAAACACCTCTTCTGAAGCTCCTCAGAGCTCTTGCACACAGTTACTGCTAGTTGATTGCATCTCCTGGTCCCATGCATCAGGCAGAATACCTTGCAAAACCTCAAAGGTGTACATTAAGTCAAACATTAGCCAAAGACTTTCTGTCTTTGATGTGAAGTTCTCTGACCCTTGGTATGAATTTTGCACACCGTCCTCCAGGTACTTGTTTGCTTTGCAGTGAACTTGGCATATCACTGCCTTGGCCATTGTCCCATTTAAGACCCATCCAAAATCCACTGAAATCTTTATTCTGACTTGAAGTCGTAACTTAAACTCTTTAGCTATTCATAAGAAGAAGTCCACAGTGAATATCAAAAAAGTGACAATGTGTGAATTAGTGACATCTGATCTGATTAAGTGCTGAGCTTGAACTCTAGTTACTGTGGAACTGTGCTTCTGAGGTGGTTGCATAGGATCTGTCAGAAGGAGTAAAATTGTGGATCTTTAATAGAAAATAATTATGCCTTCTGTAATTTACATTTCTGAATTTACACAAAACGAAAAAAAAAAATCATAAAACTGCTTATCAGCCATAATGCTCCAAGGTGTTAAATTTTCAGGAGTTGTTTCCAGATGAATAAATTAGGTAGAAAGGCAAAAATGTTTAAGACATGGATTCCAGATCCCTTTAATCAACAAATAGGAATCTCAATTGAAGGTTAATTTATATTTATATATGATTTATAAATGTATGGAACCTGAAAATGATCCTAAATTATGATGTGGACATACAGATGTTGGAGAAAAGAAAATCTGAGTACATGTTTCTGTGTATATTTGGTAGATGTCCTTTGAAACCTGAAATTCCTCAAAGTCTGCGTCAAGTTTCTGTTAGTACAAAATATAGTGCAGTAAATTATCTTGAATATTTATGAGGTTAGAATACAGACATGCTCAAAACTGGTCTAGTGTTCTTCATACTCAAGTTCAGTGGGACAAGCACGAGTTCAATATTGACAATGTTGGAAAATTCCTGCAGTAAATATTTCAGGCAAAGTCTTATAAAAAAATGTATACATTTTCATTTTATTATTTCATACCCTTAACATTAAAATGAGTAAGTCTGTACAGTCAAGCATACATTCAGGATTTAAATTCTTTGCTGCCACAAAAATCTGGGAAACCACAGCAACCATTCATTTCAATGTGGAGCCTAAAGGGTAAGTACTAAGGACAGCTTTACTAGATTTTGCTTGCAATGAGTTAGATACCTTGAATACAGCTACTTTTATTCTTCTGTAAATCCACTGGCTTTATATTCTTCTCAGGAATGTCCTGTACTTCAACTCTTGATAATTTAATTGCATGCACACATTTAGGGGGTTTTCTAAAACACTTTTTCTAATATACTTTGACTTTCATTAAATAATTGTTTTTTATATATGCTAAACTATATTCTCCTGCACCAAAATATTTCAGAAATTAGTATAAATTAAACCAGCAAAGTCTTTGAACATTTAAAGATCCTATCATGAAAAGATCTTAGATGAACTCTCTGAAGCCCTTTAAATTTCAAGAGATTCCAATGCATAAGAGAGAGAATTAAAAGTTTGGTACAAATTCCACTGAAGTATTTTTTTTTAACAGATAAAAGTATATATGTTATATGAGATAGATAGATAGATAGATATAGATACATGAAATACATATTTCAATAAAACAAAATTATAAGAACCGTTCTGTAACATCAGGGTTTCATCCTTGCCAAGCTGGTATGTGTGTTTATATTTGAAAGAGACAATTTTATTTGACTTTATTATGAACTTATATGGATTAAATACAACACTGTTTGACTAGTTAGATCTATCCAATATACCACAAAATTTCTGATTTTTGAAAAAAAATACACATTCCCCAAATAAACTTCCTGTTCTACCTCATAATGGTTGGTTTTAGGGTTGCACTCGGTGTTAAACTACCCTGTCTCATCCCATTTACAAGCTAATGCAGAGTTTGTACGTAAAGACTTTGCTGGATCCCCAAAGGACAGAGGTGGTTTACTTCCTGTCAAAACCAGCAACTCTCATACAGGCAAACAGGCTTATAATAAAATACATGAAACATGAAGAATAAATCATAGAATCATATAATGGTTTGGGTTGGAAGGGACCTTTAAAGATCATCCATTCCAACCCCCCTGCCATGGGCAGGGACATCTTGGCCAATATGGCTATTCCGGGAAACAAATACAAATGCTAATTTGACTGAGCAGCTGTGGGTCCAAAAATCTCCCAAAACTTCATAAATTTTGAAAAATGAAAACTTTTACATGATCCAGAAATGTTGCTTTGTGGCTACCTCTCTTTAGCCATTTTTACATCAGGCCTACTGCTACGTTGGGCACCCAATCCAAGCGCTCATAAAATCTCCCCACAATATATAAGACATACTTAATATAGAGTATATGTCTTTAGCGGTGAAGGTCAATATTCTTTTAAATTCAACATGCAATTATGCTTTTATTGTTTACCTGAATTCCATTTCATGATCTGGTTGGAGTCCTTTTTATTTGTACCATTCGCCTCCAGGCATGTTTCAAAGTGGGCTGAGAATCATTTTTACCTATGATGCATTTATTAATACATAAAAAATGTCTTTGTTAAGTGAACCTCATACTTAACTGTTTTCATTTTATTAACTGAAAAATAATAAACTTAACTTTTTAAAAAACTTTGTACATTGTTAGTTAGTTCTTTGTAGCACAGATTTTTTGTCTTTTGCCATTGGGAGTAAGTCTGCTGAAGGCAGACTGAATGAAAATTATTTTGATACCTTTGCTGGAAGAATTTTAAGATGCTTTTTGTCAGCTGCAATTATACTGTTGGGTAAGGAATACAAAAACAATGGTTTCATTAGTAAAAGTTTCAGTAAAATCTGTCATCCATTGTGACAAGATATATTAAATGTTATAAATTCTCTTGCAGTCACTGATAGCTTTTGTATATATAAAAATATATTTTCCCCATGCATGCCAAAAATCCCTCACATTTTAGTTTAGATCATCACAAATTACATTAGCAATTATCAGTTTAATTCTCAGAGAGAATTTTTTTCATATGATTACAGTGACAATGTGATTTCTGTAGGATGGAATAAACTTATTGACATGAATACCAAATACAGCTGTTCATTTCCTATTCATGTAGAAAAAAGTATACCAAGTGCAAAACAATTTCTATTATCTTTACCTTACTCTAATTACTTTTACATATCCACGCTTGGCAATACGAGTTAGCTTGTGCTGACCCTCCATGTTTCTATTATCTGATCCACCTAGCCTGTTTAAAGTGTAGATGTACCCTCATGATGTCCCAAGAGTGATTTGTGTGAAATAATTTGATCTTATGTGGAGGATGTATCATTGATATAAATTAATTGTAAGATACGATAAGGAGTTTGTTGGACAGGATACGGAAGAAAGGTAGAGAGATTTCTACCCTTCTTTAAAGTTATTTCCAGGAACAATGAATGCATGTCAGCGAAGCAGTGCAGGAGTCTGCATTTTTTAGGTCCCCACCAAAGAAAACATGGAAAGTGCTGAACACAGTCAGTGAACCAGGAAGAACACTTGGGACTTTTTTTTAAGCTGTGAGTATTCAGCATGCTACAAAAATCACTGAACCCCTGGTGAGGCTGGCCCTTATGAGTTATTAAATGAATCATAGAATCATAGAATAATTAAGGTTGGAAGAAACCTCCAAGATCATCGAGTCCAACCGTCAACCCAACAACACCATGCCCACTAAACCACGTCCCTAAGCGCCTCATCTACCCGTCTTTTAAATACTTCCAGGGATGGTGACTCAACCACTTCCCTGGGCAGCCTGTTCCAATGTTTAACCACTCTTTCAGTAAAGAAATTTTTCCTTACATCCAATCTAAACGTCCCCTGGCGCAACTTGAGGCCATTTCCTCTCGTCCTTTCGCCAGTTACTTGGGAGAAAACTCTGACACCCACCGCGCTACAACCTCCTTTCAGGTAGTTGTAGAGAGCGATGAGGTCTCCCCTCAGCCTCCTTTTCTCCAGGCTAAACAACCCCAGCTCCCTCAGCCGCTCCTCATAAGACTTGTGCTCCAGACCCCTCACCAGCCTCGTTGCCCTTCTCTGGACACGTTCCAACATCTCAACATCCTTCTTGTAGTGAGGGGCCCAAAACTGAACACAGTACTCAAGGTGCGGCCTCACCAGTGCCGAGTACAGGGACACGATCACTTCCCTGCTCCTGCTGGCCACACTAGTTCTGATACAGGCCAGGATGCCGTTGGCCTTCTTGGCCGCCTGGGCACAAATATAGCATTTGAAAAAATATAGCATTCTCCAAAATTCCTCATCTTAAATCTGTATGTGACTCACAGAAAGTGCTATATTGCTGTACTTAGTCCCATTACAGGATGATTATTTGGAAATCTGCATTTGGAAACATTTACCAATAGTAGATTGCAAATAGCATGAAAGATACTCATTTGCCTTGAATATACTGCAAACATCTTCACATAGATCGCACTAAGTGCAGCAGTCAGTGATATTCTGCACATTGTTGGGAATGGTATCCTTATCCCTCAGATCACACATTTTGTCAACTGGACGAATGTACCTTCCACAAAGAAGCTGCATGGCCCATGACTGTCCCAGAGTGAATGCACAATAAAAATGATTGAAGGAGTATCTTGTTCCCTGTAGAGTCCTGCTCATACCCCATGTGCTCTGATAGCCATGGATAAAAAGAGTTTGTCATCCTATCCCCTTTCATATAAAGATGAATCCCTAAAGGCTCTAGCATGTAACATGTGGCTGGCTAATGGATTAATCTATTGCTGATCCTTGTTAGTGCTTCAGGAGCAAATGAATGCCAGCAATTGCAGGTGACACACCCATAAAAGCCTCATGGGACACATCTTACCTGGCCTTGCCTGCTGCCCTCTGCCAGTTGGCCAGCCTATGCCAAGCAAAAGCTTTCATGACTTCCGATAGGTTGTCACAGTAAATCACCCATAGACAACCTGGATAATGACTGCATGGACAACTGATGCAATCATTCCCAAAATGTCTTGCCAGTCCTGAACTGGGTCTCAGAAGCTAAGGGTAGCATGATTCCAAAGAAGCAATAGTTATCGTTGTCTCAACTGATAAAAAATGCTGGCAAGGGATGTGCTGTTTCTTGACAGCAGCTTCCTGAAGAAAACTGCAAAGGTAACCGCTCCATACTTGTATCATTAGCATTGAGTTTAATCCTAATTTCTTAGAAGTACTGTCCTACCCATCTGGTTTGATGTTTCTAATCAGTAGCAGCTGGAGTGGCACAATGACAGAGACTGAGGAAGATCTATAAACAGTCCAAGATAGCAAAAACTGTCAGCCAAAAGCATAGGCAGAATATACAGCTTTGATGACAGACATCAGGAGCCGGGGCAGTGGGCAGGATGTTGTTGTGACACATAACAGATGTTACCTCAATGCTGAGCTCATGCCAATTTTTTTAATGAAAGCCACTAATGCAGTTGAACCTGGTGTTTGTGGTCTTGAAGGGTCTGAATGAAGATGCGCAGAGGCATATGGGATATGTATCTAACCATAGATTGCTCTAAGAGTTATGAGTTGTAAATGAAACCATTGTTCCATGATGGAGAAGTAGGCTATATCAATGCATATTTGAAATGCCCAGCATAATTTGGCTTAAGGAGCAGGGACCAGTCCATGGGCTGGAAGTTTAAAGCAGTACAAACACAGTTCCTGTGTCAGACTAAGCTTCCAGTCTGTTTGGAACCCACATAAAATCTGATATTGCCTGTTAAAAACTTCACAAAGTTTGCTTTGGTGGACAATCTTTTCCCTGCTTATGACAGCATCTGAGTTCATCAGTTGCTCTGCATTGGTAAATTTATTTAAAGAAAAAATGTCTGAAACTAGTACATTTATTGAACCTCGATGAAAAGAGAGTTAAGGTGGTTGTGCTTCTTTCACAAGGTGCACTTTGTTGCATACATAATTTGAAAAACTTTCCTGCTCAAAACTGTTTAAATATATGCTACTTTGCTTTTAATTTCCTCTTCAGCTCTAGAAGATACATGACAAGCTTATATGCCAATACATGGTGTGGATACATAATGTTTCCTTTTGCAACATGAATGATATGTATTTTTCTCCCACCGTCAGCCTACAAATTACAAATGGTGTCCCTTTTGGTAAAGTCTTTCAACCATTGAATTCCATCTACCTTCTTGTTCTCATTTGGAGTTTGTTGATCATAAGTGCCATAAGAATATGTCTGCTGAATGTGAATAAGTCTATTATTCTGATTCTGGATCAGAAGTCTCATTGTCTTCCAGTAGATGCTTTCTACTTCATTTGTGATGTGTAAAAAATAACTACTTTAGGCAACCTTGTCAACCACCATCTCTCTGCTGACAACGCTGAGGACTCCATTTTCATTGTAGTGTTTTAAATGGCATATCTACACCTCATTTATTCTACCTATGCAATATATCATTAATTATTTGTTGCTTCAAGCTCTTGCTTTTCAATTTGGCCCTGGCTTGAAGACTTAGAATATTGCACTGACTGAGTCAATGCAGTTCTTTTTTTCTCTTTTTTTTTTTAACATAGTATGCAGTAACAGAACTAATGTTAGTGAATCTTTAATATTTCACTCTTGTTCTGATTTTATACGATATGTAGAACTAGAATATGGTTAGACCAAGGAAGGTCCCAGAAGAACATTACAGAAAACCCACATCCCTTGAAAATCCTGTTCTCGGAAAAGAAGTATTCTCTAGAGGAAAAAAAACTCTTCTTGCCAGGAAAGAAGACAGCTTTGTTCTGTGCCAGGAGAATGGGCCGTCCTTGAAAAACTTCCTCTTATATTACCTACACATAAATAATAACCTGATTTGATTTAGAATTTATTTCTTTTGACAGAGAACCTGTGGGATTTGTGTGTGAAAATCTGGTAATAATTAATATCTGCAGTACTGACATGTCATTTTGATTCATTTCCTTCCTCCTGTACTCAAGGGATAGCTTCATGTTTTCTGTATAGAGAATTTCTTTTCCTTCCCACATCCTGTCCTCCTGTAGCTTGTAGGAGCTGGATGGGTTTATGGTTATTACATGACATTTGCTGTTTCCAGAATCAAGATGTCATTTCATTTCCTGGCAGGCCATTTTATGGGAATTGTCATAATTCAAAATCATGGAATCATAGAATAGTTTGGGTTGGAAGGGACCTCTAAAGGTCATCTAGTCCAACACCCCTGCTGTGGGCAGGGATATCTTCAACTAGATCAGGTTGCTCAGAGCCCCGTCCAACCTGACCTGGAATGTTTCCAAGGATGGGGCATCCACCACCTCTCTGGGCAACCTGTTCCAATGCTTCACCACCCTCAGCGTAAAAAATTCCTTCCTTGTATCTAGTCTAAATCTACCCCCCTTTAGTTTAAAGTCATTCCCCCTTGTCCTGTCACAACAGGCCCTGCTAAAAACTTTGCCGCCATCTTTTTTATAAGCCCCCTTGAAGTACTGAGAGGCTGCAATAAGGTCTCCCCGAAGCCTTCTCTTCTCCAGGCTGAACAACCCCAACTCTCTCAGCCTTATTCATAGGAGAGGTGTTCCATCCCCCGATCATTTTCATGGCCCTCTTCTGGACCCCCTCCAACAGGTCCGTGTCTTTCTTATGCTGAGGTCTCCAGAGCTGGACACAGCACTCCAGGTGGGGTCTCCCCAGAGCAGAGTAGAGGGGCAGAATCACCTCCCTCGACCTGCTGGCCACGCTTCTTGGGATGCAGCCCAGGAGACGATTGGCCTTCTGGGCTGCGAGCGCACATTGCTGGCTCATGTCCAGCTTTTCATCCACCAGTACCTTGCCCAAGTCCTTCTCGGCAGGGCTGCTCTCAATCCCTTCATCCCCCAGCCTGTATTGATACTTGGCGTTTGC
>NW_008824183.1:101647-112464 GCF_000699105.1 Pygoscelis adeliae
TTCTCCCACAGTGGGCGGCTCTTCATTCTCCCAGTCCCAGTCTTTGCCTTCTGCGGCTTGGGTGGTGAGGCTCAAGCACTTGCTGGTGAAGACCGAGGCAAAAAAGGCATTGAGTACCTCCGCCTTCTCCGTGTCCCAGGTAACCAGGTCTCCCGTTTCATTCCGGAGAGGGCCCACATTCTCCCTCGTCTTCCTTTTATCCCCGCCATACCTATAGAATCTTTTCTTGTTGCCCTTGACATCCCTGGCCAGATTTAATTCTATCAGGGCTTTAGCTTTCCTAACCTGATCCCTGGCTGCTCAGACAATTTCTCTGTATTCCTCCCAGGCTACCTGTCCTTGCTTCCACCCTCTGTAGGCTTCCTTTTTGAGTTTAAGTTTGTCCGGGAGCTCCTTGACTGTAATTGTAAAAATGTAATTGTTCTTTTTCTTCCTTTTCCTCTACTGCCACACACCAAAACAAAATGATCTACCTCTTAGCGAGTCTATTTCCCCATCTCCTTCTGAAATTCTAGAATGATCATGAATTTACCTCTTTTGATATTTAAACTTTTTTTTTTTTAACTAATCCCAATGGCTTTTTATATGATCAAAGCTATGAAATTCATCCTTGTGATTCATCTTAGAACTGTTGTCAACCTTAGATCCATTTTTCTTGTCTTGTCTGTTCAAATGATTAAAAATAACTGGGTTTTCTATTTTATTTATAGTATATCAGACATTTCATGAGAAGACCCATCTTAGTATCTTTGAAACTAGGTATTGAGAAATTAATAGCATTAGGTAAATATCTCAAATACACCTCTGCTATCTTAATATATATCTTTCCCTTATAATGTGGAGAACCTCTGAAATGTAATCTTCATACAGCAAAAAAGACTGCACATTGGGTCTATATATTACAGTTCACATTGCTCTGGAAGGTCACAGACTAACACTGTGAAATTCTTTTTTTGTACTGTTACACAGTCTGAATTAGATCTTACATTAACCGGGATGGTAAATAAATAAATTTCTCCAGTTTAGAGAAATGGTTGTTAAATATAAGGCTATGAGATTCTAAAATACAAATGTTACCACTGTACTGTCTGTTTCTTTAGTGGATTTGTTAAGAAATTTTAATTTCATCCTCTTTCGTAAGACAAAACAACTTGGGTTGCTGGAAATTAAGCATGTGCTTGGCTTTGTGTAAATACTGGTTTGATTAAGGTATATTTCCTGAAGCCGTATATTCCGGCAATAAAGTTTGCCCCCACCCTCATCTTTCAGTTGTTAGCACAGGGTAAGAATCAGCTCTTATTACTCATGTATGTCTAATTCTCTTTTGGCTTATACCTGATTAAGATCATGCATGTGAAAAAACCTAAATCACATATTAAAACCAGATCAAGCAGTTGTTTTCATCTTTTCTCTGCCACTTTATGTATTTTAACCTAAAAAAAAAAAAAAGGGAAGTGTTACAAAGAATATGTTTTCCTCCTTTTACATTAAGGCCATGGTTGTTAGGGGATAATGTATTTAAGCTGAAAACTCCTAATAATCCAGACTTATAATGAAAAGCTTGTCAAGTCTTTAATAGTGATACTAAGCGATTATTATAATGACACTGTGAAAATGCGGTCAAAGCCAATCACAGATATTTTTCCCAGGTCATATACCTCCAAACAACTAAATTGTTAAATTGCTAGCCATTAAGCTCAATCTAATTCCTGTTTCTTTGTGCAGAGATAAAATGAAGCATTTTGACGAACAACTAAAACAATGCCAGAAACACCATCAAAATTTATCTGCACCAACAATTCCGCTTTTCCAGGGACATCTTTTGGTTTTAAACAGTAGTTATGATGACAGTAATGATTCCAGTGCATCTCTGATTCAGAGACTACAAAAAGACTTGTGTTACATGGAATAAACCTGTACTTACTATTTGCTCCACACTCCCTGTTAAACATTATGAGTATACATATTCAGAGTCAGGAGCACAGCAAGAGAAAAATATGCTATGTCAGTCCTTGCAGAGGACCAGGCTGGGGTAAGTATGCCTAAACAATTCTGGATACGTTTTTTTTCTATGCAGCTAGATCCTTGGCAGCTACTGAAGTCAAAAGGGGGCCAGGAAGAATTGGGGGAAGAAAAGGAAAGCTTTTGCACTTGAAGTCACTATTCACAGGGCTGGTATGAGCCTAGAAAGGGGAATGGGTAGTGTCTAGCATACACTCGGATTGCTGAAGATCTCACTACAGCTTTGTCTGTGCTTATTTACAAAGAGGAAAATAGGAGTTTTGGAAGCAATTATGAGAGGTCTGGTGTAGTGGAGATTTAGCACTTGCTCTGAAAGAAGTAAATTTTTTGGCCAAGGTAATCACAGAAATAGATGCTTAAAAATCTGTGTTCACAGATCAGTTCGTATCAGTGCAGGAAATGTGATTAATACACTAGTGTTTGATTTCATTTGGAGAGGAAACACCTTCTAAACTCCCCCTAAAGGAACAATGACTTTGCTCCACCCATTCCATGAACAAGTTTAGGGTGGAACCATCCCATTTACTGATTTGAATTGTTACTGTTGAGTTCCAGCCACCGGAGGATCATTAAAATGTAAAATGAAACATTGCAGTGCCAGAGCCTGAGAACTCCATAAATCAGTGTCACATTGGAAAACACAGGACTGAAGTAAATTCCAGATTTGTGCTTCTTGGGAGGTTTTAGGCTACATTGCATAAGTATAACTTGACTTGATTATGAGTCCTCATCAAAACGGAGATCTAACACTCCAAAATGGAAATGCAGAAGTCTTCGTACGAGACTACAGGTTTTTTAGGACCAGTATGTATGCAGATAGAGCTATATATCTATATCTATATCATATATCTTTCTTTATATATATGATATATATACACACAAATACACATATACACATACATCAATATAAACAAACATATGATATAGATATATACATAATGTAGATATGTATACATATACATTTTATACTATGAGAAATGGTTGTGTCAGCTAAAATACCTCATTGGAGGTATGTCTTATGGAATGGGTATGTTTTCACATAAAACTTTGACTAGGATAATTATAATGCATTTCAATATCAAGGCAAGGCATAAATCAACATACTTTACAGTTTTGCTTTTAAAGAATCTTCTGAAAACCCTCATATGTTCAGCTGGCTTTTAAGATACACAAGGGTGTTAAACAAGTTGTGTTTCATTATTGAAAATGTTGTTGGTAATTCATGGTCCTTAGCAGAGCACACATATTCATCCTGACAAACCCAAGCTGTTCTCATTATTGTTCAGCACCTATGGAAGAATATGAACTAAACAAAATGTACAGGTGACAAAACATGAGCATGAGGGACTGTGGAGATGCTTTTTATGTTTCATGAATGTTTCAATGTTTCTCCAACCTCCTGATAAGTTAAGTGTCAAAATTAAATTACCCCACTGAATTATACTGTGAATAAAGTTGGAAAAAAAGGTATGACACATCTGATCCATTTCAGGGTCAAATCCTCATGTAGTATAAAATAGAATAGTTTTATTGACTAAAACAGTGTCTCTATAAGTTTTTTCATTAACATGAATGTTTCATTAATCATACCCAGCTCCATAATCTTCATTATAAGGAAATGTATAAATTTATATAGATTAGCAAGATTTAGCTATGTCTCACAAATATTTCTGAAAGTGTTGGATTCTCATTGTGAGTTAAGTTTTCAGAACAAGTTCTGGCTGACCTGTTGGAGAAAACCTCTCATTTTTCTTTAAAACTAGGCTTTTAATCCCCCAAATATTTCCTGAGAGGATGATGGCAAAACACCTTTCTTCATCCCTCAAGCAACTTGTCTTTATCCCAGCAACAGAGCAAAAGGACATGTCAGATGTCACAGAATCACAGAATCACTGAACGGCTGAGTTTGGAAGGGACTTCTGGAGATCACCTTGCCCAAACCTCCTGTTCAAACAGGGACCCCTAGGCTGGTTGCCCTGGACTGTGTCCAGACAGCTTTTGAGTACCTCCAAGGATGGAGACTCCATGACATCTCTGGGCAATCTGTGCACAGAGAAAAAGTGTTTCCTGATGTTCAGTGGGAACCTCCTGTGTTTCAGTTTATGCCCATTGCCTCTGGTCCTGTCACTGGGCACCGCTGAAAAGAGCCTGGGTCTGTCCTCTTTGCACTCTCCCTTCAGGTATTTATATATTCTTATAAGATACCTCCCTGAGCCTTCTCCTCTCCAGGCTGAACAGTCTCAGCTACCTCAGCCTTTCCTCATATCAGAGGTGCTCCAGTCTCTTCATCACCTTCCTGGCCCTTTGTTGGACTCCCTCCAGTATGTCCATGTCTCTCTTGTACTGGGGAGCCCAGAACTGGACCCAGCACTCCAGGTGTGGCCTCACCAGTGCTGAGTAGAGGGAAAGGGTCACCTCCCTTGACCTGCTGGCAATACTTTGCCTAATGCAGCCCAGGATACCACTTGCCTTCTTTGACGCAAGGGCACATTTCTGACATCTGTAAAGGGTGACACAAGGGCACATCTGTAAAGACGCATCTGGACTTGTCTGGGAGCATGCACAGATATACACATATATAGACAGGAGAGTGCAACCTGGAATATCATTACAAAATCTACATATTTACCAATATAGATATTTAAGAAACAGTGACCGAGAGGGAGTTTTAGTTCTAAATATTGGTTATTAAATGACTGTTAATTCAAACTGAATTTTGAAATATGATTCCACTTACACTACTTCCCATATCTTTGATGTCTGATGCTATACAAGAATTTTATAAAAAGACACAGAATGCTTATTATGTGATGATATCAGGAAAATGGGTACAGAAAAGATACCCTATAGAGATATATTTATTTAAGTAGTTTGCAAAAAATCAGATTTTGGTTTTTTTAAATTATGCAAAATTTAATATAATATAAACTAAAATTAGTAATTTAATATAACATAAAATTAGCTGGATACACTAGATTGCTTCTGCCACACTTGTTTTTCCTATTTAACTCAGCTTTTGAAAAAAGGATTGAAACTAATCTAGGAGGCCAGATGTGGGTGAACTGGTAACTGTTTCTAGGATCCATATTTAGAGCAGCCAGAAGAAATCAAGAGCTTGATTTGATCCATATCATACAAAGATTGGGACAAAGTCCCAAGATTTAGGTGTAGAAAAACACCAGAAAAGGAGAAGGAGAAACAAAATACATTGTAAGAAATAAAGCTGTGATAAAGAGGTGTGATGACATTGAAACTAAGGAAAGGTGAGGAAAGTTGTAATGCATAAAAAAAATAAAAAATTACAGATGTACACAAATATGATTGCACAGTTATAGATGATCATACACTTTTTTTCAAGTTTTGTCCTTCCCTAACTGATCAGTATATGCTTCCACATTGTTAAGTCAGATAGTAAATTCTGTATATATTTTTCCATCACTGCTAAATTCTCAAAGCATTTAGCTACAAATCTGTGTGTTCAAATGTGCTACAAGGCATTGTGAACTTGATATAAAAATAAGAAGTTAAAAAAAAATCTTTGCTTGTAAAAACAAATTCTTAATTGCCATACAAACGGTTGTATGGCTATGTAATAGAAATCATATTGTATTGT
The DNA here is from genome assembly GCF_000699105.1 of Pygoscelis adeliae. Lineage (NCBI taxonomy): Eukaryota > Metazoa > Chordata > Aves > Sphenisciformes > Spheniscidae > Pygoscelis > Pygoscelis adeliae. The sequence goes on from NW_008824183.1 coordinate 107,283, forward strand.
ATTAAATGTGACTTTAGAAAACTAGAGCAAACTTACACTGAGTTTATAATACTTCTTTTCAGGTCAAATGTACACAAAGGTGTTTTAATTTTATCTTTATTGGAATTAATAGCTATTGTGAAAGTAGGTCTTTTGAAAAGGAAGAGAAATCTGAATCAGAAGGGTTCCATTTCACACAAAGATTTTGGGATCTACAAATAGGAGTTGACATGTAATTATCTCCTCCATCTTAGTTAGACCATAGAATATTCTCCTAATTTTGTGCTCTTTAAGATGTAAAAAGTAGTTCTTAACCTTACGTCTATGTTAATTCTTCCCTTAAAAAACATCTTGATCCCTTTTCATGGCTTTAAGTCAATGAGAGTTGAGTGAGTGTAATCAGCATGCAAAAAATGTTTTAAACTTCATGTTAGACCTACTCATTGCATTAACCTGCAGAATACTTGAAAAAGAATTATGATAATAGAAATAATCTTGATATGAGTTTGAACACTGTTCCTTTACAATCTGTAGGCATAATCTATTTAAACCTCTTGTGTCTCCAGAACTAGGACAGCATCCTCACAAAAGGTTATATAATTGGAGATCCCTGATTATTTTACTGAATGACTTACAGTAATAATTTGAAGAATGTTATAAGTAAATAAGGTCAACCTAAAAGAACAGCTAGCATTAACTGAAATTTTCTTTTCTCCACCTCATTGATTTTTTTTTTTACAAACAGGTTGTTCAAAGGGAACAGTGTTAGGATAATGCTAAACATTCTTGAAAATTCCTACAGTTTCAAAAATTCTTGTGATTTAAAGTAAATGTTAATGAAGAAAGCAGTAAAATTCCTACTACTTATTAAAAACAATGTTTGTAATTGTGATAAATTTTGTTGTATGAAACAGTTCCAGAAGTCATCTCCATGTTGTGGTGTTATCCTTCAGCCTGCAGTAAATACAAAGAAATGTGCAGAAAATTAGCAACAAGACTAAAACTTTTCTTCCACTGAAACTGATTATTATGATTTAGATAAATGGTTTTTTAGATAAAATGATGCTAGCCACGGCACTACATAATTTATAAGAATTAAAAAATGAATTTTGAATATAATTAACAAAAGTGTTTTGCTTTTCTTTACTAGTAATTTTAATATCCAGGGAAAATAAAGGGGTTTGGGTTACAGATATCACATGTAATCAATTTGTGATTGACAAAACAACAAGGAACAGTTTAGAGAAGAATACTATTTTACTGTTAGCAAGAAGGGTTAAAAAAGTCAAGATCCATACAATGCACAAGCTATCTAGTACTATTCCTATTCAATTAGAACAGTCTGTGAAGGCAGAGCATGAACATACGCATTTATACAGTCCATGAGGGGAGCACACAAAATCCTGGGTGTGACCATTTCTCATTTTACCTCTTGCTGTTCCCTAAAACTTCTATTTCTCCTAAGGACAATTAAACTTTGTAAAGCACGCTTCCTGATATACTTTCTTATAGCATCTAATATCTATGGTCAAAATTTCAGGGTGGAATAAATATTTGGTGTATCTCTCTGTGCTATATTCTATTCTGATTTTAACCAATTAACGAATGTGTTATAAGAGGCAGGAGAATCTGACAGTCATACATGTATGACATTTTACATTTACACTGTTACTAAACTGTCTTAAAAAAATCACCTTCACCTATTTTAAGAAGTCTTAGAAGTGCAAAGAGAAAGCAAATCTGCACAACATAGATCAAATCAAGACTGACTAGAAAAAGTTCTAAATATTAAACACCGCTATTGAAAATATTAAGGTTTCTTAACCCAAAACTTAAGCTGAAGTAAAAGCCTTTTTATTTTTATCAGTATTAGGAAAAAATAAGACTTATAATTTGGGAGAAATTTATGTGGTTTTGTTGTTAGCAGGCTAATGAGCTGAAGCTCTCAGCCTCCAGATGTACTTTTCAAGGGTGAGAAAAATATTATGATGTCAATGAAACAGTTTAGTAGTTTGGAGATATATGAACTGGGAAAAATATCTGTGACTGCCTTTGATCACATTTTTTCAGTGTCATTACAATAATCACTGGTAAATTAGTAGTGGCAAGTGTTAGTGGTTGCTGGAAATGGTGTGGAGGGACACAGTTCTTTATAGACCAGTAGGATGGCCTTGCTTTTAATCTTCTTGGTCTTCAATACAGCACCACAAGAGAAATTTTCTTATATTCTTTAATAAAATTATGATTTTGAAATCATTCTGATAAAAAATGTTTCAACAATAACCATTTTTTGAAGCACAACACACAAATAATTCTAAAGTCTCACTACCTACATTAAAAAGGCAATTTTGACATCATTAAAACCAAAAGGAATTCCAAATCTGTTGATGGAGTTCTATTTTTAATAGAAAAGACAAAAAAAACCCCCAAAACAGAAAAAAAACCAAAACCACATACATGTTCTGTAATGAGATTCTTTGATTTCTAATTTGAAAAACAAGCCTTCAAATATGACCTACTTTTCACTTAACATTTATATTTCTGGATTTTATTTTTCATACAGTGCATTTGGAAATACTATTAGCAACTGATTATGAAGCCTAAATACAGAGGATAAGAATAATTGACAATGTTTAAAGTAAACAGATACATTCCTTTCCTCTGAGGAATCTGCTGCTGCTGTGAATACTGATACATCATTTGACACTGAAAATGATGAGTGAGGTGTAATTTCAGATCAAGACAACAGACTACAAGGTCAAAAGCTATCCACTCAAGATAAATCCCATGTCACCATACAGAACTTAAGGACCTTGGTTTAGAAATTCAGTAACAGAATAAGGAGAGTACTATTGCTCTGTTATTTGTGTGCTGATTTTCTTTCTAAATTTATATCTGAGATGTGATAGTTATGATTTAGCTTGAGACAAAAGGTAACAGAATAAAATAGGAAAGCCAAGCTGGAGCTCTTGAAATGCCTTTGGATCCTAAGCCATTCAAGTGAGACTTTCTGAGTAAACACTACTTAGACATACTAAAAGCAAACATTCCATAAAGTGTCCCCAGTGGACCTGATCATGGTCCCAGCCTCAGCCACAGGGACCAGACTGATTTACTGTCAAACTGGGTATCTCTGCTGTGTCCTGCTATGGAGAGAGAAAGTTTTGGTAGCTTTTCCTGAGTGCAGGAAAAAAGAACCTACAAAGAGAAGGGTACTCTGAACAGCTCTAATAGGAATGATCAGTCCCACTCCTGCTCTCTGTAATAATTGTCTGTGGAGCTCCACCAGGAATTACCAGCTGTTGCCTCTGTTACCCATCTTGTGGTACATCTGCTCCTGCAGGATCCTGAACTCTACTTGCTCTGATGAAAAATTTTAGAAAGAAAAAGGCAAACGATATTGGAATTTTTAATGTATTTATGAAAGCTATCAGCCTCCAAAATGTCTGTTATGGTGCAACATCTGTGTCAACAGAGAATAAACCAAAAGACCAAAAATCATATCCATAGCTATGCAACTATTGTAGAATAGCTCACTGAGTCGGTGAAACGTATCTCCCAAATAAAAAAAAAAAAAATATTTTTTCTCTACAAGTAAATCTCAAAAGGCAGGCCAGAAAATCCAGTTGCAAAACTAATCACAAACAGATCATTAAACGATAACACATAACAACTGCATATCAGTGCATTGCTGCATTCAATAACACTGAAAGAATTGCTAGCAAAATCTGCACAAGAGCTTCAGTAATCCAATCATGTGGCCAGAAAGGGAGAGAAAGATAATACAGTATAATATTTCACTAGGGCCTCAAAATTCAGATTCTGAAGCCCAAATCACCAGTCATGAACCACTCTGGCATGTCATTCACCATCTACACATCATACTCAGTCCTGACAGCAACTGAAGCTGATTAAAATGTGTTTAAAATATATGTCCTTAAGTTACTGGGAAACAACGAGCAAGGACACAGAAAAGACTTCCTGGCATAAAGTATGTTCTGTAGAACAGTCTCACGGAATAGGCAACATCAAAGATTTCTTATTAAAGTTATCTTCTCATTATAAAAATAAAAATTAGGATTAAAACGATGCTGATATAATAAAGATTAAAACATTGTTTGATTACTGGAATCAGTCAAGTCTGGAAACAAATGGTTCTTAACACTGAGAAAGTGTCTTGGCCCCAAACTGAAGACACAATGAAAGAGCAATGGTTTCCATAACTATGGAAGGTTTGATCCAAACCATCTGAAAGTTTAAAATGGCCACTGAGACCAGCAAACTTTATTTATCTCAGACCTTGAATCCTTGCCTTGTTTACTGAGTCTATCAGTCAGGGTGCTAGCTGACATCAACCACAGTTTTAACCATGAAATTATTCTTATTCTTATTAGATTTATTAGCCTTATTGGCTATATTCCCCTTACTGCTCATGTCCGTGTTAAGAAGCATCAAAGCTTTAGGCTTTAGGTCTTTGACCTGTTTCGATTTACTGTTGTTTGCAGCTCTCTTTCCAATTTCTTCTTTCTTTTGTAGCCTCCAGTGGACACAGTGGAGGCTACAAACTCCAGTGGAGTTTGCCTTAGGCCAGGTAGAGTAAATTTCATTATTTTCTTAGAATGCAAGCAGGCTTGCCAGGTGGTTTCTAAAAGTAATCATAGTTAAAATCAAGAGACTGAAATAAAACTTTTGGCAATTGCTGGGGAAATCAGGATGTAATCTCTTTCCATTGGATTTCTATTTTTCTATATGCAGTTTGCCATTAAACAATAAAATAACATAGGCTTGAACTGTTAGTAAGCAGAGCATTAATACCCTCTTTCAAGACCAAGTGAAATTCAAATAGTCCTTTTTCTACCAATCTCAGAGTATGTTGGAGTATCAGAACTAGGTCTGGGCAAAAATTAAGTAGAAATTCATTTCAGTTGAACAAGAAGTTGGAAAACTGACCCACCTACTTCAGTCCACAATGAACTCCTATGAAAGTTTTTGGAAAAGTTTAAAAGGCAAGAAAGAGTTAAATTTAAGAATATGTTTTTCCTGCCCCACCTTAGTCCTGAAACAAATGTATCCCCATAAAACTCCTTACACTACAAACATTATAGGGACTTCTGGATCCATTCACCCAAGCTGTCTTTATTGTCATAGAATCATAGAATCATAAAATCATAGAATCATTAAGGTTGGAAAAGACCTTTAAGAT
>NW_008824183.1:112477-114498 GCF_000699105.1 Pygoscelis adeliae
TCGAGTCCAACCGTCAACCCAACACCACCATGCCCACTAAACCATGTCCCTAAGCGTCTCATCTACACGTCTTTTAAATACTTCCAGGGATGGTGACTCAACCACTTCCCTAGGCAGCCTGTTCCACTCCCCAACATACAGGGCTACCCCACCGCCTCTCCTTCATTGCCCATCCCTTCTGAAGAGTTTATAGCCATCCATTGCAAAACTCCAGTTGCACGAGTCATTCCACCATGTTTCCGTGATGGCAACTATACTACAGTTTTCCCACTGCAGAATGGCTTCCAGCTCCTCCTGTTTGTTGCCCATGCTGTGTGCATTGGTATAGATGTACTTCAGTTGGGCTATTGATGCCACCACCTTTTTGGCGGGAGAAGCCCTAATTCCTACGTGACCATTCTCAGACACTTCCATGGTTTCTAACACATCCGTAACCCTTGCATCTTTGCTGCCACATGGATCTTCATCCCTTACCTCCATTGAGATGGCAAACTGAAGGACCTCGCTAGCACGCCGTCCCTCAAACATTGGCATGCTGCCCCAAGTCTTATCTCTAGCGAACCTGGTTTTATCCCTTTACCCCTTTGCAGTTATTCACTTCGCTTTTTCTATCCCAAATTTTTTTTCTATCCCAAAAAACCCCCAAACTTTTACCTGGAACCAGGCCCACCAGTCAGGTACTGATGAGAATCAGGAGCATCTCACCTCCCATCCATGTCCAACCCCAAACCAAAACCAGACTACATTGCTTGTGGTAATACTGGTGTAGTCAACATTAGATATCTACAGCAAACTAAACATATTCCAGCAGTAACAGATATAGAAATTTATATGTTATGGGTAGAAGGGATAGATTAGATGATATTTTGGTGTTTCTAATTCTCAGTTGTAACCTTAGACCTCTAACTCACTTTAGAATATTGACTTGCTAATTTCTACTGGTTCTTAAATGACAAGTTTCTTCTGCTCCTTGGAAATTTATGAACTATGTTCAATAGTACCATCTGTTTGCAAAAACACACCATAGATTTATCAAACAAATAAAAATGAATATCTGAAATAATTTATTGAGTTGGAAAATACATTACAATCCAGAAACTTTTATGCTTTTTTTAGCTTCTGTTTTCTGTGATATTTTCCCTGCTTCCCTGGCTTGTGTAAACAGAGCTCATCTAAAACTCCCCTAATGTTGAATCTAAATCCAGTACGCTGGAAAGTAGCTGCCTGATCTGTGTAGTATTCTTGACTGGCCTGGACAGACCCCTTAATTTTCTCTCTCAGATTAAATAACATCACATGCTTAAATGCCTGTAGAAACTGAGTTTTAACATTAATATTAACCTAATTTTAATAGTTTATATAAGAGAATCAATTTTAATAAGAAACTACTACAAGTCTGACATCAGAAATTTCTAAGCTTTTTTTCTTAGTTTTTTTTTAATGCATCTAATCTATTTTTTATTTAATTTACCTCAGTAAATGTTAACATTTCCCTGCTGACATATTTCTAAAAGGTGGAAGTACTTTCTGTGACTTTACAATAACTGCTTCTTATTGTCACAGAATTCAAGTGTCATTTCATAGCCTCTCTAACTAAGGAGGTGCTTCTTTCAGGTAAAGTCCTATTTGCCTAACCATGATTGCCACTTTTCTTCTTCAGAACTAATCCCTTATCCCCAGGCAGACTAAAAGACAGAAAGACTGAAAAGACAGAAAGAGAAGATGGAAAGGCAGAAGAAAGAGAGGGGAAAGAAAGAGAGAAAGAGAGAAGGGGGAGAGAGAGGGGGAAAGAAAGAAAGACAGAGACAAAGGCAGGAAGGCAGGGAGGAAGGAAGGCAGGAAGGCAGGAAGGAAGGAAGGAAGGACAGAAAGAGGTGACCTATTCTCTGGTCTTCATCCATGATTTTGTGTTTCAGGCAGATAAAAAATAATTTTTCTGTCACTGAGCTCCTCTACAACTCATCTACCAGAGATCTATTGAACAGAAGTATGATAGAGATGTCTTTGAGTTTTCCAGAAGG
>NW_008824183.1:114531-126475 GCF_000699105.1 Pygoscelis adeliae
CTTCATTTCATATTGAAATTATTATCTTCTCTTTCCACTTGAGTAAGGACAGTCAGGAGAAATCTGTTAGTGATAATATTTTCAAATGGAACTCAGATTGCACTTTTGGAAATAAAGTGTTTGCTTTAGTTTGCACAAATGAGCCACTCTTGTAATGGTTCATCTGAGGTCAAGTTTGGCACCTATTTATTTGCATTTTGGCTAGTGAACAATTTATTTTATCCATGTGTGTGATGGATGTATTCAACCCCTTAACCAAAACCTGCGGTTTGGTTACTAGTTTGGTACAGGCTCCAAAGGAGGTAAAGGCCTAAGCCATTAACAGGCCAAGAACTACTCTAGTTTTGATCTGTTCTCTGAAAACCCACAAAGGAGCAGAGTGACACTGTAAGCATTGATGCAGATGAGATTGGAACACCAATCATGCGATTAACACATGAATAGTGGGTGGTTTTTCCAAGACTCATTTATCAAGGAACAAAGGAAGTTGTGGGTACAAGGAGTCTCATGCATACCTTTCCTATCGCATGTAATTTGACTAAAAGCCAACCACTTTATTCCATAAATATGACAGCCTGAGTGAGTCTTCTTTGATCTCTCCCTGCTAGGCAGCGTGGCTGCATGGCGGCGATCTCCCCTTGAGCTGGGATGCCTCTCAAGGTTGCTCCTTGAGGCAGAGAGACCTTTTATCAACAGCAGATCTTTGGTAAATGACCGATATCGCATATAACCTTGTAGTATGGTAACTTTGATTTGTTCCTTGGTAACTTTGATTTTCGTCTTGGTAACTGATTTGTGTCTTGGTACTTTTGAATCATTGTTCAAATGATTGTGCTGTACAGTAAGAGAGTGAACCTTGCCACTGAATTTTGTTAAGTTGCACTTTTACAACACCATATTATAACTACTTTTGCTAATACCTTCGACAACGGTTCTTTAAGCCATCTAAATCACCCATTTGTGACAATGTGCTACTTCATTATGACACCACAGCACTACATTGTACTCTGCACACAGAAAAAAACCCTAAGAACAATAACAACAAAAAACCCAGTTCACTTGCAGATACTTCTACCGTGCAATGACATTTTTCTGTTTTATAGATAATTTATGATAATGACCTTCTAGTCTTTCTTGAATGAGGTTCACTAAGGGCTAACAGACTTCAATGGAATTTTTGTAATTTCCATAATGTTATATATTTTGAATCCAAAAATTAGCTGCTAATGTGACAGAAATATTAACAAGTTACAGCTCATATCTTCAGTCTTATTATTACTGTACCATATTATGCTATAATACTTTTTCCCACAAATTCATCATTTTTCTTCTCTCTACTGGTATGTCATAAAATTCACAAGATTAAAAAAAAGTCTATATTGATTCAGAAAAAAATATCTTAGCCTTCTATTAAGTTGAAGGTTATTTTAGTGGCTTTAATTTCTTTCTCTGTCGTCCCAGTTATTGGTCTATTATTTAACATATTACCTGTATTATACCACTATTAAGTGTGCAGGTATGGTTCATGAACACATTTTTTTTGTGTATATATTTCTTTGTGGGTTTTCTTCTTATGCAGATGCCAGTCCTGCAGATAGAACACACACCCCAATGCACATGCAATCTTGATTTATTTGATTAGTTTTTCTAGCCTACCAACTATTCATATTCCAAGTACCTATTGGCTTTCATAGACTGGGGATATTAAGAAACAAACACATTTGTATATGATTAGACTTTTTAGAAATAAATTCCATCATAAACAAACGTAAAAAGCGTATTTTTTTTTCTGTGGAGGAGAGCCTGATTCTGTTCAAAGTTTTTGGAATGGAAACTCTTTCCAATAAAAATAGAAGCTAGGCTGAATAAATGAACCGGTCTTCATCTTTTTGCTTAGCATTTAATGTATTCCTCCTGTATTTGTATGATAAAGACCATTTATTGAGCATCAGAACCCCAATTATACCAGTTTTGATGTTGGATTCTAAGACTGTCATTTATTAAGGAATAAACAAAAAGTATCTGTAAGCAGCTGACCAATAAATTGAACTTCATCACAAATTCAATACCATCCAGTGAAGCATTGGGATATTGCTGGCTTCAATGTATGAAAAAGGATTTTTACAGAGAGTGTGCCAATCATCCAAAAGGATGGTTGAAAATAACTATTGGATTGGCATATTAATGATCACAGGAGACCAATGTAAATGTCATGAACTATTGGAAAAGAATAAACTGAGCACTAATACTACTCCTCATCTGTTTCCAGTGTGCACAGATAAAAATTTTATCACAACAAGCAGCATGGTAGTTTGCATGAATTATTAAATCATATGCATACAAGAGGGCTCGTAATTAAACAGAAAGACTTACTGAGGATTATCATAACTGACAATGTCTAGAGCCTGCAAAGTCCAGCTATAAGTCAAGAGACTAACATGTATGATTGCTTTTAATTTGTACAACAATTTGTGAGTTATTAATTTAGAACACTTTTAGAAGTTGCCACAGGGGAGTAGAATGTACAATTAGTCTTTCAGTATGCATATGTCAAACATGAATAATAAATATTGAATATATAGCATTATTTATATGCAATCACTTTTATCTGTCATAATAGGAATAACTTCATTACAATTAGCTATTTAACGCAGGAATTTAGTTTAAATTGACTATGTTGTCCTTTATGCATTATTATGTATAAGCCCTTCTAATATGCCTTCTGTTTTACATTTTTAGTGACAGAATCACATGCTTGCAACTCCCAAAGGCTTATTTTGTATTTCAGTGATGAACAATTCAGCCTTGAGGTACTTAATTCAGATTATAAGGCCTGTGACATTTAGAATAATACTGGAGGTTCCTATTCAGCCATTTAGGTACACAGAGTCTGGCAGTGTGCTAATGTGTGCAGAAGGTCAGCAGCTCTCCTTTCTTACTGCCCTCCACCCATAAGGAAAATAAAGAATGTAGTTTATAGAAACAAATAAAAGTTTGCAACTACTTACCACTTTCTTTCATAATCTGAGATACAGGGAGGTGCCATACAACTTTGTTAACTCTCTTCTTCACATCCTATTTTATTTACTATAACTAAATAAGAATGAATGCATCATTCTTCTCCTGCGTATTGGTTTTGGGCAACATTGAAGCTGTTAAATAGCTGACTGTCATTATTGTCACTGAAAAAAAAAAAGTAAGTGCATGGTCTCTGGGATGCAATCACTAAAGAACCTAGCTCTGAGATCCCAGCATGAAACTCCCAAACAGGAAAGTTTTACATCTTTTTCTGAAATGCCTAAAACCCAGTACTTACACTGTGAAATACAGTTTCAGGATCCTAACTGGACACTCAGCCATGTCAAGACTGGAGAATTTCTGTAGCATATGTGGCATAACCATGCACCTGGAGAATTTTATCTTTTTACTTTGAAGTTGCTATGTAGGTAAGCATATAGGAAGCTTCCAGCATTCAATTCTGCATTTGTATCTACCTCTATACAAAAATTATACTGTGCTTTTTTTTCTTTTTGAAAACTACTGACTACTGTATTTTATTATTTTCCTGCATTGCTTTGGTTTGAGAAGTTCCTTGACAGTTATTCATTTAATACATCACACAAAATTAGTCACATTTATGTTCTTTACAGTCTTGTTATACAAAGCTAAATTCTGTTTTTAAAGCAAATTTTTTAACTTTGCAAAGTGTTTTCCCATCCCAGTATAGTATTAGAAGTCTTAATGTAGCTTATGAGGTCCTAAAGAATTCAGAAACAAGCTTAACAGGACAACAGAAGCTTTCAGATAGATGACTAAGTTCCTATCTGATACTGAATAGCATTTAAGTAGGAAATCATACTAAAGTTAATCTAACTGCACCTAAACTGAGATTACCCCTATAAATATGATTTACAGAAATGAATAAAAAAAAAAAGGTTGTCTGATTTTCTCTGACCTACTTTTGTACTAATTACAGACAAGTGATGGCCATGATAAACTAAGGAAATTTTACATCTAGTTCTGCTGTTTACAGATGCTATGGAGAAATTTAATTTCATTTGTCTGTACACTGATTTCTCTTTTTCTCCTGCTCTGTGATATCTGTTTAGCTCAGATTTAACTCTGGACTGTCTTTTGTTATTAGATTATGAGGAGCTTAGCATAAGGAAGCCCAAGCACTTTGAACATCTTAAGTGCAATTGGAATTAAATAACAATATATTTCTTCCTCATGTTCACAACCCCAAAACTTGGAAGTGATGCATTAGTAAAAAGATAACATGATTTTTTTCAAATATTTTGTTAAATGAGCAAAGCTGAGTACCCTTTTATTTTTCAGTATTGCATTGAAATAGAAGCTGTTGTGGGTTTTTAATTTTTCTTATGTGTATTTATAACACAAACCATATCATTAGAGGCTGTGTCTGAGGTCCTTAGTTTAGTAAAAAATCTATTTCAGTGCAGTCATTATTAAACTGTAATATCGTTTCCTTCTGAGGAATAAAAGGACTATACACAACTCAACATCTATTCATATATTCCTTTGAAAATAAAGCTACTTCAGGCCCATGTATTTTGCAATGTTAAGGGGTTAATTGTGTCAGTGCAATCAAATCAAGTATAATTGAATAACTGAAGGAGAAATCTTTATCTGCCTGGGTTTATAAGATTTTATAAAGCAAACAGTTTATGCTCTTGAATAAAATTTCTGTCTCACACAGGCAAGAAAAAAATCTATATGGAAGTCAAAAGATAAATATTAGTCATGTAAGGAAAAAAAGATGCTTAGTCATACAGGCAGAAAATTTAAGACAATATTATGGACTTATGTATAACAAACACATTATTTATGTGTTTGTTATACAAACATTTTCTTATTATTTACATTTTATTATAAAATAAATCAGCTTTGGTTTCATTGTATACACACTTATTTTGAGCCTGACTCTAACGTGACTCATCAAAAAGCTTCTTGTTTAGTATCCTTGAACTTGTCTAAGCAGCAACCACTAACACCCAAAATGGTATCAGACCTAAAAAATGGAAATTAACATCCTGTAATTGCAAACAAAGATTACTTCATACAGGTGTTTAAATATAACAAGATCTTAAAAAAAACAATTCTTCAGAGAAATCTTGCACAATAGGTACTGACTTGTTTGTTGGACATTCTTTCTTCATTACTTTATAATGCAAGTATTTCTGTGGTAGTTTCAATGCTTTACCATATCAATTGTCCTAAAACAAATAAAGGCAGTTCTATTCCCTATCAATGGATGTCTATAGTTACTCACAGTCTTTCATGAAGTTATGGCATGGGTGCAAACTATGTTTCTCACATGTATTCATTTTTTATTAATTTTTTAATCTTTTTTTTTTTATAATAGAAGGTGAATGGCATGAGCTTAAACAGGTAGTGGACTTACACTTCAGTACCACAACATGTGTTAATATTAGAGAGTACGTAACTAAGACACTTCAGGGAGTCCTGGAACTTGGGTGCTGAGTGTCTTTTCTTTCAATGTGTGAAACAGAGTACTTCAATGTGAAGTGGGCTGAGTTGGGATATAGTCAATCTGGCAGCAGCAGACACAGGTATACATATTATTAATTCCACTTCCACAGCAAGAAATCAATCATCTATATGGAAGTTAAAGGGTGGGGAATGGAAAAAATTATGGTCTATCACTGGACAAAAATATGTATGCAGGAATAATTTAGAAATTACGTGTAGTTAAGCAGATTTCTGTAATGGAAAGTTAGTACAAAATACATAAACACAAAGAAAACATAGAACAAAATTATCTCACTCAAACAATCCAACTAATGATGACTGCAATTTGGATTGTGTCAATTTAGACTCTTCGCACCTAATTTAAGCAATTAGAGAACAGATACTTGGGATTTTTAGCTGGAGTGTCTCTTCCAGGCTGCTTCATGTTACACTTGACATCTAGGTCTTCATCTCAAATGATGGATCCCCCTTTTAGACTTCATTGGATACTTAACCGCTTCAGGTTTGCAGGACATTTTCATGGCACTCTTGTCACAGTATCCTCTGTATTTTCTCTCCTGCTCAGTGCTACGCTCAACAACTTTTGATACCCTTTTGCTGGGCACACAGGTACTCTCCCTGCTTCTGACCACCCTGATAAAAGGCAAGTTTAAGGAAGCAGAGAAATTTCTAACAAGAGACAGTACCAATCTCACAGTTAAAGCAGCTCACCATCCCTTGTGTGCCAGATCAAGGCCATAATATATCATAGTATATAATGTCTATCTGTTCTGTTACTGAGTCTGGAATGGCAATGCTGATCAGAGGGGAATTGTTCCTTGGTGTTGTCCATCACTATCAGCAGGGCAGTGTCTCACAAAAGACATTCACTATGCTTTGATAGTGTTGGTGGCATAAGAAACAGGCATGAAGCTGCATTCAGAGTGTTACAAGCAAAATATAATACAGGGGAAGTGACTGAAGGACGAGAAGCCACAGGCAGCTCCCTAATCTTACTGCTTCCCTCTTTAAAAGCACTCTCTGAGAAAAGGATGGACTGCAAGTGCCCCACCTAAAAGCCTTCCTCAACAAATTCAGTATCAAGAGCATTCTTTGCAAGATACCAATGAAAGTACTTCATTAATTAAAGTAATCACAAAGGATGATTATTTTAAGGAAAGTAAGAAAAGGTGACCTTTCCTTCTTGCAGAGGAAAGGTACCTTCTATTATCTTGTAGAGAAAAGCCAGCCATAGGGGCTGGCCACTAAGCATTTATCAGCATTTATCAGCATGAACTTTAGCACTCATATCTGTGCTATGTCCTGAAAGAAAATTGTTCATCAGTACTAACAGGTTTCTATGCTGGGAAAGAATTTTGTCATGTAGGAGTTCATATTTGTTCCTAGTTTGGAGACAAGACTTTGTTTTTCTTGTTTTTCTCACATTTTGCCTATGCTATGAGCAGTTGGCATGCCATAGGTCTCAATATGCTTAACAGGAAGACATGGATGGGGATTCCCAGTTAGCAAGTGTGTCTGTTGCACCTCGTTGTACAAAATGCAGTTCAGGAATACAAATCTTAATTGCTCAACCTGACCAAGAGATCATCCACATTTAATAGTGAGAAAGTGAGGGAGGAAGATAGTCTGTTCTCCAGTTTAGGATCCTTATTCACACTTCTGTGGTGGACACCGAGTTCTGAGGAAGAGGTATACTGCAGACCAATTCATTCCCTCCTGACATTTACTTCCCAGACAGAGCATTGAGAATTGGACAGAAGGCTGATTGCACACATGTTCATGATGGGAAGGTGAAGAAGAGGGACAGTACAGGAGCAAGGGAAAAAACAAACAAACAAACAAAAAAAACCCAAGAATGACAACAAGAGCAAAGGCAACCATATCCAGAGACCTGCCATACATCTGTGAGAGGTGCAGTCCAAATGGATAATAATAATATGCTTCTAACAGATTTTCAACAAAGAGCTATGAGATTTGAGCTAATTAAGCAGCTTAAGTAAACTGGGCTGAAGCAGCATGTTTCTGACACAATCATTATGTGTATAGTGAAAAATACATCTATATAAAGGCAAAGAGAAGAAGAATATCCCAGGGAGAGGTAGGGAAGTTTCCTAGGGCATGTGCAGAAACAGGAAGACCAAGCACTTTGTGTGAACCGTTACTATCTCCTTGTCAGGCTTTAATGCAAGGTTGCAAAAAGATAGCTTTTGGGCCCAGCTGTCTTGGGAAGTAAATGAAATGGTAGAAAACTACTGACTGTTACAGGACTTCAGGAAGTGATGGAGAACTATGCTGGGCAACAGTTGTCAGAAAAGTTGTGCACGGAACAGTTGAAATTAAAAGAGAAGTCAGATCCACAGACTCTGAGCTTGCTAATGTTCTGATGGATCACAGTGCGGTGACTAGGTTCATAGGATCAAACCCTTCCTGCTGCAGAAAACAACAACAGTGCAAGAGGGAGAGATCATAGAATTGTTGATGTCGGCATGCCCATGAGACTTTTCAAAATGTTGTTGATGGTGAGAAAACAGACTCACAATACAAAATGAGTTCCTTATTGGCATCCCAGCTCTTCCTCACTTCCTTGTCCTCTCTTGCACTCAAAGCCAGAAAGGCAGGTTTTGAAAAGTCACGACAGGGGCTGGGAAGAAGCTGTCTTTCCCAACAACCCATTACTGAGGCAGCTTTCTTAGGTCAAATGAAATCAGGAGTCCTTTTTTTCAAGCATCCACAGTTCAGTTCTGCATCCTATACACTTTTAAAATGTAATATAATCTCATTTTGTCTGATGAAAGAAACATGACCAGCTCTCTGTTCCCTGTCTCTTGAATCCCTTTAATTCAAAAGGCAAGATTTCAATGTCACAAAAGGGATTCATCCTTTTACACAGGTTGGAAAACTTCCTCTGTGCACTGCCTGTAGGTTAAGCTCAACTCAAGTTAATGGGTTTCTCTGTGGTATGGATGATTGGCATAAAGACAAAAAGGTAGAAGATGGAAGGAGGTGAGAATTAGACACTTAGCTTGTAGTGGGTAAATCCTACTTATTTGTGTGGGAGATAAATTATATAGCTCAGAATAACTTTTTGGCTAGAAAACTGCATAACTGCCAGGATGTACATCTTGTGAATTTTCGAGATGAGGTAACTACAGCATGGGATGCAGTTTTCCCATCTTTCACAGGCAACTGCTCTAGGAAACCGTTGCAATTAACTGTAGGTAAAATATCCAGAAGGTGATATGACTTAATGGAAAATACAGCAGAATTAGACAGTCTCAGGTAGGATCATAAGATGAATATTGATGAATATCACGCTTTTCATTTCTGGATTAACTATTTGCTGTTATGGGAGACAAAAAATTTTCAAACTTCAACACCTACCAAATAAATAAATTTTTTTCCTTTTTTCTTAGTTACTTCTTTCTTCCATCTGCTACAACTTCTCACGTATTTCTTATTAAATTTCCTTCATCAAGTGAATTTTTCATTAGCCATCCACTTGATAACTATCAGAATATGTCTGGAGCCAGCTATTGCATCTGAATTTCTTGAACACAATCTCAGACCTCTCTCAATTTCTTTCTTTCAGACAAGTTTTTCTATACTAACATTATTCAGCTTTTCCGAAAATTAATGGCTTATTAGGTGCCTACACATGGGTATTAAGTCTAATTTCAGCCACCACCCTGCAACAAATTGAGGCTTTTCCTCAATATTCTGGTGCCCTTCACTCAGTGTTGCAAAGATTAGTTTGGGTTTGGTTTTTTTTTTTGTTTTTTTTTTTCCCCTGGATCTTTTTAATCAGGAAAGAAAAAAAAAGTACTTTAAGTCTGTATTTGAACTTTAACTCTTTGAAAACTCTCTTGCTTATTAAAAAGATCTTCACTGTTGCATTATCATATACAGCTGCTCTAGAAAAAGTACCACATACTCAGTAGTCATAAAAATTTTAACAGTTCAGATCCTGTGGCATCTCCCAGCTGAGTAGAGCTAGAAGCCTCTAAAATGCAATTGTTTAGAAGACTAACCATTGGATTAAGATAAAAGGATTTTCTTTTGTGTGTGTGTGTGTGAACACGTACTGAGAATGCTTTAAAACTTTGGAAACTGTCATGTTTTCCTTTTCTTCTTCAGTTTTTCTTGCTTCAGGCATCCCCACCAGCAATCAAAAGATTAGCTGAAGAAACACTGTTTAACCCTCCCAACCTAGATAATCTGGTGGCAAGCTATGGTGTAAGCAGACAGTACTTTCTGCTCTCTACCTGTTTGGGACCATGTGACAGCCTAATCGCTAACAGAGCAAGATTTTAATGAAATTCAAGCTTGAAGCCATTAAAAAATACCCTTATTTGATTTACTACACCAAGTGTACTTGTATATATATACATACAATTTTACATTTATAGAAACAACTACAGCGGTTCAAATAAAGCTATGGGGGGAAAAAAAAAAAAAAGAAAAAAAAAGAGCTTAGAACCCATCCGGAGCTATCCCAAAGCCTTAGCCAGTTTTCAGTAATGTGATTCCATGCATCCAAATGGCAGGTAATACAGTCAGGAAAGAAAGGAAAGTAGATGCTCCTCGTAAACTGGGAAACTGCATCCAGAAAAATACAAGTTATACTGGGGAAGAAATCCAAAATGAGCTGTCAGTGGAATGCTGTGTCTGGACAAGAGCGGATACTGAGTAGACTTAGGAAACTTGTGTTTCATTTTCAATATTGTGTTAGTGAGATTATTTTAAAAAATCCTGACATTCATTTTGTTTTCTGTATGCTTTGGGTCACCTGCTGGGGGGAGGAGTGTGCTGGAGGAGCAGCTGTGTGCTGCTTTGCTGCTGGCCGAGGTTAACTTGCCACACTCTACTTCAAAAGATATGTTAAAACAAACAAGGGACGGTTCAAAAAAGACTTGCATGAATTATATTGTCTCTACCTACTATCACTTCCCTTTAATTTTCACATACCATTCTAGATTAGATTCTTCTGTCTTCTCTTTTCTCCATTGTTATTAACTTCAGGACCAGGCTTGAAATTACATGGCAATAGCATTTGCATATCAATGCATGAATGTTGTTGTTACAGGGTGACTGTTTACTCCAACGCTACTAAAAATGGTCAAATAGATTTCAGAATTACAGTGTAAACCTTTTGAAACACCGGAGAACTATATCAAATAGAAGACAATGGTATGCCCAGGCAGGTCCATGGATATGTGAAGACTGTGTTTAAGATCAAGCAGTGCCAATCTCTAATATGACAAAAGTGTCTAAGTTGTTTGCACCTTTTCCATACAAAGAAGTTCAACAAGGTCATCAGTCATGATCACCTCATGTCTGTTGTGATATTAAAGTTAATGGACTGCAGTTCAGCTTGGGTATTGAGGTAGACTAACTAGTGAGATCCTAGATAACTGGCTAAATTTTTGGCAACAGATTTAGAATGCAGGAGTTTTCATTTCAGTTTCACTGAGAAACAAGCTATTCAGTCTTATATTCTGAAGAGCTATTTAGACAAGAATCAATTGTATGTAGAAAAAAAATTACAGTTCATTCTTAACTTGTAAATTTTACTGTTCATTTTTTATTATAAACTAGCTTTCTTTTTAAAAACAGTCAATATCTATCACTATGGTATGTCTTTTGTCTTTTTTATTATTTTTACAATATTATCCTCAGAGAACAAAGATATGCAGTACTGTAGGTGAAAAAAAAACCAAACAAAAAACACTACCACCACCAAAAGACCCCAAATCCTTAAAAGGAACAAAAAGAGCTCATTGCCATAATATGTTGACAATCATGGTGATTTATTGTAAAGAAAGTACACAAGCTTTTGTCGCCAGCAGACTTGTATCTTAGAGTCCAGGCTGTCAGTGAAAGGCCATTAGTATCACCCTGTTGTGGTTTAACCCCAGCTGGCAACTAAGCACCATGCAGCCGCTTGCTCACTCTCCCCCTGGTGGGATGGGGGAGAGAATCGGAAGGGTAAAAGTGAGAAAAACTCGTGGGTTGAGATAAAGACAGTTTAATAGGTAAAGCAAAAGCCGCGCACACAAGCAAAGCAAAACAAAGGAATTCATTCACTGCTTCCCATGGGCAGGCAGGTGTTCAGCCATCTCCAGGAAAGCAGGGCTCCATCACGCGTAACGGTTACTTTGGAAGACAAACGCCACCACTCCAAACATCCCCACCTTCCTTCTTCTTCCCCCAGCTTTATATACTGAGCATGACGTCCCATGGTATGGAATATCCTTTTGGCCAGTTGGGGTCAGCTGTCCTGGCTGTGTCTCTTGCTGGCAGGGCATGGGAAGCTGGAAAGTCCTTGACTAGTGTAAGCACGACCTAGCAACAACTAAAACATCGGTGTGTTATCAACATTGTTCTCACCCTAAATCCAAAACACAGCACTGTACCAGCTACTAGGAAGAAA
>NW_008824183.1:127292-164852 GCF_000699105.1 Pygoscelis adeliae
AAGGAATTCATTCACTGCTTCCCATGGGCAGGCAGGTGTTCAGCCATCTCCAGGAAAGCAGGGCTCCATCACGCGTAATGGTTACTTGGGAAGACAAACGCCACCACTCCAAATGTCCCCCCTTCCTTCTTCTTCCCTCAGCTTTATGTGCTGAACATGACGTCATATGGCATGGAATATCCCTTTGGCCAGTTTGGGTCAGCTGTCCTGGCTGTGCCCCCTCCCAGCTTCTTGCTGGCAGGGCATGGGAAGCTGGAAAGTCCTTGACTAGTGTAAGCACGACCTAGCAACAACTAAAACATCGGTGTGTTATCAACATTGTTCTCACCCTAAATCCAAAACACAGCACTGTACCAGCTACTAGGAAGAAAATTAACTCTACCCCTGCCGAAACCAGGACATACGCTAATTCAGTGACTCACATTTATTAGTCATATAGGTTTGTTAACATCAATAGAGCTACTGCAGGAAGGAATCTTGAACAGTGAATCAGAGATAAAATTTGAACCAAAATGAGCCTGTCTTTGTTTTGCTCATTAAAAATTCAAGATACTTATTTTTTTCCAATGAAAGCTTATCCTATATCTTTTTAGAGGCTCAACAAGAAGACTACATTAAATAGTATAGTTTATTCCAGAGAAAAATTTCTACATATGTTAATGATCTTATTTGTACTTTCTGACATACCATTTCCTTTCAGTCCTTGAAACATGAAGCCCTGGAGTTGCCATACACAGTGAGATCTTATGCTTATTTGGTGGAAGATGGCTAAACGCTCCATGTGCTAGAGCTGCCCTTACAAACATAGAAGTGCATATGAAAAAGTAGCTCTTCTCCATTCACCCAAAGACCCAGTAGCAAATTTTGGCAGAGAACTGTGGCACAGTGAAGGTGTACAGACACTAAACAGACTAAATTGGTCCTTGTAAAGGAGATTTTTACTGAGTTCTGCAGTATACTTGAGTATATCTATGATATGAGCAGTCCTTACAGGTATCAAGGCATTGGTACAGGTATAAGGATCTGGCTCAATAGCTATAATTCATGGTGTCTACAGCTGTAATTTTGCAATTTTTTTTTTCCTTTAAAGACTTTTTCCAAAGATTTATGAAGTAAGTAAAATTAATCAGGGGGAACATAAGCAGAATTACTATAAAGTCTACTGCAGTTACAAAAAGTGGGCTAAGTACCCACCAACTCTACCAGCTACATACATAATCTTGCAGTGTATGGTATGAAAATGGGTGGATTTAGAAACTGTGAGATCAAGGCTTTTGCCAAATTGTCAACCTTAATTCTAAATACAATTTAAAATTGTATTATATGCATACACTATTTAACTGTGTATCCATTTTTACAGGTTTTGATTTTTCTTTGTGTAACATTTTTTGAAATAAACTTACAATTAATTAATCAATGTCTACCTTCTTTATAGCTTTGTCTTCTGAACTAGAATAAGAAGATGTTAAAATTAAGGTATAGAAATAAAATATATAAATGAAATCAATCCAAATTTTTTTTAAGAGAAAATTGAAATTTTCTCTTAAAAAAATGGCAGCTACCTACAATTAGATTTTTTTTTTTAATAACAAAGTTTTAATTCATGTAGAATAGAAGTTCTAAAAGTCCTAATACTTTTAATTATTCAAACACAACTCCTTCTGGTGTAACTTGAGGACTCTTTAATAAATTTCAATTTTGTGCTGTTGAAGCTGGTATTCTGCATGCGTTGCTGATGTGAAAATCAAAGAGAAATCCAATACTTTTCTCCTCTATGACTTATATGTTAGACTGTAGTGTTAGCTGCCAGCTTGAAAACCTTTTTGAAAACTTTAACCTGAACATTTGGTGAGAATTAGAGTAAGTGAACTTGATTATACTGTAGTAATCACAATAATGCTCTTTGCATTTATGCTCTAATGCATTTTAAGAATGTACTATAGGAATTACAATTTAAATTTTGGGTATTATTTCCTTTTTAAAGCTAGTTAAAGTGAAAAGTAGGAAGGAAAAAATCTCAGTATTTGATCTGTAATTACAGCTGTTTTCAAAGTATATTTCATAATATACAGACCTTTAAGGCTTATACAGGGTTGGTATTTAATGTTCTGTATTTAACGTAAGTCTTTAATTTTGGGATACAATGAAATTAGAGAAAATATGTCCATTAGACTCATTATTACAAGAGAATAGCTTCAAATACTAGCCAGAACTGAATTAAAATTCTAGATGATGAAGGTAACCTGCAGGTGAGACACATTTTACATTCAGAATTTAAAATTCTAATTTTGCATAACACCAGATAAAAAAAAAGGAATACTAAGTCTGAAAAATATCATCCATATATGGCTTGTCTGCACTGAGATATGTAAGTTAAATGTTTAATTATGTTTCATGATGTACACAGTCAGAAACATCTCCTGTCAGTAAAAGATTTTGTGCTCACTTCAATGGAGGGTTTAATTTGTTTTAAAATGAACAGTTGTGACATGTAAAACCGCATGTAACACATGCAGTGAGAAGCATTAGACAACCCCAAACAGCCAGAAAATTCTCCTCCCAAGAGATAAATTGGAAACTCCTGTGACCACCTTGGCAGAACTTTTCAGTGATTTCTGTTTATCTGGAAGAATACATCTGAGCATAAAGAAAGCATCTATCATCCCTATCATTCATTTCATTCCTATCCTGTGAATAAACAGAAACAAGGGCAACATTTAGGTTCTTTGAAGTATTCTTCATCAATTATTTTAAAAAGAGAACCTGTGGAACTGTTTCCCTAGAGAAGTTTCCTCTTATTATCTCTGTGATTATCCTAAGAATATGAATTTCTTATCAGTAACATTTTGCTTCAGTACCAGTGAATTAAATTTTTGTGAAACAAACAATATCTTCAAAGAAAAATTTCACTGATTGTTTCTTTTTTTTTCTTAATAATATTGCAATGAGAATTTTCTCTTTCTGGCAGGAAAAATAAAACTCTGTTGTTGAGTCAGTAAGTTATTTCTTGACACATTTGTTAAATATTTGGGGAAGGAGGCAAGTAACATGCTAAAAAATCTTTCATTTTTAAAAGGCTATCATTATCCCTTTCCAGGGGTCAAATTGTCCTAATTGTCTCATCTTATATGTTGGGTTTTTTTAATTATGTATTTTAAGCTAAATAAAAACCACTTTCATTTTTGTCAGTTGTTTATCTCCAAAGTTTCTTTCTAATTTCACACAGAAAAAGAAGCCATAATACAGGTCTACTTGCTCACTGTTCCACTGCAAAGAGATTTTTAGTAATTGCTGTTGCTTTTAGTTGTGTGTTTTGTGTTGTTTCATATAAAGCATATGAAAAAAGATACTGTGATGACCTTCTAAAATATTTAAATAACCACTTATCCTACACATCCATCCTTTCTCTCTTCATTCAAATTAAAATGGATGAATGTCTTCAGTTTAGAAAAAAGCAAAAACAAAACAGTAGGAGAATGCTACTAAGCCTATTTTCTTTTTTATATCTAGTCCATACTTATATATAAGGAAAAGGTAAAATACATTTAATGGACAGCGGGTGCTTCCATGACTGCACAACTGTGAAAAAAACAGAATTCAGAATGGCTCCAGTATAGAAGTGCAATATGAGTATACATCCTCAGTGCTTTAAAAAGACTAGAAACTTCTCATTTCCGGAAGGATTAGTCCTCAAAATACAAATCACCTTCCTTGCTGGACTGCTGTCATTGAGACAGTAGGTGGTGGCTTTTAGCTTCTTGAGTTTTTTAAACACATGTTAAACAAAGTTGTTCCTGGCATGCATCCTGGCTGGATGGTCAGTCTAACCTTTGCTGTCAGAAAGACAAAGTACTGCTGCTTTCCTGTAAAATGCTCATAATGTAGCTAGAACTTAAGAATCAGCTGAGGATTCTGGAGAGATCACTTTCTACTTATTTATCTGCACAATGCTGCATTGTAATTAGCTATCTTAAATAGCAGTCTTATCATTTAAATAATTCTGATTTAAGCAGTCTTCTGGCCTTAAAAAGGACAGGGAAAGAAGATGATTTAATTAAATTACATTGGGAATGAAGTTAAACATAAGAAGGAATAACTTCATCTCTGATAAATTCAAAGCGCTTGGCTGAATATAACATTCATGTCATTGTAAATTCTAATAACTAATATTCTGACATTTAAAAGAACACTGATTTCTATCTGTTTAATCCTGCTTATTATAGTGTATTATGTGATCAATACTATAAATGTGTCATTAGCCACCCTCCAGTTAATGCAACTGCTAGCATTACTTTGGTCCAATACATGGATGGATCTAAAGCCAAAATATAAATTTAATTGGATCATTTTTATTCCTCCCTTTTTTTCCTTTTTTTTTTTTAAACAATTGTATAGATATATTTTCAATGTTATTTGTAATGTAAGGAATAGTAACTGGATTTCATGTTCTGTCTTTTCCATGCATAAGGTATTGGTTTATATTTTTTTACAGAGGTGAAAATCCAAATAAAATTATTTTTAATTTTGAAAGTAGTTTCTGTCAGAACAAATTTTGTTCTTATTAGCCCAATGGAAGACATAAAAAGAAAGACAGAAAGAAAGAAAGAAAGAAAGAAACAAACAAACAAACAAACAAACAAACAAACAAACAAAAAAACAATTAGAGTTACATACTGTTAGTGGCTAGTAATAGCTCTGGGAGGTAATCCTTCAAAACCTTCTAAACCTTCTCATGTCTAAGAGTTATTAATACATTATTAATATTGGTAGCAAGTGAAACTCTCCTTAGTCATTTGATGTCTGATTGTAAAAGCTTTTTGCCATTATGGTTATTGTTCTCATCATGTGCTGCTTCAGCATGAACAAGTCGTATCTCTGTCGTCACTAATGGTCCATTATTAATAAATGTCCTCAATCATTGGTAGATTTAGCTGAATAATTGTGATGCTCTACCTCAGATTTCTCTGCAGTCTCTGGGACTATGATAATATGCCAATTCTTACATAGGCTTGCATCAATACTTTTTTATAAAAGTATTGCATCAATAACTTTTTTATAAAACTTGCAGCACAGTAGCCTGTTAATCATCGTGTCTACATTTGCAATGCCTTTATGTTTGTTCCGAAGAGTCATTCAAATTCTCTAGGACAGGTGGCTCAGAGTGGCTCTTGTCATATTGCTTAGTAAATAAACTTTATATAGAACTGCACTGCATTACACTACGTAGCATTTTGAATCTTTCCTGCCTTGTCATGTGACTGTCCAGCACCTGATGTCTAATATTTAACTGCTATATACACACCACATGATCACACTGACAGTTTCAAAAGCAAGACATACGTAAAACTGAAGCTGCTTCTGCTTTTAATACTGGTCCTGCTTAAAAGACATCAATATGACCTAGGGCCATTGCCAGGCCTGCCTCATCATCCAGTTTGAGCCAGACAAATCTTTTCCTGGTAGATGAATCTCAGAATCTCACAATCTTGCAGAAACTACTTGTCTGCAAAAGAGAATGACAAGAGATGTCCCAGCTGCTTGGTAGTTTCTCTTTTTATGTTAAGTAGTATGAAATATTTAGATGGAAGACCTCCATCTTTAGTTTCATGGCCTGGGTTTGAGGTTGGAATTCTCCAGCTATGTGCTCTCCAACTCTTTTTTTTCTCCAAATTCCCTCAACTTCTGGCTCTTCTGGATTCAACGCGTTATAACTTATAATGAGATATTACATTAGAACATTAGATAAGACTCAACACATTAGAGACATATGATGAGATGTCCAGGGAAGGACTACCTCAGAAACATATTTTCCCACAATATTTTTATATGTCCCTTCAGCCCAGTGAAAGAAACCAGGACCAAGGAAAGCTTTAGTGATTTCAGTCATAGCAAGCTGCAATTGGCAGCATGATTACATATGCCCTATCTCCTATCCAGCTATTAAGGTTGCATTTTTAGTGACACACAATCAATTTTTATTCACCCTCACTCCCTTAGGACACTACTTGTATCATCTTGTGTCTGGACTTTTGAGGTTCCCTGCAACTGTCTTTTTTTTTTTTTTTCTTTAACAGCCTTCAAGAAGTGAGTTACTGATAACTAATGCTTTATTAACAAAACTTACTCATACCTACGTCCTTGTACTAGAATCATTGAATAGGTCAGTCTACAAAAAAACCCAAACTCAACAAGCTAGTTAGAAGATAGATTATAGATTCAGATCACATAGCTATTGTATTTTGTTAACTTTTCATTATTATTATCTATTAGTTACAGAAATATCACTGGTATGTTATCAAAAATACATCACAATATTGCTCCCCATACAGATCAGGCCTGAAACACACAAAGGTGAAATATCATGAAACCAGTGACCTCTCACAGCAAACACGGCCTAGCCCTTCTCCACATATTTCCTCTTTCTTATGCCTGTTCCTCAGTTGCCTTCTTCAATCAATGCATCTAGAAGTTGTAAGCATGTCCCCCTCTCTAATTCCCCCAAGTTCATAGCCTAGTCAGCAGAATTTGGAAAGCCATCTTGTGCATAACTCCTTTCAGGGCAGTTCTCTTTAAGTATTGTCTGCAGAGGCATGGAGTCTCATCTACACCAACCCCACCCACCCCCTGGCAAGCACTGTTGCTACGCAACTGTTTTGGGATGTTGGCAGGATAAAGGATAAACATGTATTATATTTTGTGTCTCCAACCACTGATAGGAACTGAAGTTAGGAAGTCTGATAAGATTTCTTCACAGAAAAAAAATTTAAAAGGAAAACCTGTGAGCAACAAGGGCCCAGGTGGGGACTGCTTTCCAGGAAGGACTCTGTCCATGTGAGAAAACAGCACTTAGAAGGCCAGAAAAGGAAGAAAGTCTCTTCAGTGTGTACCTGAAAAACTTCTAGCCCAGAGGTCCAGCAAAACCAGAGACTAGGCCCATTTCAAGCAAGATTGTTCACCAGAATGAGACCTAAAAGACCACAGTTCTCTGATTTCTGGAATAAGTCAAATACTGACTGCATTAAGAAGGAGTATATTGAGTAACTTCTGCACTAAGAGGGAGTATGTTGAATGAGTGACACAGAGAAAGATGATCTGGGTGACCTCCTGGTACATTTTTCAGGTATATATAATTTGCTGATGTAGATGGGCTTGTAGGAGGTAGGTGGAAATGGAGGTGAGTCCAATGGAGATGCTTAAAATCCAAAACCTTGAAAATTATTTTGGAGCAGATATGTTTCAGCCTCTATGTCCTGGATAAATTCAGATCTTTTGAATAAAATGAGAGCATCTGTACTTACCAATACCTGGCAGAGAACTTGCATCATAGGCATAGTTCTGCAGTTAAGATGTGACTTCTGGTTTTGATACTTATTTCATAGCTTTTAAGAGTTTGTGTAGTTTGATGCAGCTCAAAAGTATATTTCTTTTGAAAATACTTCAGAAAAACAAAAACAACAAGAAAAAGCACATATGCACGTACACCTGGCTCCTTTTAGAGTTTTCAACATTAGCATAAAACTAAGACATGCATCTATATTGCTGTTCAGTTGCTCACCTTGGTTTTTTTTAGTTTTCCCCCCCACAGAAATACAGAGTAAAATGGTCAGAATACTGAATTGGCATAGCACTGAACAAATAATGGGTTTATTCTAGTTTCAATAAATGTTGAATTATGAGCATCCTGAACTGTTCCTCCTAAAGAAAGAATGAGTGACCCCAAACCATCACGAGTTACCTTGAGTTGGCTTACTTTTTAAGAGAAAACCAAGCCTCAAGCCTCAAACAGCATGCTCCAACTCTAGAAGGAGCATGTAAGCAGAACCCGTATTTGTGGCTGCATCACTAGAAGTCCTCCAGAAGCTGGCTAGCATGCATACAGCATCAGAAAGCTTTGTAATCCTAGCACAGTTTTCATGCTACATGAATGTACAGTTCATGTCCCCAACTCCTGTAATTTTCTTTGACTGCAAGGCTCATGGAAAATCCCAAATACCATTGGTTTCTCCCCTCTTCCACTTATGCAGGAAAGGTTATTGTTGGCTCTTTTTAGTTCCCTAATCCCAATTTGCAGCTAAAGGAATTTATGCTCCTGTTAAGACAGGAGGCTGGTCAGGAGGCCCCCTCAATTGTGCTGCCTTGCACTACATGGCCCACACTGATAGGCAATCCAGCCTATTCCACTGAACAGGATTTTTGCAACTTTCTTATTCCTTTGTTTCCAAGACTGTCTATCTGTCTGCAAAGCTTCTCATAAATCAGGGTAGACACACACCTGTCTGCTGATGCAGCAGATTCAGGGTGAGATCTCCTTTAACATTTTCTCCCCCTTCTGAATTGGAATCCTCCCATGTAAGTTTTCACGTATTCTAGCACCTGTAACATCAGCAGAGATTGTTAGAGTACCAAAATCAGAATGCAGTACCTTCTGGCCAAGTACAGCCTTGTGGCAGAAGCAAGCATTCAAGGGTCCAAGAAGAGCTACACCAATTGCTGCAAAGCCTCGGACCAATGAAAAATGAAGTTAAAAAAAAAAAAAAAGTCTGAAATGGCATACCTCACTGCCAGGCAGACAACATTCTCACTGCTAAGGCCAGAAACAAAGAGCAGCCAGGCCCAGAAGTGATGCATGCCATTTCAGATGCTTTCTAAGCAGACAGCACAGCAAGAATACCAGAATTCATATCTCCATATCTATCACTGCAACAGGCTTGACATCTGACAATCCACACAACAGTGATTTTGCAGTGTTTTGTATCCCTTATTGTCCTGTGCTTCTTTTATTTTCTTTTGCCTTTCCCTCCACCGGACTTTCATACAATTTTACTAACCCAGAAGATAACTGCACCCACTAAATGGAACAAATTTAATTTGCCAGATGATTCAATTGTGCAAAAGTCCAGCAAGAATGTCGATGAGGCAACAGGCCAAGAGCTCTTTATTCCTTGACTGAGTTTTGCTCGAGAGATTTCATTTTGTATATTAATAAGCAACAGGATCTATTGTGGAATTCTTATCCATTATTTTTTAAAGTTTCTTCTATAAATGTGTGTGGGGATGGTTGATTTTTCGTTGGTTATATCTTGCCTGGGCAAGTAAAGTTTATTTAATAAAATAAGAAAGAATTATAAGCATTATAAGAAATTACTCTGTGGGACTTCATGTGGCTGCTTGATGCTGAGCTTCACAATAAAATAAAGTTTGCAATATGTTGTTGCAAGAGTCTACCCTTATTTTTGTCTAATGCCTTTTTTAGTATTTGTGCAAAGCATTCTGCTAATCCGTTTTCAGTTGGGTAATAACTATCTGATCTAGTGCATTTTCTCATTTTTTTTTCTTCAGGAAAATTGGAAATCCTGCAGGAAACCATGAAAACTCTTTATCTAAAACAATCTCTCTGGGCAAGCCATATGGGACAAAACAAAATCACAATATGCTTCAGTAGCTTTAACAGAAGTGTTTATCATATGTGCCACTTCTGGCCTCCTACAATAAACACAATCTATAATTAAGTACATTTATTTATTTTTCTCTGCTAAATCAAGATGTGTCATTTCTGCCAAGGCTTACTGCCATTTTCATTGAAAGGATAGAGCAGTTTGAGTGACAGTGTTTGTATTGATTTCCTCTTTCAATACCAGTCCAAAGGCTCTTACCATCAAAACCAACTTCTCTTCTTGCCTTTTTTTTTTTTTTTTTTAATTATGAGTTCACTGCAGGATGCTGGAATAAAAATTACATTTTGTGGCTTGGGAAATGAATGTTAACTGAGCTGCAAAGCACATATAGTAACTATACACAGAAATTCTTATACATCTATATACTGAGAACACACAAAATCAGCATTTTATCTTTCAGCTAGTACAATTTTCCACTTTTGTAATTATTCTAATATTCTAACATTTTCACAAGCCATTAAAAGTCTGAGAAATTATTAAGAAAACCATATAACCAAAATTTTACTTTTAAACACAAGATTAAGGGGAAACTTTGATAATTATAAATTGACTCTGATTCTCCATTTAGGCTTATCACTAGATCAGCAATATGGTACATAGTAGTCTATTGCTTTATATTGTCTTCATATCATTTTGGTTAATTAGTGAAGGACCATTTGCTTCTGTACAAGTACTGACAGTGGGAAACATTATATTTGGAAGAATTTTGGTAACTTCATTTTACCTTTATATATAAAAGTTTTGATTTTTATTAATATAACACTAACAATGTTGGGTTTTCATTTGTTTAGTTGGTTTTTTTTTCCCACAACGTGCCTTTGGAAATGATAGGCAGTTCATTGCTCCATTGGGTTTTTGTGTCAAGGTCGTGGTAGTGGGGGACTGCAGGGATGGCCTCTGTGACAGACACCAATGCCAGAGAAGAGTGGGGAGGAGGTGCTCTAAGCCCCTGAGCAGACATTCCCCTGCAGCCCCTGAAGAAGACCATGGTGATGCAGGCTGTCCCCCTGCAGCCCATGGAGCACCACGCTGGAGCAGATATCCACACTGAAGCCTGTGGAGGACCCCATGCTATAGCAGGTGTATATGCCCTGAAGGAAGCTGCAGCCCTTGGAGACCCCACTCAGAAACAGGTTCCTGGAAGGAGGTGTGGCCTGTGGAGAAGAGCCCACGTTGGAGCAGTATTTCTGGCAGGACCTGTGGGAGACCCATGCTGGAGCAGTCTGTTCCTGAAGGACTGTACCCCATGGAGAGGACTGATGCTGGAACAGTTTGTGAAGGACTGTATACCATGGGTGGGACCCCACCCTGGAGCAGGGGAACAGTGTGAGGAGGAAAGAGGGGCAGAGAGGAGCTGTTATGGACTGATTGCAACCCCCATTCCCCATCCCTCTGTGCTGCTCGGGGAGGGGAGAAAGTAGAGGAGTTGAGAATGAAGGAGTGAAGCTGAGCCTGGGAAGAAGGGGGGAGGTGGGAGGGAGGCGTTTTTACTTTTGTTTTTGTTTCTCACCATCCTACTCTATTTTCAATTGGAAATAAATGACAATAATCATCACCAAGCTGAGTTTGTTTTGCCTATGACGGTAACTGGTAAGTAAGTGATATTCCTGCCTTTATCTTGACCTATAAGACTTTCCATCTTATTTTCCCCCCTGTTCTGTTGAGGATGAGGGAGTGAGAGAGCAGCTGGGTGGGCATCTGGCAGCCAGCCAAGGTCAACCCACCATAATTGCTTGTCTCAATTTTCATTTTCACATTTACAACATTATTTAATTACTTTAACCTCATATGACTCTCTGAGGTTAGCTTATTCTGTAGTAGAAATAGTATGGACAAATCGTGTTTGATATTATCTTGATATGAACAGGTTCAGAATTTGTCATGATATCTTCATTTTCAGAGTAATTCCATATCCATTTCCTCTGGTTGCCATCTGATCTAAGGAGTGACTACCCTCCTCTGCTTCCATATAGCTATTTCCTATCTACAATTTACGCTACTCTCCATGGCATTAAAATCACTCTTTGTAGGGTTACATCGTAAACTGCATCATTGACAAGACAATTTGGAAAATAAAATTAAAAAAAAAAAAAGTAAACCTCTTAAAGTAGACTTACTGTTCAAGGAAAACTAACCAACAGTTAGAGATCTGACCTGGCCTAACCAGCCCTCACCACAGTAGAAATTCTTTCTGAATTTGTCTTCTAGCCACTTAAGCGAATGTCAAACCTGCAGGGGCTCGAGTTGAAGCATACCCTATCACCTCTGTAATTTGCATCAGCCAGCTCTATGTATAGTCCCAAAAAGGTAAATTCTGTTTTCCACACAGTGGAAAATGCCTCTCAACATCTCCAGCAAAGTGTCATTAAGGGCACTGTGCCTTATACAACATCCGTTCCCTGACAAGCAGGCCAACTGTACAGCAGGCACTGAGACAGGCAAGACACACAATGTCAAGCACATTTCCTGAAGCTAAGCACACATCTGCATCCTACATGGCCATTCCTACACTCACCTTTCACAACACAGAGGAAGGAGATTTGCAGTGTAACCTAGCACTTGAAACACAGCAAAGAAGGAGGTGGCAGGTGAGAAGGGAGGGAATCAGCAGATGTGCTATCCATCCTAGGGCATCAGATGACACATTCACTCACATCTCCTCTCAGATCTGCTCTCTATGCGCCCAGGGAGCAGAGCCTCCAAGCTCACAATCACGCAGAAACATGAAGGGATGAGGGCACTGGGGCAGCTGGGAACGCTGCCAGAAGTCTGGTATCTGTATCTCCAAGAACATGAGGAGTGGCCAGCATTGCTCAGCCAGGGGACTATGCATTTACACTTTCTGCATTGCTTATCAGCCTAGAACTTACAAAGTGGCAGTAAGAGCTTCCTATCTGGGAAGCTATCTGTCAGTCTTCTTACCAGATGAAATACATGACTGTACTAAGGTTCACTTGCACACACTGGAAATTGTTCAGCACCACCAGTCATGGATTTCTACACAACCGTGCTGCAAACTCAACAGTCCCTGCTGTGTAAGCACAGCAACTTCACATGCTTATACGTTACGGTGCTCCACACTTGGAGGGATCCAAACCAAACCTACCACCCAGGACTGGACAGCTCTTTGGTGACACTCAAGCATTATTCTCCCCTCCAGTACATTCCTAGTGGGCCCTTGGTGGGCAAAGCAGCTTTACTGCCACCACTGCAGTCTGGAGGAAAGGACCAACTCAAACACGTCACCCTCAATTTGTACACATAACCCAAGCAGCATTCAACAAAATTAAAAGGCCACTGCCAGATCTTGCTACATTCCCTGAGCCATGAAGGAATCCACAGTTCTGCTTCCCGTGGACACAACACCAGGGGCTTACAGACATCTTCTCAGGCCTTGGCAGCCTGGCCAGCATCCCAGTCATCACCTGGCAGAAATACAGTGCAAGAGATTGCTAAATGTAGTGGATTTGGAGGTCCATGGGTGTTCCTCCTGTCCTTATTCAACTCCTGCAAGGATGCTGCAGTGTCCCCAGGTCCTGCCAACAGTTAAGAGGAACATGTATTCCCAATAGGCACACACAATAAACACATAGCTGGCCACATAGCTCAACACAGACAGAAGGCAATGTTTTTATCCACATCCCCATAAACACATACAGCACTCACAAATATGAACAGCCCAGATTGCCCATTCTTGTTCCTCCTCTCCTACCAATGAGGTTTGAAGTCTGCTAGTGGAATGTATACACTCACAACGTATGGGCCTCTCCTGTAGCTGGTCTTAGATACTTGGCCTATCCAGTACCTGGCCCCTAAAGCCCTGATTTCCCATAGTTGTTAGCGCTTGAACCTCCAGGTCCCTGGGGTTTGTGGTCTCACTCCAGTTGCTGGAACTCAGACCTCTTATCATATTTGCAGGCTAGTCCACTTTCAAGGTCACCGGCATTCACACAAGATCAGCAGCATTCACACAGAATTGAGAGTATACACCCATATAGAAAATATTTAGAAGTAGAATTTAACAAGAATATTGGATAGACTGCCATGGTAAGGACAGAGCTCTGTCACACAAGCCCCTTGTTTATAATGTGACCAGACTCTTTTATCCCTTTCATCTATTTTCTCATGCTTGTTCCTCCCCTATTCCTCCCTTTCCCTGCCTTTGGTCCTT
Organism: Pygoscelis adeliae; assembly: GCF_000699105.1. Taxonomy (NCBI): domain Eukaryota; kingdom Metazoa; phylum Chordata; class Aves; order Sphenisciformes; family Spheniscidae; genus Pygoscelis; species Pygoscelis adeliae. The sequence continues at coordinate 140,919 of NW_008824183.1, forward strand.
CCCCTAAATATCTTGTAATAAGGTTCTCACACTCCCACAATCACCTTAAAGCACTCCATAAGTTTTATACCATCCCAAATGCTTTTCCCTCCACATGTCATAATGAGCCCTAGACCCATTTAAACTGTTACTGCCTATAGTCTGCAGTGCATACTGCAGGGACAGTTTCTCTAAGGTCATCAAAAGGTGACTCTGTGTGGGTTTCACACCAGGGACAATGATTGCTCTCCCTGGATGGTCTTCCCAGTCTGCTCTATTCTCACTGATAAGGTTACTAGGTTCATAGACCTATAATTGCTCTTCTGATCCTCCCCTGCTCCTTTCTCCCTTTGCGTTTACAGTACTTACCCTTTAACCAGGTAATCTAACATATGGCAACTTGCAGAGGGCTTGGCTGCCACACTTAGAAAAAAAAAAACAAAAACCAAAAACAAACTAAAACAAAAACCTAGACATTTCAGCCAGCAGCCATTCAACTAAACCTAGAACTTTGTATTTACACCATGGGCAAGAGTCACGTGATGGCTGGTTTCAGGTGCAGCTTGTCATCAGCCAGTTCCCCCAAGTGGCAAGCCAGTTCAAAACAGCTCCACAGAGCTAGGTGATTGGGATGGAAATCAGGCAAGAGCTGGTGGGATGATTGCACTCTTGGTAGTGATGGTGGTCATGAAAGAAGTGCAGGCACAGGTGTACACTGCCATCACTACCATCAGCTCTAAAATTTCTCTTCCTATAGTTGTGGTATGAAACCACCTGGTACTGAAGCTGGTAAAAGTCTTTTTAGGAGATGCCCCCACACCCCTGCATCACAGAGAGGTAATGTCTATAAACCCAAACGGGTGCTGCTCTTGTTACAGCAGTAGGAGCCTATGAAGGGAGTTCTCTCATTTTCTAAAAATATCAGTGAAGAAGCCTGAAGGCAGGTGGATTTGGTGAGACAGAGAGGCAGAAGGGATACAGACAGGATCAGTCCCTACCAAGCAGGTCCTTGGGTTGCCCATGACGTGTGACACTGCTGGCCCCCTTGAAGGGTGGAGGGAGGATTGGCTAGTGAGGCTTCATAGTCTGGTAAGGGCAAATACTGTCTTCAGGGCATATGCAGTGTCCTCCAGGTGTAACTTACAAGTGCCAAAGGGTCACATGGGACAGCTGCATCTGCCTCTCTGAAGCAACAACAGAATGTGTCACGGCCCTGCCAGCCCTGCCTGTCCCAGCCTGGCCTCAGCTTGTCCCTGTCACCAGGGAGGTGCCTGATGCCTGGGGCTACCCTTGGTGTCCCCCGGCTGCCCTGCTCCTGGCTGGGGCAGTGGGACAGGCCCTGGCTGACAGACCCTGCCCTTGACAGAGCCTTGGGGAACCCCCACCATGCCCAGCCCCTGGGAGCTGCTGGCCCCTGTGGAGATCTGACAGGGTGTGGTAAAATAAGGAGTTAACTGAAAAGTGACAAATTACAAGGCAGAGCAACTACAATAAGTGAAGACCCAGAAAGTGATGTCTATCCCAGCTGACCACACTGCTAACAGTGCCAGCTGGACCCCACACACAGGCTATCCCTCTCTCTAGGCATGATCATATCACACGTGTGGAGACCTGGGGCTGCTGAGTGGGGGTAGAGGAGATCCAGCCAACCCAGGATATATGTAGATGGGTGCTGTGAATATGTGATAAAATTTAACGTTGCAGTTTTTACGTATTTTTAGCATGCCCCTTGATATACTTTATCAAACACCTCTGAGCATGTTCAGCTCTTTTCTTTCCCTCAGTATGGATGCTCAGTGTGCTCCACAATGCTCTTCATGGGGAAAGTGACTTTGCTGAGGTTCCTGTGCCCTGGTCCCTGGAGCTGGAATGAAGGACGTGAACCTTTTGGAGCCTGTAAAAAGGGGCCGCAGGCATTGGGGTTGGCTGGCAGGTGAATAGAAGAAAAGCATTAGGGCTTAAGTTCAACTTTGAGTCTGCATCTCTGGAGAGTACTTTGAGAGAAAGGGACAATGATGGATGACTACATCAGGGCGTACCTGTGCCACTGCTATGCCTTAAAAGGCCCAGGCCTAACAGTTTAACATGTTTAGCAGTTTAGCATGAGACTAATACAGAACTAGACACCAGTGTTAAACAAGTGAATCCCTTCCTAGGAATGAAATTCATTTGGCTAAATGTAAGATATTTAAGAGAATGATTCCTCTGTTGTTGGGGATCTAGTACAGTTTAATATGTGTTAGTGCTTGAGGTCAATTAATCTCCTTTGTGAAACCTCTGACACCCACATCCGTCCATATAGCTATGCCATCAGCCAGAGCTTCTGAGACCACTTTGTATTCTCTTCCTAAAGCAAATATTTAAAAATTTCTTTTAAAATGAACACAAATTGTCCAAAATACTGAAATAGGTGGCTAGCCCTTGGTGCTCCCCTGTTAAGAGCACTGCTTGAAGACATCTCAGACAGATACACTCACCTGAAAAAAAACTAGAGGGGAATTCCTCTCAAAAGTCCTTTGAACTGTGAAAATAGTACAGACACTGGCTGAAAACTGCTCATCCTAGGGGACATACCTGATTATATCTGAAGGGTGTAGTGAGGTGGAACTAAACTATAATCTTAAAAATATTAAGATACACAGAGGTGGCTATTCTAATATGTTCTTTGCCTCTGTCTACAAAGAGTTTAGCCTTGCAGGCTAGCAGGAGCTCATCTATTTAGCAAGCTGAACTAATCTTTCCTACTCCACACACAACTTACTATCAAGGCCATGTGGACCCACACCAAGTATTTGTATAAGGAATGTCATCATATATATGTGGGGGAGCAGACCCCAGAGATGTATCCCTCTGCTTCTTGCATTTGATTGTTGAATGCAATGATCTTCTGGAATAAAAGGGACTGTCATTACATATGCTCTTGTGCCAGACACACATCCCCTCTCTTCACTTCGATGCTGTAATCCAGGTATGCTGCTGACATGTCTCTATTTAAGAAGTTTGAACTGATCTGCTGAAGGATATGCCTAGTGTTTGAGTAAATGCCACAAACTGTGACTGAGGCAGTGGGAGGTGATGTGTCCTTGTAAATGCCTTAAAACTGTTGATAGTAATTTGAGGTGAATCAGTTTTAACTTCTTCCTGTTCTGATACGTTCTGGAGTGCAGAAAGCAGGTGTAGAAAGCCCTTCCTTCAGCTCCACACATTATTTGGTTCAGGGACAGAAGGAATATATGTCTCATCATGTAGTACACACTTTTTGGGCCTTGGAGTCCAGTGCTAGGGAACATGTGCAATATTGTTTTACTTTTCCCATGCCTTTGGTGAAGCAGACTTTTATTGTTGAACATAGCAGGCAGGGCAGCTTTGACAGGCTCTTCCATGAGATGGAAAGCCATTCACCTGTGCCTTATATAAGCAACTTGTTTCTACCTATACAGACTGGCCTTATTATAGGAGTCTAACGTACTCTTAAGGTTGGAGGAAGGGTTTGCCTTTCAGGGGGAGTACAGATATAATGTAAGGAGGAATCTGAGGGTGCACTGAAAGGGGTCAGAAGTGTAGCTTTCTTTGAATGTGACTTGTGACATTACCTTCTTGAAAACCTCATTGATTTGAAATGTTATTTTCACAAAGGTTTATATCTACAGAGCCTCCAGTGAATATAGGAGTAGATAATTTATTCAACACTTGAGAGGAAGCATCTTACGAACTACAACAGCTACTTCAGGAAATGCAAGTGGACCAACACATATTTAATCATGAATCTCACTCTCTGTCTGTGAAGTCTTTCTACCTAGAAATAATAAGAAAAATCAGGCTAAGGAAGTTTGTAACAGGAATATGTTAATGTGTTTCTTTAATTCTTCATTGCCCTATCCAAAAGTCTAATGAACAGTGTGCAGTGCCTTCTCCTGTGATAATATGCTTCTCCTTGCTGTAAGAAACTGGAGTCTAGAGTCATCAATAAACAAGGACCTCCCTCTCCATGTCCCAACCCCTAGCTCCCACACATTAATACCCAAATACAAGTTACAAAACATTATTTATGTGCTTAGTGATAATGCTGAGGGAGACTTTTGACAGGTTGAGAATGGTTTCCTTACAAACTCATTTTAGTCATGAGTGCACATAGGAAGGATAAAAGCCTACCTGTCTAATATGTTTTGTATCATATAAATACACCCTATCACCTTCCTGGAGAACTAAAATATGGCTAAATCCAGGTACACATTTAATCAAAATGCCTTCCAGAACTTTATGTATGTACTTTTAGTCTTACAGTCTTACCTTAAAAACCATGAAATTTAATGTTATATAAAAAGTTACATTTATGTGATTTTAAATGTAACATAAAATAAATAAACATAGACTATTATCACAAATAATTGTTGAATAAATGCGATTAAATCCTGAAGGTAACATGGCTGAAAGCATTATGAGGGAAGTTGAGTAGGAATAGATTCCTGACCCTACATAATTTTGACTTTTATCAATGACCTAGAAGAAATAATGTTACAATCAATATTTTAAAGGTGACAAAGATTGTGCAACTGGTTAAATAATGAAGAGTACAGATCATTGCCACAAGAAGATATGGATCACTTGGTAAATGAGGACATGAAAAATATTATTTTCAGAACTAAATAATGTAAGCTGTGCTTACAGAAAGATTATATTAGGGAGACTATATTAGGATGCAAAGACTCCAAAAGACTAAGTAGATAATCAACTAAATAGGAGTTTCCAATAGTTTCCAATGTCATAACTATAATAGGTAATTAGTGGGAATAAGAAACAGGAGTAATGAGGTGCCTGTTACAGAGATCCAGTTATTACTATCCATACCTTGAGAAGAATGTTAAAACACTGGAGAGAGTTTAAAACAAAAATAAAGCCCCTGAAATAATTATTCCTGTAGTCGAAAAAAAATTATAGACTCACAAAAAAAACCTTAGTGTTTTTAAAATAACCAAGGGAACTTGAAAGAGTGGTTTGATCATATCCTTTAAGTATTTGCATGGTCATACTTACAGCTTAGGTGTACTTGAAAAGACTTTGTAGGGATTTTCATTCTAGCAAATGAGAAAGTTGTGCCAATATTCACTGGACAGTTGGCTGGATGTGTTGACTTAAATTAGTTATTGGTTTATATTAGGAAATTACAGTTCAGGGTAGTAGGAGCTCTCTTCGTGGTATGCTTCCTGAAGGTGATGCTCTGACATTTGATTAACAGCATCATGTTTTTGAAGAGGGCCTTGAGAATGGCCCTCCATGTGTAAATGCCTGAATCCACTGCTGGTCATCCCACATACATAACACTACACTGTTCCTACCAGTGTAGGAACTGGTTTTGCAGGTATGGAACCTCTTTTCCACACTGGAGAAGGAGGGGAAGGAAATTACAGATTGGGTGGGGTTCATGGTTGTCTTCTTTTGTGATGATGATGATGATGATGACCTGTTCAGAGAAACCAACCACCCCGATATGATGCCCAGAGTTCTACAGGTGGTACAGAGCTTGCAGTGAGCAGCAGTTCTACAGGCCCCAACCCTGAGGAATAGGTCAGTTGCCATTTAATCTGAAGTGGACATGGACACAAACATGAGTAACTGGAGCATGACAAAAACTTAAAATTTGTATTTGTAGCAAGAAAGCATTAGCAACTTTTGAGATCATGAAGCAAACCTAGCTCATCTTAAGCTTAACAAAATTGAAATATATTATTTTAAAATATATTATAATGTAAAATTAACTTTTTAATAGAAAAAAAGTCAATGTTTGTATTTAAACAGTTCACTGTAGTTTTCAGGAAATAAATGTGTCATTTTAAAATGTTTGGAATCATTTTCATTCTCCTCCCTATTGACTGAAGTACTTATTAAGCAAATGTTTGCATATGTAATTAGAAAACTCTATGCATGAACATGTGCAGCAATCATATTTGCAGCACTGTATGTTTCGGACATTTATACTATTGAAGTTAGTTGCCTCAAACATTTACACTGGTTATTTTGTTTTAAGATGTTATCAGAGACACTTCAGTTACATCAGAAATATATGCTGTCTATATTATTATTTCATACCTGTATAGTATCATCTTTCTTTTTTTTCCTGGTGTTTTTACTTCATTTTACTATAAAGTCAGGACAATTAAACATGTCCAAAGATTTGCTTTTATAACAGATTTTTTTGTGGGGGATGATGAAGAAATTATTCATTGGTTTGAGTAACATATATTCTATTTCTGTTCGAAAAAAATACCTTACTCTTGTGTTCAAAGACTGAGCTGCATTCCCCGAATGTTTTAAGTTCAACTTATACATGACTCTGGCTTCCATGTCATGACTAGCTATGATGTTAATAAAGAAGTACATTATATATAATTTGGGCAACATTCATGAGTTCCTCAACTTATTCAAAGTATGTCTTTTATTTTCTAAAATTCTTTGGAATTCTTATGTGTTCTTAATGAATTAATGCAATGTTGGAATATATAATTTTGGAAGAGTAGGTGCAGGCTGGGTGTAATGTCAAGTAAGACATTTTTGTCCTCTTTCAGATTTGTACATCTAAAGAGCTGGAAGGTTGCTTTGATGAAGTAATGATTTCTGCACTAATACCAGACTCATTAAAAATGAAATATGATAGTTCTTCATGCTGAAGTGTTTTTTGTTTCACCGGCTGAAGTTCCTTTGGTTGTTAAACAGGGGCTTATGGGGCATATTTTCTGTTTGCACTTTGACCACTCAAACTTCAAACCCAGTTTGCTAAAATTTATAACAGATTCCATACCAATGAATCAATGATAAATTTTACTTTTTCCACTAACCATGATTGCTCATAAATACTTCTTAAGTTTTACTTTTAATATGTCATTATTGACTTAACCACTCATTAACTTTTCTCTAGTAATAGAAAAGTGGCTCTAAAATCCTATATTTTGATAGCATGGTCCTTTGCCAAATACGGTTATAACTGAGAATTAAGACAAAACTCAGCATTACTTAGGTGGTGACTCAATATGAGTGAAATGCTAAAGGAACAGAAGGTCAATGCCTCTTCACTTCTATAAGTGCTTTGATGAAAAACTCAGAGAAAAAAATATGTGTGGATGTATTTGTGCTATTCAAAGCAAATGAATTGACCATAGTGAAAAAGAAACTTTTCTTCCCAAGGAACAAAGGCTATCTGTGCATCTGCAGTTTGAGATTAAAGGTAATACAAGGACAATAGTGCTTTCACTGGTAGTGTTCTTTCCCCATTATAGCTTGGCCCCGCAATGCTTCATTTATCAGGAATGTATTATGGCAGACAGTTTAAAAATATCCAAGTGATAGATACTCTTTTTCCTGTTGTGTTTAGAATAAATGGCTTACTGTAATACTGGAATTACAGAAGAATTTGCTTCAGAACTTCTGGGAAAATGAACTTCATAAGCCCTTAAAAACATTTACCTACTTCTAATGTCTTCTTCTTTTCCATTTTTTTTGTTAAAAGACTAAGCAGCTTTCAGATATTATTGGCCATATTTTTCTAACATATTTGAGGTATAAGAGTGACAAATGCACATTTTCCTCACTGCTGGTCCATTTTCCAGACCTCCAGGAGTTTGCATGTATCACAGTCGTTCTCATTTCTGGAATAGAAAGTCTATAGTTTTATCTGCTGAACAAAAGTATTTGCAGACTGAGACTCATGAATTATACACCCTGATAAGAATTTGGTTTACAAATTACTTGCTAATTGTTGGGTAAATGATCCTACACACAATTTCCTTCTGGAAAATGGAAGATAGGAAATTCTGCTCAGAAAAAGTAAGGCAGAAGAGTTCAAGTTTTCCACAAACATTTTATTGCTCTAATCATGCTGAATTTCTGTCACTGCAGCCTAAAGAATATACTAGCTACAACAACAAAGGCCATGTAAACTAAAGATTTGTAAGAGCAAAGTTGTCATTTTCCTGCCTGTTTCCAGCAATACACAGGCACATCAACAGTAATGGCAAACAGCATAGCTGCTGTGTGCTTTTATTAGTATGGTCCTCCCCTACCAGTTAAGTTAAGTTAAGAGGCACGTTTTGTAAACCGTGCCATATTCTCATAACAATTACTTTTTGATCACTATTCATTCCCCAGGTTGTTGGGCAAACACAAGAATCACCATTCATACACACTACACAGTCTTCATGTTACCAGCTTCACAGAAAAATGGAAGCATAGGACATGCATCCACCCACAGATGTGAGCCCCCACATCGAGTTATTTCTGCATGGGTTTCTCAGTGTGTATCCATGTAAATGGGTTTCCTTTATTTATTTTACAGGCTTAAGGTCTCAGAGAAAAAAGATTTTGACAGGGCCACAGTACAATCCATAAAACTTTGAATTTACCAATCAATACACTTAGAAACTGTCACGCTCCTCAAAGGTCTTTTCATAACCAGTTTTAAGCAAAATTATTTAGGAGTTTACTAAGACATAATATCCGTTAGGGAAAAAGATTGAATAACATATGAATGGAAAAGGCTTTTGAATCTTACAAGACAACCATATTCACATTTCCCAAAGAAACAGAACAGACTATTCCACAAAAACTTCTGCATCTGTTCCCAATAACTTTCAGTGGTGCTTTCTAAACATGGAACTATGAGAAAATACTGTTTTTTTCAGTGCTATCACAGAAATTAGGCATCTAATCCCATTTGTTTATATGGTCAAGGAATTATCACCCCCTTCCTCAACCTCTGACAGGATGCTTCTGTCCAAATTAATGAGCACAGCTCCTCTGTTTCTGTTTCTGAACATTTTTGGACTATCAGATGATATTGAGCTTGAAAGATTCACAAAATCCTATGGCTACCAGCCTAGGATTCAAGGTCTATTTGTGGGGCCTTGAAGAGATAGGATGCCATAGCCAGTAATGGTAGTGTTAGAAGAGGTCCTGGGGATTATGATACAGTAGTAATTTTTCAAGAGCAAGTTTGACTAAAATTCTCCATATATTTTAATACACACATAAACAGGAGAATATCCAGGGGAAAAAGAATACAGATTTGCATTACTTTAAACTTCCTATTTCCATACCACAACCTAAAGGACCAAATGGATTGACAATCATCAACCTTTCTATATGAAGCTGTTCTGGTGTTGCTTATTTCAAATGAAAAACCGCTCTGTATTAGAGTTCTCATGTAACACAAAAATAATATCCCCTATTTGATCCCATACAAATAAGAAAGGGAAAAAAACTTTGAACATAGCTATAGGTTTACTCAGTCAGTCAGTCTAGATAGATACATTATGGTAACCTTTTGGGTGAATACAAGGTGAAGTATTCAGCACTATGAAAGTGTCTAAATTACCTGCATTGTATGAGCTTTCTGCACAGAAAGTAATTTTATAGTTTTCATATATTTTAATACAGAATAATGGAAGTGTCTACCTGAGTAGCAGTAGTAAGCAATGAATTAATTTATTTTCTACAATTTATCACATCATTATTTGCTAAGTTTGTGTTTGAACACTTACAGAAAATAAGTTTCTTAAGTTTCTTATTTATAAGTGCTGCAGAAAGTTGAAATCACCAGTTTGTTTGGGTTTTTTTCCCCGAATATAAAAAGTTAACCACTTCTTAGACTGAACAATCTCTTTTCTTATTAATTCAGAAAGAACTAGTTTGAGGCACAGTGAAACCAGTTATAATTCATGTACACATACATTTAAAGTACATGCATAAAGAGATATTTTCAGCTTATCTCATAACTTATTTTGTTCATATACACGTGTATTTACTCCTTAAACTAAAAAAAAATTGCATTATTAAAATTATTAAATGTCACTTAAGCAGTCTTTTGTTTGTCTGTACTGTAGCATGTCAATCAAAAGCCATAAGAGCAGAATACATATTTATCTGATAATGATTTTTAAAATAGTGTGAAGGACTGAGTTCTAAGTAGACCCTTACTGTAAAATTCAAGAGAGAGAAAGTTTCTGCCCCCTATTTTGTTCCCCCCTCTTCTGTCCCCATTCATCCAGAGTCTTGGGGGAGGGTTTTTCCTGCCTATTCTTTGTCAGCTGGTGAAGAGGCTGATGACTAGCCCTTCATACAGTTTAAAGCCTTATCAAAGAGTGGATATTATTTGGGTGTCACTCTTACTATGTTCTTCAAAGAGAAAGAGAACTTTCTACTTTATTTCTAAGAAGATCTTTTGACTTTGGGGATATGCTTTTCCTTTTCTTTCCTACTAGGCAGAATTGAATGTAAACCAGATAGAATTTAACTTTCTTCATGCTCTCTGAAGTTATCATTTGCATAAGAAAGAACAGAAGAAAAATAATAATTCCATATCCTCTTTGAGATTATTCTTTCACTTTTCTATGGCACTGCAATTTTGGAGAAATGTATAAAACCATTGGTTTCCAGAGATAAGAGTGTGCCAGAAGATATGTATGGAACATTTGCCTAAAAGGAGGAAAGAGACAAAGTTTGCAGTTCTTAGTATTCCTCTCTTTATAACTCCTATGGAATTCCACTAGTTTGTCACATCATGCCACTTACGTCATATCATCTGAGTGATTCCTGAATCTTTTAATAGTTGGAATTAAATAGAAAATTAGAGGTGTAGTCATACTACCTTACCTATTGCAGCAACCTGTGCGATTCTTTAAAAGAAAAACAAGTAAGACAGACTGTATCAGGGCGGGGGAGGAGGTGAGAAGAGGGAAAAAGCTGCAGATGGAAAGCTACAAAGAAGGGTATGAACATTCTTATCTCAACATTGTATCCATTTTGACAAACATTATTCTTCATGCTTATATCTTATACTGCTAATAACACATAGACAAACATAACCAGGGTATCTGTACATGTGTTTAAATTAAATAAATTTATTCCCCTACTGACAAATAGATTAGTTCTATCTTGAATTTCCTGGGACTGTTATAAAAGTACCCAGGATATAAGCAGGCCTCCTTCTCAGAGACTATAGCATCTTTTCAGACTTCTCTGTCCTACTCCTCCACTAACGTGGCATTTTAAAACTCATTACATTCAGTAGGACACTGATCAAGAACAAGTGTTTTTAACATATGGTGTTCAATATCTCCCAAAAGTAGTACAAACATAGATTGTATGCCTCTGTGAAAAGAGAGGGATTTACAACTTTTTTTCATGCTTTTATGACCTGAGATTGTGCAGGATTGTAGTAAGGTTTTGCTCTCCCCTTCTCTTGCTGAAATTCAAAAGATATGTATTCATCCCCTAGAAAACTCCATGGATCAGGGCAGAGAAATAATATTCAAAGACTACAGAAAGAATTCCCTATAGTATGACTTTGAAAGTAGAAGTAAACCCATCTGAATTATGATAAGTAAACGGCATTGTGAAGCATGTTCTTTTCCAAATGATGGTGTACAGGAGGAAATCAATGTCTCAAAGGGTGAAACCCATAGGTGTTTGGGTTTGGTTTTGTTTTTTAACAGAATGGAGCTTGATGCTAAACAACATGGTGCCTATTTAGACAAGCTTGCTTTCTGAATAAATTTTGTATTTTTTATTCTAGAAAGAAACTGTGGACTTATTGAAATCTAATTTGTTTTAAATAAGTGAAACAGGTCTTAGGCCCCAAAAAGAGACATGAGAACAGCAGAGAGGCAATAATGTTGAGGAGATACAATGGACTGCTACTGTACAGCATAAAAAACATTTCTTTTGTCATAGTGCCATAGATAGATTCTCTACACTCTTTTTCAAATGCAGTAGTGTGGTCTTTGTTATTATAAAGCTCTTAGCCAAATGACAGGCTTCTACTTTTTTTTTTTTAATTTTATTTTTTTTCCCATGAGTACATTTAATTAAAGATTTGATAATTGACTATATCTTCCTTCAAAAGCAATTGAAAGTTAAGCTCTTGCTATCATAGAAACTGCATGATTAAGATCTGTGTTCTGAAAACAATTCAGAATAAATACTACTACTACTAAAATAGCTATACATCTACAGGTTTTGTGAACTCTTGCACTCTTCTTTATTTCTAAAAGATTAAGTTCCCTCTTTGAACGCAGTGTCAGACTGTACCAAGAAAGCAGAACGAAACAGCCAGCTTCCTGAATGCCTCTTGACCTGTGGAATTTATCCTTTAGAATGAGGATAAAATTCTCGAAAGGTATTGGCAGGGGGGAAGAAAAATTGAAAATAAAAAAAACAGGAAAGAACAAAACATAGGAATGTCTTTTTCTCCAAAGCGTATAAGGAAAGAGCAATATGCTGGCTGCTGTAAATATCTGAACCTCTTTTGTTTTCCCATTCTGCAGCGAATTTCAAGTGCATTTGAGAGTCCTTGTCTTCCCTGGAAATGTGGTCCCAAGACTGCTAGAAAAGCCAGTCTGCTTGAAGTACAGCTTCTGATCCCAAGAGAAAATTCCATCATTTTCAAGTGAAAGAGTAGGTGAATGTGGAGCTAACTTACTGCATCTGCCACAGCACAGCATTTAGAGAGTCCATAGTTATATATAAAGGTAATGAAAACTGTTGTTCCTGCACACAGTATTCTGAGCATCTCTATATCAGCTTGTGGTGTTTTTCTGACTACAAAAAAATGTTTCTTGTCCTGAAACTTTTCCTTCTTACTTCTTCACACACTACAAATGCAAAGCCATAAATTTAAGGTGCGATCGCTTGGAGCAGGGAGAAAACCCGATTATTTTCAAGCCTTACTTTTTGAACAATTTATATTTTAAGAGGACAAAAACCCTGCATTAGTGTGCAGTGTTGGTACACCAAAGTATATCATCCTACCAGAAGTCACAGAAGTTTCAAAAGATTTTTAATCATGTAAAAATTAGCTGTTAAAGAAATATGCATAACTGTGATAGTGAGGCTCCTAATAATGCTGTTATTAATGAGTTCTTTATCTTTTTATAGTACTATGATCATGATTAGAGTAGCTTTCATTACACCATATGATTGGTATATTATATGATTAGCATAAATGGACACATTATTCATGAGAAAATAAGTCTTGGGGGATTGTTTACCACACTTTCTATAGTTAATATTTTCTAGAAGTCCTTTCAGCCCCTCCTATCATTTTCATTGAAGATTTTCCTTTGTCAGTAGCTAATCAGGAAATAAGCTTCAAAACCAATCAAACAAACAAAAAGCTTCAGAGAATCTTAGTTTTCATTTTTTTAATTCAGTTAAGTAATTAAGGATTAAAATCTTCTAAATATAAATTTACGAGCAGAAACATCTAAGTAAAGCTTAAAAAAAAGTTTTAAATAGCAGTCCTCTTTTAGCATTACTCCTAAAACACCTTTCATTTTGATGCAAGTTTTTTATAACCTCAGTTCACAAGTTAACTGAGACTTTTAGTTACTCTGCCTTCAGTTACACCAAAAAGGTGTTTTATAGAGCCCAGCTGCTTCATCAGGCCTGATAGCTGGTTATGCTATTGTTTTGTGTGTAATGTTGCTGTTTAAAGAAGGAGAAAAGTTTACTGAATGGTAGGGGAGATCTTATGTTTTCAGGTAACCTTTTTTCTTTTTTCCTTTTTTTTGATATAGCAATTTTTAGCCTAAGGTTACAAGTATCATGAGAAATAATCATTGACAAAATTCAAGAAACTTTCAGGGGAAAGAAGGCTGAAATAACTATGCACTGAAATAATACTATTTGATATCAAATACATCATGTAAACCCCCATTTATTCTTTTTATCTGTTCATAACTACTCAAAAGTGGGCTTGTAGAACATGTTAAGACTATTTGAGGCTGGAAGAGTGAGTTCTGAAGATCTTAAAAAATGTGTGGAAAACAGTCTTATGAGTACTAAATAGCAACTGCTATAAAAGTTACACTTTGTGTTGTTTCTGTTAAGAAACTTAATTTTCTATGAAGGATCAACTGTACGAGAAAAAAATACTCAAAGTGTCCTTCTTTCAATTGTGAAAAAAATGTTAGTACTCAGCTTGACAGATTGTATTCTTTTGCTACAGTAGCATCAAGAATTTCTCCTGGCCAGGGCTAAACATAGTTTGAATCTCTAACCATTTCTTGGCATAACTTAGTTGTGTTCATATTACTAAAAAGGGGAAAGAAACTATTAAAAGACCAAATCTTGATATCGTGTAGTTCTACAGTCTGAATCTATAAAGCTTCATCCTGACCTACAGTCAACAAGGTCCAAGTATCACCACTCAAAAAAAGGAGGAAAGTCAGATTTTTATGACTAAGATACCAGGAGTAGAAAAAGAAAAAACATAAAACTAATGTTATGTTTTTTCTTTTTTTCTTTATAACTTAGTATAAAAATGGAAGGATAATGCTGTTTTGCAAGGTTGTTTAGGGTTCTAAGAATATGAGAGCAGGAAAATATATTCCATTACTTCATTAGAGCTGCAGAAGTAAATGTCAATGGAGATTATGTATGTTCCATACTTGTTCTTTCAAACTCTCCAACCCAGTGCATCTTACTAAGTGAAACAAGGGTGCATGGAACCATACAAATTGTTATTAATAGGCTTATGCCAGAACTTAAAATTGTAGCTCACCAGGTAGTATTTGGGATGCATTTACCTGAATAAAATTTTATGGTCATTTAGTGTTAACTTTCTTAACCTCTATAAACAAGGAAACATAGGGAAATACTCCAAGAAGAAAATATCAGAAAACTTATAATTTTGATTGCCTTAGCATTTGAACCTTTGTCATAGAGTTTACATGCTATCAAATCATTAATACTTTCATCATATACAGCAGTTAAAAACCGTGCAAATAAGGCTGTAGTTCAGTTAGTCAATGTGGGACCTTGATATTTTTATTTTTACTTTTGTTTGAATGCATATTCTTGTGCCATATGTAATGTTTCATTGCAGTATTTTTCTCCTTTAATAGAAGGAGAAATTAGTCTGTATACTTAGTTAAATATGTTCTTACAACATATATTTTGACTTAAAGAAAAGCCTTGTAGTCAAATGAATGATGTTAATGTTTTATTCCTAAACAGCAGCTTGTTAATTTTCACTCAGTACATGCAACTGTTATTTGTTGGGTGGGTTTTTTTTTTTTCCTGTGGGTTTTTGTTTTTGTTTTTAATAAACTTGACTTAAAACATTATTATTGGGTTAAAAATTTAAATGCTTTATTAGTCCTGGGTTAGAGATAATAATGGAAATTCTGCCACAGTAATAGCAATATTTTGTTCTTATAAAGTAATTAATAATAAATGAAAGGTATTAATTTAAATTTGGTATAAACCCTTTACCAGAAAGACTGAACAAGTGAAGTCTAGCATGTTTGCTAATGGGGGAAAAAAAGTATTTTCTTTAACAGTTTTACGATGCAAGTAAAAAGCCATTTTGGTAAAGAACTGATAATTCTTCAGCAATGTTAATCTCAGTGGATGCCAAATGAAAGGCTACATGCCCTGAGAAACCCAAAAGGAAAGCAGAAAGAATTACATCTACAGAATAATTGATAATTGTATATCTTTGACTTCTGCTTGAGTGTTGTGAAGAAAGAAAATCCACCATTTATTAGTACTACTTTTCTCCAAGAGCCTGTATTTTCCTTGCTCTTCCATGCCTAGGATTTTTTTTTTTTTTTTTTTTTAAATAAAGGTCTATTGGCTATATAACAAGAGTCCTGAGAAAAGAGCAGTTCTAAGCAGTCAACAGAGCATTGTCTGCTTTTGTATCTTCTTACACTGCCTTCAAGGTGTGCTGTAGTGTTCCAGTTCCTAGCTGATGTGAACAGCCATAAAGGTGATCCAGTAAACATACTGACAAAGATGGATATCTACTTAGCAAGGAGCTCCCAAGGCTTCCCTGATGAGCTCAGCACTCTGGTGAACTCAACGGGAGTCTGAGATGTCCCCAATGAGCTCAGTGAGAGACTGGAACATCCCTGATAAGCTAACCAGGAGCTAAGATGTCCTTAATAAGGTACAGTTGGCAGAACAAAGAAACTGATGACAAACAAAGCCAGGAACTGATGTCCTACACCCACCTACATATCTACACCAAAAACATATAAAATGTATCTTGCTACCTACCCAAGATGAGCTTCTCTGTGAGAGCTTCTCTGCACAAACTGCTCTGCAAAAGCTTCTCTGCACGAGATCTCCTGGAGAGACTGGACCCTCGCTGGGGATGCCTGGCTGACTCCAAACTCCATGATGTGGAACATCTATGAAAATAGACTTTTCTGCCCCACTCCTGGGAGCAGTTTGATGAGTGCCATACTGGTAACACCTCACATAATATGTTTAACCGTGTATATACATAAAATTATCATAAGCATATGCTTCTTTTACTACTGGTAATTCTGTTGTAAATTGTTTTTATATATATATAAAAAACATATATATATGATATATATGTGTATATATATATATACTTGTTTTACTAATGGTCATTTTGTAGTAACCGATAATATATCCTTGCTTTACTAGTAGTAATTTACAATAAGGAAATTCACAGAAACCCAAACCTCTGTGTCCTTGTGTATTATGGAATCCTGAGAACCCCACGGACATGATCTTACACACCTGCAGGTCGAGTAATCCTTGTAAGTCATGACCATGATCATTACACCAGTATCCAGTCTAGTATTCTAAACCCATGAATTATTGTGTTTGTTTGAGTTTCACTGTGGTTTTCCTTTTCTGTGGTTCCAAAGTAAGATATAATGTTTGGTAGTTCCGCTTCTATTTTGACTAGAAGGTGGAGAAAAGCAGGCAACAAAGCATGTATTTAAAGAAATTGTCTAGATGAATTGTGAACATTACTTGTGTTGAATTGAGAAAAACATGGCAGAAGCGCACTGATATGGAACCACTCTAGAGAAAAATTCAGCTAAAAACATATTATCTGCTGATGTTATATTACACCATTGGAACTGTTAAGGTCCGTCTGTCTGTAAGGCTTGTAACTTAGATTTCCTTTATTTTTTAGTCTGTCTAAAGTAGATGAATAAATATTTAATAAATAAATGAATAAAATCCAAATAGAAAAAAGATTAAAGCTATGTTTGGGATGGATAGGATTGATTTTTGGAATTATTTATCTTCCTCTCTGGTATCCAATTCCATCCTACTTCAACATACACCAAGGTTCAAAATTCTTCACAGCTGACTGATTTCAACTCTTGTGAAATTTCAAAAATCTTCACAAAATAATGGCAAGGTGGCCTACTATTGTAATGCATTTGCTAAGGAATAGAATTAATTAAAGTGACTATGTAAGAATCAAGATTTTAACCCATTGGCTGTATTTTACTTACAAAAAAGTGAAAGTGACATATTTTCAAGTGTGCCCAAAAATTTCCTTGTCTTATTATTTAGTAAAAATTGTGTTTCATAATGATTCATTTGTGATGCAAATTATTTCATTTCCATTCAATTCTTTTGGTATAAATCAGAAGAGCATCCATTGTAATTAATATATTTGTACAACTGGAAAAGTAGTATTAATGCTCAACAAGGCTTTCTATATCATTGGGGTGCAGATGAGCCTTAAAACCTGTTTGTTCTTATTTGGACTTTTATGTGAAGTGAATTGCAGGCTGTAATGCACTTTTCATTAATTTGGGGGGGGGTGTCCATCTTTTAAGTCCGTGGTACTATATCATCTGTACTTTACAGCACTTTTATGAAGGAGAGCAAAAGCAGGCAGAAGGAATACTGCTAATCATCAGAGGTATGTTTTAGTGTCTAAACCAAAACTGAAAAAGCCTTCAAATAGTGATCTACAAGTTGAAGCTATAACAATCGTAAAATAATGTCTATTGAGGTGTGTATTAGCACAGAAAAAAAGATCAGTAATAGTCAATTTGGTTTCTTTCTTACCCATAATTTTTCCATGAGCAAAAGACAATTTCCAGTCTGTCATCCTTCCACTTTTTGAAGTAGATACTTTCACAGCGCATCAAACACAATGCATGTAAAGCTGACATGGATGGAAAATGAAAACAGCAAATTGTTCCCACCACTGGTAACGTGAAACAGAAGGGTAAATGATTACAAAGAAATGTTATAACAGAACATATTTTAAATATATGTGAAGTACAGAACAACTTCAAGGAAGAGGTTTTTTTACTGAGAAATGTAAATCAAAGTCAATTCTGTTGCTTATTTCCAACTCTTATTCATCCCAATCTATAGAGAAAAAAAAAAAGAAAAGAGAGAGAAAAATTTTATTGTTTTTTTTTGTTTTTTTTTTAAACTATATTCATCTAGGTATAATTTTTAGACAGCATTCTTCACCTTTCATTTTTTTTTCTTTTTTATCAAACAGTTCTCTAAATATTAATGGTGGGTTATTATTTTTTGTTTTGCTTTCTTTTATTTGTCTGTAAGACTTGAAACTGTTATCTTTTCAGGGGTTGTATAACGTGGTCTGTTGTAGTTGACAAACTCTGTGAAGAAACATTATTTTAAATATTTCTCTAAATACCAATCAATTCTGAATGACAAGTGAAAAAGACTCACCTATTGGATATATTTTGTTATATTAAAATCCAATTGAGTAAATATATGTTACAAATATTTCATAGAGTCTAGACATCCCGGTTTCCTAGAGACTAGATAATAGGTAGTCTGTGATGTGACATTATAATAGAAAGCTATGTGTCTTTCTTTGCATGTATGTTTTTGTTCAAGTTATAGTAACATTTGACAGGAGATGAAAAAAATCAGATTTCCATAAGATCAATAATAATTTTATTTTAAATTGATGAAGTCTTTAATAACGTCAATAGGTGACATTTTAAAAACAGGAAATTAATAATTTATTTTGTAAAAAAAAATTATACTAGTACATATTTGTGAATTATTGCACAAATCATAGATAGCATCAATACATAGGTAAATACACTGGAATATATTAATTTATGTTTAAGCAAGAAAGATCTGCAATCCTATTTTTGTTTTGGCCTTCCATGTTTCTTTCAATAATGTAATGTTAACCTAGTCACTTGGTGAGTAACAGAAATAAAGAAATAGAACAGGATCAGAGCAGGACAGCTTCAAACATTCTAGTGGTAACTGTTGTGAGAAGTACCTCCTGTTGTGTAAGCTAAATGATATTGACATGAGAATAATAGCTTAAAGGTTGCAAGATCTACTATGTTTCTTTGTAAACCATAGAAATAAGTGAGCATGAGTGGGTTACATTTAGTGTCTTAGCATGTTTTTTATGATAAAGATCAACAATGCCCATCTTTAAGTTAGTAGTCATTTCTCCACAGACCAGTAGTAAATTTTCTGCCCACCTCTGCTGTTGCACAGATCACAGCTGGAGAATTTCTACTCATGTTTATAACAAGAAGAAAAGAAAAAGGGAAGAAAGACATTTTGGAAGTACAACAAGAATGAGGGAGTTTTACTCCAAGTACCTAAAATAATTCCTGATTTCATTCTGACACGGTAATTTCCTGGAGCAGGTTCAAAAAGGTCTTTCAGTTTTCTTGTGATGCCCTCTACTGAAGACCTTGTTTTATCAAAATGCAATTTGAAGTGGAGTTGAAAGCGAGGGGAGAAGTAGATTAAATGAGTGTACTTGTTCTAAATAGAAACAGTGGTGATATGGAATTCCGTTCATGATTGTTTTCCAATATAGATCCATTAATAAAGTAAAAAATGACAAAAAAATAGCATCTGAAAATCTCAATTACAGGTAGAATTTCTTCCATGAAAGTTTTATTGAAAGCTATATCTTTCCTGTTTATCAGTAAGACATGGATTCTGTTTTTCCTAACAGTAAGATAAGCACTTCTGTTATTAATTGACTCTCTTCTTCCATTTGAAATGATGAGCTGTTCATTATATGCCCACAAGATATGTAAATCAAAGGAAGAGGTAATATCAAAGGAAAATAGATTTCAAAATAAAGAGAATTCCAACTTGATAGTGTTCATGAGAGAGAATCAAATGTACCACTCAAACGTACACCTGGTTTAGGATGGTCATAAAAATCATGCTGCTGCTGAATAACAGTTTTAGTTACCTTTTCCATAGTAACAGATCTCTTCAGATACACACACTGCCTCCAAATTTTTATTACATTTCCAAGGAGCCTCAACCTGACCTCCCTTTGTAACTTTATAGATGCAAGTGTTTTTATACGTGCAAAACTAGTAGTTACCTAAATTATAGCACAGTTAGAGTATTGCCCTTAGTTCTGTCTTCTGTGTAATTTCAGAGAATAATCAATTGTGCTGAAATGCAGATTTATTAAAGAACTGTCCTCTGCTCTTAATTGAGGACAGAAAAAAAAAAAAAAAAAAAAAAAAGCCCATTTAAGTTGGGAGAAGGAAAAAATCTGGCACCAAAGCATACTGTTCCCAGCAGACAATCAGGTGAGCTCTCTGCATTCACTGTTGTCAACTTCTGTTCTGCTGTAATGATAGAAGAAATTACATTCACAGACAAGACACGATTGGCACTTTCTCACTGTAATCAACTAATTGTGTGGGCTCTTCTGTGCTTTATCTATTATCTTTAATCAGTGAAATCTTGAGGTAAAGAAAATGGTAAATAGCAGAGACTGTTGCTGGAATTCAATCAGTCACAAACTGGACATAAAGAGGTCATTGTTCATCAGTGACCTGGAATAACAATAAGGTTCATATGCATTGGAGTCCTATGAAGTGTAAGTGCTGTTGTTCTCACTCCGGAGATATGAAAGGAAAATGTCTCTTAAAGAAAAAAGAATTGTCTGTGGCACTTTCTTCTGACACAACATACAATTTTATAAAAGCAAGAATAAATATCTGTAGAGGATCTTAAATATGTCAATAAAATTTTCAAACAGAACACTACTGACACAAGACCTGAAAAGTGAACATAACTTCTTCATCGCATGCTTGATCTCTGCAGCTCACAGCTCTTCATAGCACGCTCTCTGCTGGTGAGTCTGCTCCAGCTCTGTTTCATACTGGGTTCACATGTTACAAAACAGGTTTCGATGCTCCTGATTGGGCACTACTGAAGTGAACATCACTGTAGTGTCAGTGGAATTCACTACATAAAGTTGCAAATAACCAGCCAATGTTAGGAATATCCTAGTCATATGGCAATTCAAAGAGCACCATGAGTGTTATTTGTAATCTATCTGTTGACTACAACTTGCACAGGTGGGGACAAGAGCAACCTGCTGATCTCTGCGGAATAGTATTGTTAAATGAATTGTATGACATGTGTTGTGGTTTAACCCGGCAAGCAGCTAAACACCACACAGCCGTTCACTTACTCCCCCCCACAGTGGGATGGGGGAGAGAATTGGAAAAAAAAAGGTAAAACTCGTGGGTTGAGATAAAGACAATTTAATAGGACAGAAAAGGAAGGGAAAATAATAACGATAAAAGAATATACAAAGCAAGTGATTCACAACGTAATTGCTGGCCACCCACTGACCGATGCCCAGCCAGTTTCCAAGCAGCAGGCCCCCAACCAGCTTTTCCCCTGGTTTATATACTGAGCATGACATCATACGGTATGGAATATCCCTTTGGTCAGTTGGGGTCAGCTGTCCCAGTCGTGTCCCCTCCCAACTTCTTGTGCATCCCCAGCCTACTCGCTGGTGGCACGGTGTGAGAAACAGGAAAAGGCCTTGACTCTGTGTAAGCACTGCTCAGCAGTAACAAAAACATCCCTGTGTTATCAACATTATTCCCATCCTAAATCCAAAACACAGCACTATGCCAGCTACTAGAAAGAAAACTAACTATCCCAGCCAAAACCAGGACAAATTTTAATTACAAACATCAGTTGACATGTTAGTGGCATCAAAAAGTCAGATAACATCTTATTTTTCACTTGATGTTCCTTAGATCTTCAGCTTGGCCTCACCAGTACAGTATTGCTATTCAGTTGCTTGTTGACTGGAACAGGATGGTCACACAGTGATATTGTCACTTTGGCATTTGCTCCTAAGAAGTTATATATGATGAAGAATTCTGGTCTGAACTTTGATTAAAGAGGAGTCATATATCAGTAACTGTCTAATGGTTTCAAAACAGGAAAAATCAAACTCCTAGAAGGATTAAATACTGAAATATTTAAAACAGCAGATATCTAGCTTGATCCCTAGACACAGCTATAATTCAATGACTGAACAAAACTGAGGATAGTGAGTTGGAATGAAAAGTCCTGAGCGGCAATATGTAGCACCTCATCAGAGGTTTCAGCTATAGTGCACATTATTTATTAAACTTTCAATCTGCTGTAACTAGAAAAGCATTAGATTGAGTTCCACAGCAACCAGCTCAGGATCATCTAGGAGTGTTGTATCAGTAAGTCTTGAAATCATTATCCAGATGCTTCAGGGTAAGGCAGTGCCTGCCAGTAAAGTCAGTGATAATTCTGACTAATTATGACTAAATACAGACGTCTTTTTTCTTTTCACACCAGAACAACTGGTAATCACTGTATGGAATAAAGTGACAATAGATTGGGAGTTTGAAATGGAAATGTCATCCATCCCTGCAAGCATGATAGTGACAGTGAAAACCACTGTGGTTTGTTGTTTCTCTCAGGTTCTGGAAAATGTCCTTGACGGAATAACAATGAGCAGAACCTGTTGGAAAGAGTCCTCTCTAAAGGTAATATCTGAATGGTGAAGACCAGGCTGACATGATTTTCTGCTCACAGGCAAAGTCAAGGAAAGTTCAGAGAATAAAGTCAAGGTCTATGTATGCTCCTTGCCACTAACAAAATCCAGTAGTACTGGGATTCTGTGAAAACATCTATAGAGATTTCTGTCCAGGCAAGTCAGTGGTTACTCATTTTAAGATGGTAAGTTTCGGCTGCAAGGTTGAAATATTAGAACCATTTTTTACCTAAAATGGGACCAGACAAGGCAGTATTCTTGGACAGGATTAGTTTATCATTATGTGGGTTTAAGCATGGGTTTCATATGCATATATGTGAAAGTATGTTACTCGTTACAAATGGTTTCACCAGAAAAGAGTCTTATTGTTGGTTGAAAGCATGTTAAACCAATAGTAAATATTGAAATTTGAGGACAATTCTAATACCACAGCAGCGTGTACTGAAGGAAGCATGCCTGAAAATGGAGTCACACAGAAGACAGCAAAAGCCAGTTACTGGGAAAAGCAGCATGGTTGGAATGGAAAAAATCTGATTTCAAACAAGAGTGAGTACCGTGCAATTGTTCTTACCACTTCTTTGTATGTCTGTGTCTTTTTTTAGAGCTGTCACATCAAATGATTTAGCCAGTCACCCATCGATTGTCTTCACGCTCTTGGTACAAAATGGTTAAATGTCTTGAACAGTGAGTCTCAGAGCATTGCCTATAGGTGGTATCAAAGCAATGCTCCTGTGAGCTGAGCTGCACCAGACATCTGGTGCATATATCAAATAACCAACCATCCATAAGCATTTTGTATGGAGAGTTTAAATACAATGAATGGTTAAGACTGACCCATTAAACATTACTGAGACATTCTCAAGGTAAATCTTCAGTCATATAACATCAGCCTCACAACATGACATACAATTAAAGGTCATCTGTTATGGCAGAGAACATATGCTGATGTTATCAAACATTTGGAGAAAAAAAAAGGAAAATTACACTGAACAAAATGCAACAAAATAAAATAAGGATAGTGTGTACAAGAAGCTGCATCTGTCACATCTCCAGCTGTGAGTGTGCTGCAAAAATTTAACAAAAATCCCACAAGTAAAACTGCTCATTTTTTAAGTTGACAGGGGACTTCTTTTGACAGTGTAAAATATGCTATCAGCATACATACCTTATCAAAACCTCAAAAATGCTGGTGTCATTATGAACATTGAACAGGTAACACTACACTACCAAAACAAACAAACAAAAAAGTAATTAATTGCAAATGATATTTGATATTTTCTACTGAAATACAGGAATCCCTGACAAGGCTTCCCACAAATCTCAAACATTTTTGCACAGAAATTTTG
>NW_008824183.1:164908-182649 GCF_000699105.1 Pygoscelis adeliae
TGAGTGTAGTTCAGCACTGAAATGAAAAGATTGTTTCTAACAGCCAGGAAGTAGATTGTTTGTGTATGTAGCAGCTTTGTCATCACTTCCACAGATGTTTTCATATCTTAGTTGTCACAGCTGTTTGATGGGCATTCACGTCTTCTGGGGTGCAAAGGACTGAACTGCACTTCAAATTCTCGCTCTCTATCACAGGGGTGTGATACTGCATGGTGTCAGGAAGCCACAAGGGTGGGAAGATCCATGAGGAAGGTGACCCAGGAGCATGGGTGACAGCATGGAGGGCAGAGTACGGATCTCACCAAAAAGACGTCCAATCCCACAGTACTTGAACAAGGCAAGCAGAGAAAGATCAGTGACAGTAACCAGGGTCAGAAAAGGTCCTGGGGTGGCTGGGGAGGGCCATGGGGAGAGGGATAGTTCTAGCTAAAGCAGCAGGTGGGGGTCTGGGCCACTGAGGAGGTGTCATGGCACAGGCAACCCTACAGCACAACCCAGGTGAGGGCCAGGGCAAAGGGCCTGAGCTACAGCACAGCCCCCTCAGGAAGAGGAAAGGCCCACAGAGGCTGTTCCCGGACCTTGTCCCAGGTCACCCCGCAACAGAGTTGGCCCTCACCACCTGCATCCCAGCCCAAGGAGGAGGAAAGAGGTTGCAAAGCCCATTGGTGCACGCTGGACCCTGACACATGGCTGCTTTTCTGACCTAGACGGGACTTGAACTTCACTGTAATCCCAAATGAAACATTCTTGCTTTTGGGAGATTTACAGATAGGCCAATAGTCTTCATTACTGGAAGCAGAAAGTAGGAGGTGTGACTGTATGACTCTATGACTTATGTGAGTGTGAATCAGTTAGTCCTGATTATTATTAGTTGATGTAAAAACTGTCCCCCTGTATCATAAACCTGCAGAAACTTTAAAGTACTGAGAGCTAGCACTGCCTTCCTCCACTAGAAATAAATTTGTATCCCTGAAAGATCCATTAAGGGCAAAGCAATATGAGAAAATTGGGTGCCTTGAATATAGACTGTATGAAATATGAGAATATGACCAATCTACTCCATCTAACGTAACAGATTGTTTGCTCGGGTTCTTTTTAACTTCATCCAGATGTAGAGGAAGTGCATTTCTTGGCTATCAACTGTACTTGTTTGGTGTGTGAGAAACATCTCCTGTGTTCAGAATAGAATACACAGAACCTCCCTGTGATAGCAGCAAGAGGGACCCCCCAGGAGCCTGTTTCCCCATGCCTTGAAGGTCTTCTTAACAGCATGGATCAGTCTAGAAATACAGGACCAAACTCAGTCTCATGGACTATATGTAGATGTATTTCTACTGAATGCACCTCAGATGTTCCAAATAATCCTATGTGTAGACAAATGGTGACCCAGACCTTGAATTTTCAGTTCAGTTTTAATTTAGGCATACCAAAGGAATAAAAAGAACATCAAAAAATTGAGCCAACATCATCCATTTTAAATTCCTTCTGTACACCTGGATTTGATGCCTCTTTGTCTTAATACTATAAGATCTTTATATGCTGCATACAGGGTTAGGTTATGAACACAGTGCAATATCTTGATGTGATTGATCACAGAATCATAGAATCATAGAATCATTTAGGTTGGAAAAGACCCTTAAGTTCATCAAGTCCAACCCTTAACCTAACACTACCAACTGATGGCTCAGATGACAATGGATTTCAATGCTGATTAAAATCCAGTAAAAAAAAAAAATCAGTCAAAACTCAGTATATTTCAATGAATAGCAGTCTTAATATGTTTTTGATGACTTACAAAAATCACATTATAAAATAAGTAATTGCCTACAAAAGCATTGTTTAGAAATTGAGAGGATAGTGTAATTATCAAATATATATAAGAATAAGTCAAATTGTTATACCTTCTCATTAGATACCTAAAGGGTTTTGGGTTTTTTTTCGCTTGATCAGGTATTGTATACAGAGAATTTCACAACATTTTCAGGAAAGCTTATCAGCTATTGCACAAAATCAGATTATTGTTGATTAACTTAAAAGTGATCTTGAAAAAAATAGTTTGTTGTTCAAAAATGTGGTTTACTCCACATAGGATAGGGCAGGGAACAAGGCTAATTTCTCATAACGAAGCACTGCTTCTTAGATATTCAAACTGTAATTGAGAGATGCCTGAAGAACAAAGCTTTAAAACAAAACCCAATGTACAACATCCTTGATAAAATATCTTGTAGTGCAGTTCCATTGAATGGCAAGCTGTTTATGAGAACTGAATCATTTTCACCATAGAGAGAGGAGTCATCAATCGCTCTCCTTGTTGAAGTTTCATAGTTTAAGCACTGAATAATCAAACAGACCATTAAAGGTGGTGTTTAATACCAACTATTTGAAAAGCTCACCTGAAAGCAGACAGTGCTTCTGTGTGACTGTCTGCTTTGTATATGCCCTGGTATCAATATACTGTGAGAACAGCATATGGTTTCTTTGACGGAAAGTAATGGAAAATGACAGACTGTTTGAAGATGCTGTGGTGCCAATTTCATGAATAATGCATTAGGGTAACAGGTATAATCAGCGCAGTTTAATAGTCTGCAGCCTCCAGAGATACAACAGCAGCATACAGAGGAATTATCCTTGTACTAGGACCACCTGACACATCTTTTTTCCTTGACTTTATTTGATTGAGACTACACTAAAATAAAGTCTTTAAAAAGGCAGAGTCAGAACCAAAAATGTTATGTCCTGAGTCAGAATGAATTTAGTATACATGTGCTGTGTGATTTACCTTTTAATAATAAGCACAATTTTTAAAATCCCTTTTCTGTTTTTAAGTTAAACATAGGTTTTAGAGCTTCAAATTTTATAGGAAAACAATCTTATGTTTGTCAATCATGCATTGAAACCATTTCCCATTTTGTACAAATGACTTTATGTCATTTCAAATGATGCAGCACATTGCATATACACCAAAAATGCTTTAAAATTTAATTATTTTCCTATACCAAAAATAAGTATAAGGCTAATTTACAAAAAACTGTCTTGCAGAATGGCAGTAAAAGATTTTGCGTGAAGCATGTACTGATTTGTATTTATTGATCAGAGAAAAGCTCTATGAAAGAGATTTACACTTAGGTACACATATTCCTCTTGGACCTGGGTCTTACGTTATAATGTCATGACTCCACAACAATGAATACGAGTTAGGGTAAATGACTTGGGACTCAGGGTTTCAGTCCTTGTGCTTACACTTTTACTCAAGGAAAGATGCCTATGTTTCTGAGTTAAAAGTTCCATTTTCTACCTGACAAATGAGCTACAGTGATGTATGTCCAGGTTTCACCTTTATGAATCCATTCTGTTTGCTATATATCTGCATCTGAAAAGCCATCTTGGCAGATCTCACTTTTAGAAAAAATTCATTGTGGCTTTTGAAACATCATTCTACAAGTCAACTGGGCAATGAATGGTAGCTTCATATGTGTGTAGATATATACATATATATATTCATGTGTATTTACATATATACACATCTTACAGACTAGAAAAAAACAAATGGAATCTAGGCTGGGTTAATGCAGGAAATATTTTGGAAAAGTAAAATAAGGTGATCAAATGGTTATAAAGTCAGTTGGCACAAATAAGTTTCTGTAGAACACTTGCTCATGAAATGAACTGTTCTACGTTATGATAATCTGTTCTGGTCTTTCCACCCTTTCTTCACCACAGTTATCATTGCATGTATAATTACTGCATGTCTTGCAGCTCTTAGCAAAACAAGTGCATGCAAAAATACATTATAACATGTTGGGACAAAAATACTATATTTTCATTTTATAACAACTTCAGAATATCTAGGGTTTTTACCTATGAATACTCAGCAATAAAACCCAAATAGTGTCAGTCATTATTAGAAGCATGATGGTTCTTATGCTGGAAGCATTTCTTATTCTTCCAGTTACTAAAAATCTAGTCTTGTAAAAAGGAATATATTTGAGCATGGAAAATGTAAGGTTTTGGTTTCTAAACTAGTCCTGGGAAATTTATATTGTACTTCCCACAACCCGGGAAATTTAGCACACAGAAAAGATGAATTCTGTAACCACCTGCCTTTCCTTGCAACTTTTTTTCCTACAGACTGTGTGAACACCTTAGGAGCTTTCAGCTACCAAGATGGTTTGAACTCATCCTCTTATTAAAACCTCCCTTGCCAGTCCCATCTAATACTCTTTAAAAAGGCAGAGTCAGAACCAAAAATGTTATGTCCTGAGTCAGAATGAATTTAGTATACATGTGCTGTATTGTTTGTAGGTCAGCCATTACTGGCAGAGTTGTAGCAGATTTTTGTTGTCATTGCTTTCTTTCTTGACCATAAAGATTTTATAATGCTAGAAAGTTCTGCTGTGTTCCAACCACAATGAAAACATAGCAGATACAGAAAATCATAGTAGATACAGGAGTGATTGTAGGCCTGGAGGAGTAGGTTTTATAATAAGATCTGCATCATTTAGTAGATTCAGAATAAGTTCAATGTTCTTTATAAACTATTCTTTCTGCTGGATTAAGAAAATAAAGCAAAGCAACAACTGACAGACTGAACAATTTCCCCTCTGTTGGATTGGTTCAGTGTCTGAACTTTTAAAAATAGTCCAAAATTGTATCACTTGCCTGAATTTACTCAAATGTAACAAAATAAATGCCCAGCCTACAGATTATCAATTGTCACTTCCAATGGTGTCACAGCAGCATGCAACTAGTGCAATGAACTGTTAGCACCAGAATAGCAGATGAAAGTTTAATTATGATCATCCATTTGGTATCCATACTAATTTAGCACATGTCCTTCATATGCTGTGCATGAATATCAGAAGAAAGAAATGTGAATGCAAAGAATTATCTAAGAGCTTTCATGGGAGCACAGAGTTAAACACAGGGAATTCTGCCAAGTCAGATTTAAGCATGGGGTCAAACTACACCAGTTTACATATGCAATAGATCAAAAGCTAAAATAGCCACTACATTTTGGAGTCTGAGGATGTGATAAGACAAAATGGTTTTCCTAGGTCAACCCTAAATCAGTCAGTTATAAGGTATTTTGAAATTACTGTTGTGTGCAGAAATGACTATTGAAATTGTATTGTCGTCTTGGTTTAGAATAACCAGCAACAAAATAAATAATTCCATGCATGTAGGACTGCATTTGAAACCCCCTGCAAAAAGATGTATACCCACCTATAACACTGTTACATAAAGTTCCAGGCATAAATAACAGCAGAGAAGAAAGTAGATATCTTCTGATTAATGAAGATTTACGAACCCACTTTCAGTAGACTTCCCTCCTGTCGAGTTACTACTTATTGCAATATCATGCAGTCCACTTGTTCTTATGATGTGGACATCACTCATTCACACTGCCAGCTTGGGCCTACCTCAAAGATTGCCATTCTATGTTCGTGGGATCATAAACCATCAAGAGAGATTCTTCAGCTCCACTTCTCTGCATGGAAGCCTACAACTGTAAGCAGAGGCCAGAAAACAATTCATGACATACCCACCAGAACTGATATGGGGATTAGTACTCCTTTCACAACAAGCACATCTTATGTCAATGCAGCGCAAGTGTTAACAATTCATAGCCAACTAAATTGTGGTCAGAACAACTGCAGGGACCTCATATGCCATACTTCTGTGGAAGGGTTAAGACAGCCTTTTGCAAATCCCTTGGCAGTTCTGCAAACAGATGTGGCAGGATTGTATGGAGAGGCAATAATTTTCCACAACAGGCCAGCACACACACACACACACACACAGAGCGTAACAACGGCTCCAGAAGTAGATCAAATCTTGATGTAAATCAGAGGGTCTCTTCAGGAAACTATAACTCATGCAATCTGAAACATCTTTGATATTTTTCTGTCTGGGCAACTCAATAGTCCTCCAGAAACTGGAAATATTGTTATCTGCTCTGCTCAGCATCCTTAGTTGTTGCCTTAGCTTAGTGTCCTTTTTTTTGGCTTTACCTTCTCACTTCTGTGTTCCAGGGCAGACACAGGACAGATGGCCTGACTATCTTCTCTTTCCAGTTTCTCCTACAGCAGGGAGGAGATTGGATGGGAAGAGCAGTGCAGCAGTTCCTTTATCACCAGAAAAATATGTGGAGAGATGAAAAGCCTTAAAGATCTGTGAAGACACAATGAACTGCTCTGTTGCTTGTACAACAGCCTCTCCACAGCCCCCTGACTCTCAAGGGCAAAGATTTCTGTAAGGAGTGCAGATATAGACTCATTCCTTTGTTGACCATCTCCAGGAATGACTGTTTGAATAAGAACTGTGAATAGGATGATTCATCATCTGTTGAATATCCCTTATGCTCTCCTTTTCACTGTGGCATAGAGACCACAGCTGCAGGGGCAGCACAAGAAGTCTGAGCTGCCAAAGAAATTCCAGCAAAGAGAGGATTTAATGAGACTGGGTTACATAATGCGAAGGAGAGGCCTGCCAAAGAAAGATGACTGAGATGCCCTGTGGAAATGTCAATGTCTCCCTAGCCTTCACTGAGTGAAGAGGGAGTCAAGCATTACCCCCAGAGTTGTGGGAAAGGCCTTTGAGTACTGTAATCTATCATGTTGGAGAAGGGGAGAACCTACATATACCAGATCTATGAAACATAGTCTGGTACAGGTGCCCTTGGGAACTTTAATTCCTCCTACATGCTCAGCATCCAACACCAATGTTGAGCAAGCTGGTTCTAACTGACTGAGACCTATGAACTGGGTTTCTGGCACGATTTGAGACAAGTTATGGCACTGTCCTCCTGGTCGATCCCCAAGCTATGTACAAGTATCGGAAAGCTGAACACTCAGGAAGATGGTCCTTTTGTACCAGCATAGAATAAGCCATTGATAGGGCCCAGGGTTCTAGTCAGGCTAGGAGGAAAGATGACCTTGACTTGCAGTATCTACTTCCTCACCAGGATGCAAATGTCCTGGATGTGTGTTACGATCAGTATGATTTCTTTCTTCCCCTTTGAATGGACTCAACTGCACACCAACATCAAGGAGCTGATAGTTGAGTATAGACAGTGGTTCAATGACTAGTGGCCCAGTGGAGCAAGTGTGGTTTTTCTTCATCATCGGGAACATTTTATTTTTCTTAAACTAGAAATAGCTTTGCTCTCCTTTCCTCTGACACCTGGCAGCTGACTGTCAGAAAATCCCACAGATCACAAATCTCTCAGACCTTTCTTGGCAAGGCATGACAAGAATGATCATTTCCTTGAGCCATTTTCACTTCTGTGAAAATTAAGACTGAAGTACTTCTATTTTTTGTGGGGGGTTTTTTGTTTGTTTTTGGTGTGGGTTTTTTTTGGGGGGGTGGTAAGGGGAGAGAGAGAAGAGATAGATGGGAACAAAAGAGGGAAAAATTAAAACAGAAAACAGAAAACAGAAAACAGAATTTGTTGTGGACTATATATATTAAAAAATATATGGGTTGGAAGCATGTCTTGTTAACATTTTTGTTTCACCAAAAAGTCATTTATTATAAACTTTCTTTATATGGACAGATGTAGATGCTGATAAACTAGATCAGGTAGCTGTAGTTCCAAATTTTGGGGGGGGGGGAGAGAAAAGAAAAATATAACTTTTGTTATATATTTATATAAGAAATATATACTAATATATAAAATTATATATATAATAATATATAAAATATATATATAAAATTATAAATTTCATTATTTTATGACCCTACCTTCCTTTTCTCTTCTCCTGATACCCAAATTTAGCCTCGCTAAAGGATCTGTGGACTTTTACTTACACATCATCTCATTATTGAGTTCATTATTTGTTAAGTTATGCACTTTGACTTGGGAATTCCACAGAATTACTAAATTTAGTAATATAGAGATTGTCATAAATAGGGAAAAGTACCTAAACGTCCTCTGGAGAATAATTATAACAGAAGCAGGTAAATTACTTCAGGGTTATATGGATGGTAACAAAAGTAGCAAAGAGGATAGCAGACAGGATGAAATAAGACAAAGAAATGAGTGTAAGAGGATAATATGAAGATACAGGTTAGTTTTCAACTTAAGAAGGGTGAAAGAAAGATAATAGGAAAAGAGAAGAGAGAGCGCAGAAATTGTGATTGAAGAGCTGTGTGGATTGCAATTAGGGAATGGTAATTAAGGTGGTGAAAGATGGGCTGTATGTATTTAACATAGTCAAGAAAAATATACATTAAAATTTTACAGGGGTTCAAATGTAGCTAAGGGTAATTGAGAACGTGTACAATAATTTGTCAAACAAGGACAGAGAGGAAAGGATATAAAATACCCATGTTAAAAATCCCTTGGTATAAAAGAGTTAACCAATGGCTCTTCTTGTATAATTCTCAGCAGACTGCTCCAGGAAAAAAATGGCACAATATGATCACAACTTCCAAGGAAAGCCTGAAGTCTTACTTCAGCCAGACCTATGCATTAATCATTACGAGTAGGTTCCTGTAAATAATATGATTCCCTTTCTTTTTGGAAAGCAGAACAACTCAGAGTACAAAACTGCACTACTGCATACTTTGCAATTATCACACTAAAGATTTTGCATCAAGGCCTGGAGAAAATTAACATAAAAAGAGTAGGAGTTAATGTTTGGGGTTTTGTTGTTGTTGTTGTTGTTGTTTTGTTTGTCCTTTTTGTCATAAGAGTTGTAGTTATAATCTTGCCTTCAGTTGCCAGTGAAAAATTATCTAGAAAAAACACTAGTTGGAAATAATTTCACTACATAAATGTTCCAATTTTTAACACTGTTAATTTAGAGTATAAACAGGATGTTGCCATAGTCTAAACTTTTAAAATGCATCACTTGTTGGGGAAATAGAGGGAGATGTATGTATGACATCTCTTTTTTTTTTTTTTTCAAAGCCAAACTACTTGACAAACAAGGTAAAACACACTAATTCAGTTTTACTTTTAAATCACCAGCTGCATCACTGTTTTTTGTAAACTTCTGTAGTGATAAATTCTCCCCACTCTACATGTTGTCTTCTGTTACGAGGAGCACTTGCAAGAAAAACAAGGGTACTAAAAGAACAAGGATGATTGACAGATATTGAACATCATCTCATCTTTTGCTTCCTGTTCTTTGATCGACTTTTGCATGCAATAGCTCTGTCACATTGGAGATCAATACCACCTGAGTTGCAATTCTGAAGCCATTCACATTATATTGGGACACATATGATTTATCAGATCTTTTTTGGCTAAAGAAGTAGAGGATCTGGCATGCAGACAAAAAGATTTTCAGGCTTTTTTTCTTCTTCTTTTTTTTTTTCTGTGTAAGAAATAAAAGGCAAAACTTTTTCACATTGATGTTATGTATGCAGGATACTCGGTTCGAGCTGATGGAAACCCGTATCTTCTGTTATCAGTTCTCTATATTAGCATCCACCCCTGTGTGTGTTCCAAATTCAATACAATTCTCCATGGATCTCAGATCTTTTCCGATCCTCAGACCCTTTGTGGAAATTCTGTATTTTCAGGACTTTTCTCTATTTATTTATTTATTTAATAATGAAAGATGAATTGCTCATTCCCTCATTGTCCAACAATGCACATACATTCACACATCCAGGCTAGCTCTGCCTCCCTCAGTAAAGTCAACAAATTCATATGTAACTAATGGTACTGTAGTATTATGTGATACCAAATAATGCTCATTTAGCATGCTGAATTATATAATGTAGACATGCACCATGACTTAAAGGGGAAGGATTTATCAAAACTCATGACAGAACAATTTATCCTTAGGTGAACACTCAGAGACGGGGAAAAAAAAGAGTAACTGAACTAGTTAGCAACAAATAGCTATGTTACTGCACACCTTCTTGAATGAAAAAAGAGGGAATTACACTTATGAGTCTATTTAATTCTGACATAGAGAATTCCTTGTTTCAGTGTTTCCCTTGAATTATCATCAGTAATTACAAGTTCCTGTATTTTGGAAGGTCTGTTAAGAAACACCATTCCAAAGACATTTCAACAAGCTAACTTCCTGAGTTTGGCTTAGGATTTTTAACACTTCTTTATAATATGAAGTATGCTATGGATACAAAATAGTAAAGAAATATTTTTGACCGAACAATATAAATGTTGAAAAAATATTAAATAACCTTGTATTTATATTTATAAACACCATTATTACTGCTGTATTTTTGTTGGCTCAGTAAAAATAACCAATACTTACAGCATTATGTCTAACGAATTTATATTCACAATTCTATTTACAATACAAAAATCACAATTTATATATTCAAGCACTTAAGTCCATGGGCAGCATTGTCTGTAAATATGAGCCATTAAGCTGCAAAGTTATTCTATGGACTTTTTTTCCCATTCCAACAAATGGAAATACCAACAAATAACTGTGCACAAAAACTATGCTATTTGTCAAAACTGTAAGCAGACATATTTTGATTGCCTTGCATGAGAATTTGCTTATGTTGAACCATCATAACAAAGACAGTCAACAAATATAGTATAACTTGTATGTAAACTACAGAGCGACTATTTGTAATTAAGCAGTTTTACATACATGGAGTGAATCCAAGAGATGTATGTTCTCTCCATTAAAACAATACTTTGGTAGGCAACAACTCTAAAAACAAGAGCAGTAGAATGGAACTAAATTAATTTTTTATTTTCTGGATTATGTATTATTTATTCTTGATCTTGACAGCCTATATTGTGTATCATATTAATTTTTTTAATCTGGTAATATCCATAAATTAATATGCACATCCATGAATACAATCATTTAATCAAAAAAATGCCAAGAGTCAATTTCACTGAATTGGTTATAGCCCATAATACAGAATTATCCAGAAATTGCACGGTGTTAGATACTTGATGCCACAGAGTTCCTGCTGCTGTTATTTCAGTATTGCTTTGTAACTAGTTCTGTCATTATTAGTGTTCATTGCAGATTTTTGTTGTAAATAGGTGGATTAAATGAAGACTAGGTCACGACTCGAGTTTTCTATGAATATAAAGTTGTTAGGCTTTATATAAAATGTTGAAAACTCTGAAGCAAATTTAGTACAGCTGTAATTATTTGTTCAGGTTTTTTTTTTTCTTTAATTCTTTCATCTTTAAATACATATAAACTCTTAAATTTATATGTACTTATAAAATAGTAGATATTTAGATGTTGTTCAGGTTTTTTTTTAATTTAAAGCATGAAGTTGAGTGACTGTCTTTAAAGCTTCTTTCTTTCAATTTTTACTCCAAGATATTATTTACATTTCTTTCAAGTGCAAAATCTCATTCCTACTGGACGATGTGTAATTGCACTAATGATTGAATGTAAAATGCAGTTCATATTTTTAGTTTAAAATTTTACTAAATTTAAATAGATGTTTCATGGTATGCAGATGCACCCTGAAAAATAAAAGTTATCAGTATATGTCCTGAAAAGAATGAATACTGTCACAGCTGGGATTAAATCAGAACACTGCTTAATAAAACACCAGTGATGTTGTTACAGCTGCCCCAAAATGGCACCATCCAGTGAAGCTCACTTCCCAAAATAATTTATTC
Organism: Pygoscelis adeliae; assembly: GCF_000699105.1. Taxonomy (NCBI): domain Eukaryota; kingdom Metazoa; phylum Chordata; class Aves; order Sphenisciformes; family Spheniscidae; genus Pygoscelis; species Pygoscelis adeliae. The sequence continues at coordinate 176,496 of NW_008824183.1, forward strand.
ACTGCTTTTTACTACAATCTTCTCCCTCTCAGCTTTCCACCTCCTGCAAAAGCAACATATAAAAGACCAAGAAATAAGAATTAAGGACTGTCATGAACATCATCGTTCTGTTTAATTGCAATTCCACATTCTTTAATAACTATATAGATCAGTGTTTTTGTTTGTTTGTTCATGCAATAGAAAAAGAGCTACCAGCAATGCTGAACATCAAATGCATTGTCTACTCAGAGTAAGTCTAAGCAGTGTAGAGAGGGTGGCAAGTACCAGTCTTTTTTTCCCCATAACCAAAGATTAATTTACTGCTCAGGAAACTTTGCATACCATTAGACTCTCAGTTTAAGTTCTTTTATTTTCCACAATATGAGGACAAGCTTCACTCGCATGTTCCCTGTTTTGTTTAAGGTGTAGTTGATTTGCAACACTTTTGAACATGTACCTAAAAGGTAGTTTGAGTTCAGTTCTCATCCATTACCAACTACATCTGCCATACTAGATTAGTATCTGTCCATTACCTAGAATACATTTCATATAGACTATAGAAAGCTATCTGCAAATCTGTTGATCTCTGGCAACCTGAACAGGATGGGATTTTTTTGACCTAGGAAGTGCTTCACTCCCCAAATACAAAGGTGGTTTGGGTTTTTTTTTGGGGGGGGAGTTTTTGTGTTGTTCTTATTTTTATTTTTTTTAAACAAAACTCCAGTACAGGTAACATCTGTGTATTCAGTGATTCATAAGGACCACCTGATAATTCATGTCTTCAAACTACTTTCAGAATTAAATGTGTATGTTAAGAGAGGCGTGTTTGAGGAAACTTATTTGAAAGCTGAGAAAGTAACTGCAGGAGACTGAATCAAAATAATAGTATTTCCAATTTACAGAAGTCAGGGCAACTTCACACTTCAGTTTATGACATTATATTCATAAGAACTCTTGCTTCTTTCCTCATTAATCAACAAATATATCTTTTGGGTCCAGTTTTTAAATGCTTAAAAAAAAAAGTGAATGCAGAATCCCTTATTTGTGGTTTCTTTCAAATTCGTAAGCATTGTGATAACTTTTAAAAAATAATAGTAATTACAGCAAAACTCTTACAGGTCACAGGTGCGTTTACAGCCTATTGTCCAAATGGACAAGTAAATGCCAATTACGGAGGCATATGTAACCTGATTTTTCAATATCTGAGTGTGCTACGCTGCAGGAGTTCCGTCCTGATTGCTTTTGGGTCATATTGATGGAAATGCATTAGCTTAATATAACTTAAAAGCCCGCTGAAATGAAGACTAAACTGTATTAAATGCAAGTTAAATTATTTTATTCTCATTTTAACAAGTAATACATTTTAAAATGTAGTAGCATACACTGAACATTTACTAAACTACTATTAGTGCAAATTTCACCCTTTTTGCCAGCAAAGTCAAGTCCTTGATTTACTAGCAGGAACTCTTGAGGATTCACAATTAGCAAGCACATTTGATGGCATCATCATGTTTACTATAGCTTTAGTATACTCCTAGTGCCCACAATTAAGTGTCAATTATCAGCTTAGTCTAGTATAGTCTAAGAAAGGTTTTAGGAAGAAAAGAGACTAATAAACTTTACTTTGACTGTCACCTTGAGACATCCTTGCATTTAATAGCAGAGAAAATATGCAAGTGGGTGTAAGTATGTCTAAAATGAGGATATGTAAAGAGCAGCAGTTTTCAGAAATATTGGAAATAACTTATTTTTATAAACCAGTCCATTAAAGCTGTATGTCATTTTCCCCCCACCTGTCATCCATCCTCTGCCTCCAAAAGTTAGGTTAAACTTCACTGAGAACTGAAAAAGACACATATATGTAAAATATGTATGTGTGTGTCTGTGCACAACACACACACACACAGAGCTCCAGATCTGCCTTTTTAGCATTTTATGAATAGCATCGTGCACCTATGTACCTAAACCTGCTATATTTCAGACTGTGTGCCATCAAGCTTAATATCAACTTCTATGAATATATTATGATAGGACATGACAGATATTTCAAACAGTAACTTCAGCTTCATTGCTTTTGCACTCCAGTGTTTCATTTGCAGCCTCAACACTATTCTTTTAGCATAGTCCTTGAGAAATTCTATGATAGTTTTTCTGAACCCTTTCATTTCAGCCCATTCATCCTCAATAGTTGATTTTCCTTCTCCAAAGGCTATGTCTCCTTCTGAGAAAGAATTCATTTCTTTTACCCAAAATAGATTTCTTAATATTGCTGATATTCCCACTTGAAGTGGTTAGGGAGTAGGAAAATTGAATGATTTCATTGAGTCTCCAAGTGCCTAATAATTAATTGGAAAAATCATAAAAAATTTTAGGGCTAATGAAGCTTCACAGGAAAGGTGAACTGAAGATGCAAAAAGAGAAAGGCATTGCAAATTACAGAATCCATCACTGCAAAAGCTGGTTTTATTCTGAAAACATAAGGCAGAGTGAGTTCAAATAAGAGTAAGAAAATTAAGGTGGCTAAAGATGAAAGAGTGGCTAACATTGGAAGAGTCAACTGGACCCTTAAACATGGGAAAAGAACTGAAACTTTAAACATGAGAAAAATGTCTCTTCTGAGATGGAGAATTACCTGATTCAAATTGAATCATCTAATCCTGCTCTTGATTTTTCTCTTTGTTTCCAGTTATCATCTTTTGCTTGGTTTGATCACAACAGAAGCAAGTGGTAGAAAATGTGGCCTATTCACCAGATAAATTAGTATTATTTCAATCCCTGACAGATTTATGGCACAGAGGATTACAGTCAGGTGGTCTTTAGAAATTTAATGAAAGAATGGAAGACTGTTTTTCTTTGTAACAAGGAAGGCATTGCATTGGAGAAACAATAAAATCAATTATATTAATGCAATACAAACAATAATTAGCTTAGTTTTTGTCCTGGTTTCGGCAGGGATAGAGTTAATTTCCTTCCTAGTAGCTGGTACAGTGCTGTCTTTTGGATTTAGGATGAGAACAAAGTTGATAAGGCACCGATGTTTTAGTTGTTGCTAGGTAATGCTTACACTAGTCAAGGACTTGTTGGTTTTCCATGCTCTACCGACTGAGAAGGCTGGAGGTGCACAAGAAGCTGGGAGGGGGCACAGCCAGGACAGCTGACCCAAACTGGCCAAAGGGACATTCCATACCATGTGATGTCATGCTCAGTAACTGGCTGGGCATCGGTCAGCGGGTGGTGAGCAATTGTACTGTGCATCACTTGCTTCGTGTATTATTATTATTATCATCATATTATTATTATCATTTTATTTCAATTATTAAACTGTTCTTATCTCAACCCATGAGTTTTTCTCACTTGTGCTTTTCCAATTCTCTCCCCCATCCCACAGGGGCGTGGGGGGAGTAAGCGAGTGACTGCGTGGTGCTTAGTTGCCGACTGAGGTTAAACCACGACAGTTTTTTACATGGTGTTTAACTTGTCCATCTAAAATTACCATACTCAGCTAAATAACAGAAAAGTAAACTTAAATAATGAAAACCAATTAGTAAGATCATCTACATAAGATTTCTATCAATTGTCTCATGATATAAGAGCTAAAATTCAGGCAGAGAGAGAAATGAAAAGATACAACAGCTCACCAGTGAAGAAAATAAACCCTTTGACTGTATACAAAACACAATAGCAAAATAGCTTTTTCTAAAATATTTTGTATAACATAGTCATCAACAATGAAATAAACTGATCTAATCTGATAAGACATAGATGACCTAAAATATTTTCCAGCTTTATGTGAAGAAAAAAAAAAAACCAAAAACAAATCCCCAAACTTCTATAGTTTAAAAAATGTGGCATGTATTTTAGGAAATGTTCCATTAAGCTTTGAAGAAGCTACATCCTGGAGAGGACAAAAATATGAATTTCAGATTATTCTGTTTAATATTATCTTCTCAGTTTCAGACATTCATTAAGTTCAAAGAAATCAAAGACAGAAAGATTTCTGAATTATCTTATTTTCACTCAGATAACCTTTGAGTTTTATATTAAAAAAATCCTCTTGCATTCATATTTAGTGTGAGATATATACGTGGCTGGGCTGTCTGTATGAAGCTATCACAGAGGCACTTCTGCCTTTTCTTTCTCCCACTCTGTCTCTCCCTGTGATTTTGTTTGGACTATTGAAGCACTTATTTTCAAATAACATTCTTTTAAATTGTAACAAGTTATTGGAAGTTTAGGTTATAGGCTTGAAAAAATTGGAAGTAGATAAAAATTTAAGTCCAGCTTTCTTCATACTTCCATTTTTAAGTCCACATTAATTGTTTTATTAAAAACTTTAAAATTAACTATAAAATAATGCACAATATAAAAGAAAAGTTATACAAGAGAGGAACTGATCAAAAACATCTCCAGTTTTCTGAAGGTGATATTTTCCAGCTCAGGGGGATTCCCAGGGCATCAGTGGAAAGCTCCTCTGGAAGTCCTTTGAATGTTAATCTTCCCAGGACTTGCAGAGCACATGCAGAGCATGCAAAGATTGCTTCAAGAACAGTTATCCAGTTATGTCATTTTACTAATTTGCAGTGGAGAGCATGGCTCCCCTTTATAAGAAATAAATATCTTCACCAAAATTGGGACAGAACTGAAGGCATTTTGCACTAACAGGTTTAGTTAAATCCTGGAAAGATTGTTCATGTGAGTGAATTACTCTTCATCAACAGGAAACTGGATCTTGGTAAGGGTTTTATTTAAGAAACACAGAATCAGGAAGAATTATTTGCGTCATAGATCTTACCCCTGAAACTGCAGACAATCAGGGAGATGTTAGTCGTGTCTAGGTCTACCCACTGATATACTTCAGACCTCGCTGTATGACAGAAAGGTGATTAAAGTTGTAGTTTTCAAATGCTTTTACAGTTCCCACCTATGTTGTGTACCCAGATTGGTCATGGACACCAAAGAGATGGAGGTGGGAGGAAAACTAGTTTACAGCTATGCTAAAATTGAATGTGCAGTGTTAGGTTGGTGCTGCCCTAGGATGCTGTATGCTTCTCAGATGTGATACGATTAATGTAACCATTTAAGTCTAGAAGGGGAAATGAGAAAATTTACTCTGTGCTCCTTTGTATTACAATCTACAGAATGCTCCCAGTCTCTAACAAATTAATATAAAAAATAGAATCATAAAATCACAGAATGGTTTGGGTTGGAAGGGACCTCTAAAGGTCATCTAGTCCAACCCCCTTGCCATGGGCAGGGACATCTTCAACTGGATCAGGTTGCTCAAAGCCCCATCCAACCTGACCTTGAACACTTCCAGGCATGGGGCACCCACAACTTCTCTGGGCAACCTGTTCCAGTGTCTCACCACCCTAATCGTAAAAAATTTCTTCCTGATATCCAGTCTAAATCTATCCTCTTTCACTTTGAAACCATTGACCCTTGTCAAGTCACTATAGGCCCTGGTAAAAGGTCTTTCTCCATCTTTTTTATAAGCCCCCTTGAAGTACTGAGAGGCTGCAATAAGGTCTCCCCAAAGCCTTCTCTTCTCTAGGCTGAACAACCCCAACTCTCTCAGCCTTTCTTCATAGGAGAGGTCTTCCATCCCCCTGATCATTTTTGTGGCCCTCTTCTGGACCCCCTCCAACAGGTCTGTGTCCTTCTTAAGCTGAGGGCTCCAGAGCTGGACACAGTACTCCAGATACTGCACGAGAGCAGAGTAGAGGGGCAGAATCACCTCCCTCGACCTGCTTGCCATGCTTCTTTTGATGCAGCCCAGGATACAAATGGCTTTCTGGGCTGCAAGTGCACATTACAGGCTCATATCTAATTTTTCATCCACCAGTATCCCCAAGTCCTTCTTGTCAGGGCTGCTTTCAATCAGTTCATTCCCCAGTCTGTACTGATATTGTGGATTGTCCTGACCCAGGTACAGGACTTTGCACGTGGCCTTGTTGAACTTCATGAGGTTCATATAGGCCCACTCCTCAAGCATGTCAAGGTCCCTTTGGATGGCATCCTGTCCTGGTTTCAGCAGGGATAGAGTTAATTTCCTTCCTAGTAGCTGGTACAGTGCTGTGTTTTGGATTTAGAATGAGAACAAAGTTGATAACACACCGATGTTTTAGTTGTTGCTAGGTAGTGCTTACACTAGTCAAGGACTTTCCAGCTTCCCATG
>NW_008824183.1:182890-192621 GCF_000699105.1 Pygoscelis adeliae
TAGTATTAGTAGTATTATTATTATTATTATTATTATTACATTATTGTTTTTGTTGTTGTTATTATTTTATTTCAATAATTAAACTGTTTTTATCTCAACCCACGAGTTTTTCTCACTCCTACTCTTCCAGTTCTCTCCCCCATCCCACCGGAGGTGGGGAGGAGTGAGCGAGCGGCTGTGTGGTACTCAGTTGTCGACTGAGGTTAAACCACGACACATCCCTTTCCCTCTAATATATCAACTGCACCACTCAGCTTGGTTTCAGCTTGGTGCTGAGGGCACAGCCAATCCCATTGATGAAGATATTAAATAGTATTGGTCCCAGTATGGACCCTTGAGGGACACCATTTGTTAGTGGTTGGACACCACTGTTACTGGTTGGACATTGAGCTGTTGACTGCAACTCTTTGGATGCGGCCATCCATCCAATTCCTTATCCATCTAAGAGTCCATCCATCAAAACTCTCTCTTTCCAATTTAGAGACAGGAATGCTGTGATGGACTATATCAAAGGCCTTACAGAAGTCCAGGTAGATGACAGCTGTAGCTCTTCCCTTGCCACTGTTGCAGTCACTCCATCATAGGTTAGTCAGGCACGATTTGCTCTTGGTGAAGCCATATTGGCTGTCTCTCATCACCTCCCTGTCTTTCATATGTTTTGACATATCTTCCAGGAGGATCTGCTGCATGATTCTACCAGGCACTGAGGTGAGGCTGACTGGTCAGTAGTTCCCAGTGTCCTCCTTATTACCCTTTTTAAAAATGGATGCGATATTCACTTTTCTTCAGTCACTGGGGACTTCACCTGACTGCCACAACTTTTCTAATATGATGAAGAACATCTTAATGACTACATCAGACAGTTCCCTCGGGACCCTGAGATGCATCGCATTGGGTCCCATGGACTTGTGTATGTTCAGGTTCCTCAGGTGGTCTTGAACCTGATCTCTTACAATGAGAAGGACTTTGTGCCATGCCTTGAGGTTCAGGGACTTGAGAGGTGTGTGAAGAGTGATCACCAGTGAAAACTGAGGCAACTCAGCCTTCTCTATGTCTGTTGTCACCACCTCTCTTGTCTTATTTATCAGGGAGTGTATATTTTCTTTACTCTTCCTTTTCTAACCAACATACCTGTAGAAGCCTTTATTATTCTTCACATTCCTTGCCAAATTCAGCTCCAAATGAGCCTTAGCTTTCCTGATCCCATCGCTGCACATCTAGGCAATGTCCCTATATGCTTCCCTGGATACATGTCCCTGGTTCCACTGCCTTTGCACTTCCTTCTTATACTTTAGTTTGAACAGGAGGTCCTCACTCAGTCATGCTTATCTCCTGCCTTCCTTTCCTACTGTTGTACTCTAAAAAAATATCTCCTTAAAGAGCTGCCATCTCTGTTCAGCTCCTTTTTTCCCTGAGGACTGTTTCCCAGGGGGGTTCCATCCACTAATCCCTTAAACAACTGAAAGTTCACTTTCCTAAAACTCAGGGTCCTGACTACTCTTCACATGGCCCATACCCCTCAAGATTGTGAATTCCACCAGGGCATCATCATTGCAGCCCAGGCTGCCACCAATCTTGACAATCCTAATTAGTTATTCCGTGTTGGTGAGCAACAGGTCTAGTAACACTTCTCCTCTGGTCAGGCTGTCTATCACTTGGATTAAAAAATTATCCTTGACTCTCTCCAAGAATGTCCTGGATTGCTTACAGCTTGCTGTGCTGCTTTTCCACCAGATGTCAGGGTGACCGAAGTCCTCCATCAGGATCAGAGCCTGCAAATGCAATGCTTTCTGTATTTGAAGTAAGAACGCTCTGTCAACATCATCCCCTTGATTGGGTGGCCATTAGTAAACACCAACTATGATGTTCCCTTTGTTGGCTTGGCCCCTAATTTTTACCCATAAGCTCTCAACCTGTTCATCGCTATTTTTCAAAGGCAGCTCTGTGCAGTCAGTCTACTTTTTTTTTTTACATAGAGGGCAACCCGCTCATCTTTCCTTCCTTCCCTGTCCCTTCTGAACAGTTTATAGCCATCAATTGCAATGCTCCAGTCGTGTGATTCATCCCATCAAATTTCAGTGATAGTGATTAGATCATAGCTTTCTAGCTGCACAGTGGTTTCCATCTCCTCCTGCTTGCTACCTATGCTGCATGCATTGGTACAGAGGCCCTTCAGCTGGGCTGTCGACCATGTCACCTTTTTAGAGGAACATGGCCTAATTCCTTTGAGGCATTTCACAAGTGTTTCCTTGGTTCCTAATACATTCTGTTAATTGAACATCAAATGCCTTAAAAATTATGATTTGTGGCAAAACAAGAACAGCAGACATCAAAATGATTATCAGTGTTCTTGGTGCCTGTAGCAGCAGGAATTCTTAGAGGATGACATGGTGAAGAGTTACTTATAACTTTCCAGGTGAAGCTATCTGGTATTAAGTAGCCGTGTTTCATTAACTGTAATCCTCCCTTACAATAAAGCAAAGAGTATCACGGCCATACTTTGCATGTGACATAGGGAGGCTTGGCAATCTGAAGAAGAACATCAGTGCTCAGATCAAATTCATTATCAGTTCTGGGAAAACAGGGGAATTTATAGGCATCCTGCTCTTAGCATGCATAGAGAAATTGTTAATTAGTCTCATTGTAAAATTGCAGTTTTCCCAGTTTAAAGCCTATATCTTATTAAGCAATCTGATCTAACTTACACTTAAAAATATATTTTTTATCCTTTTGTATATGTTTTTTTTTTCTGGAATTCAGAACAGATTAAAGTTTTATTGCTTTTCTTTCTTTCATTATTTCAGTCCATTATCTCCACAAAACTTCTTAATGTGAACATCTAAGTTTTACTGTGAGATCTTTAGTGATTAAAGCATGTTTTTCTATGAGGCACAGGCTATTTTTGTTGTGCTTTCCCACATGAAGGCAAAGATTTATCCAAAGTAGAAAACCACCTGTCAGAAACAGTACAATACGCCTAAAAAAAACCCCCTAAACTTTCCTCAAAGGGTATTTTTCTTTTCTTGAAAACTAATTTAAATGACCACATTGAATTAAAATTAATACTTTGTAACATAAGCCCATGTTATGAAAACATGCCTTAGGCTCATTCATGAACACATTTGAGAATATGTTTTTCCTTAGTCGTGTTCATTTGAATTTTACACTAAGTTACATCAAATTCTGACATTCTTGCTTATAAAGTCTTCTTTAACTCTTAGATTACTAACTCACATAGTAAGTAATTTCATATCCTCCACCAAACCCAGTTCTTATTAGTGCAACTAATGGTGGCAGAATATACCTTTCCTTTTGCCACATACAGTCAATATAGAAATTGCTAAAAATAGTGTTGGTTAAAACAAGTTTTTCACATAAAGTATACTGGAATGTCTAATTTTATTTTTTTTTCTACATAAAGTAAGGAGTGCAGAGTTAGGGAGTATTAATTTAGAAGTGATGAATAAAAGTCATAGCCTCTATTTCTCTACTGGCAGATGTCCAGAAATTAGTGGGTCCTATTTAAAAATGTGCATTTCATCAGCTTCTTTAGAAATATGTATTTTACTGTTTATGTATTCTCATATCTGAAATGTCATTACATAATGTAAACTCTTCTCTTTTGAATATAATTCTACAATTCCTTGTCAGTGATGTTTGGCTGGTTTTTGTTGGGTTTTTTTTAAGTATAAGAATATGGGAGTTTATTGCATTAATATATCATGTTTATTTTTATGTATATACAGGGGCAAATTTTCTTAAGGTGTTAGTATCATCAGATGAACTGCATAGGCATTTAGTTTATAAAAAAGCCTATTCTAGCTCATAGTGACTTAGGTAAGAAAGGATAATTATCCTGAGAATTGATTCTGTTTTGCTTTGTGTGGGGATTAAGGGCACAGACTCTGGCAGGCAGCAACCAAAAACCTTTATTGCTCTTTATCGACGTTCTTTATAGCAAACAGAAGTGTTTCACGCGCCATCTGCAGCTTGCAGATTGGTTACAGCCTTGTGTTCACGCCTGTCTATGCTCTAGCGGATTGGCCTGTTCTTCCTAATCACGCGACATGCCTTCATGGCCTTTATCTTGTTTACTCCTTTTCAGTAGCTCATTACTTCCTCCTTTATCCTCTGCCCACGTGCCTTCTCATGCCTCAAGAGCACAAGGCTTGGTTGTTGTCGTCAAGCTGCCTATCCCCACAGCTTTGTGTGTAATAGAAATAATCAATAGTTTCTTTAAGTATTTTTCTTTCTATGCAGAAGATTTATCAAAAAGACCCATGAAAGTCCAACAGTTTTCGCGTAATTAGAAGTGCATCATTGTATAGCTAGACATTACGCATGACAGAGAGATTTCAGATGGAATCAACCCATACCCATGCTTCAAAAAATACTGGGAAGTTCTACAGAAGTTCTGTAATAGATATAAAAAAAAGTGATCTTAGCAGTGATGTCTTGGACTTGCAGTAATTGTGAAGCTGAATGTTGCTTGAATTGCTTATACATTTTCATTGTTATATTTTGTATACTGCTCCTAGGTGATAATAGAACCAACATATTTGTTTCTCAGTTGTCAAGGAAGATGGAAAACTGTGTGCCTGTTAAGGAAAATATTTTGGGGATGTCCATATGGTCTGGTTCAATTCACACATTTCAAACTTAATTTCCTTTTACTCCCATGAGCCAATAGACTCATAATTGCAGGCACACAGTAAGGTGCTTATGAGGAGTAACAATGGTTATGCAAAAGCTCTCAAAAGCTTTTCACCTATGCATTGTTAATCCTATCATGTACATATTCAGTCCCCTACAGTTACATCTGTGCCATCATAATAGTGAGTTATCCACCTCTTGAGGAAATTTGGGAAGATTAGTGGAGCCCTCCTACTGTGGAAGGATACTGACAAAAAGGGGCCTTTTTAGGCACTAGTCCTTATGTTTAGTGTTTGAAGTATGATTTCACATTTTGTTGTCAAGTTTGCTACTAGGCAGTTTGGGGTTTTAAGAGGCCTAGTCACCTGGAGTGACCTGGATTCACATATGTGATATCATTTGTGAACTATATTGCAACTTTCTTGGCATTATTCACCTTACTCTAGGATGTATAAGTGACTCTGTCTATCTACCTGAATAATCTTTAGCAGAATAATAATTTATTTTTTGTCTTGTAAATGCTGCTCAATTGTAGATGATTTACCATCTCAGTTCCTTTTACACAGGCTTATGTTATGAACCAAAGGCCACTGAATAATGGGCACTTTACCTGTGAAAAAAACTGGAATGAAAGGTTGTATCTCCATATTAATTTTGTACTCTACTTCTGTTAATAAGAGTGTTTTAAATAAATCAGTTGGTTTTAGTTCAAATCTTTTGATTTCTTATGTTGACTTTATTATATGTAATAAGTGCTCTTGAACTTGATATCCTACTTGAGTCACATTTTTGGTCATCGGATCCTTTCACAGGATATGGTACATGAAAGTATATTGAAACATTTCTTTTTCTTGATAATTATTGTTATATCTCTTTTGGAGTGATTTAACTTGTCTATAACCTCTGGATGTTTGGGCTGGAGGATCAAGCAAGGGGCTGATTGTTTATTATTTGAAACCAATTTTTAGTCTACCTATAAAAATGAGTTCTTACGGCAAAAGGCTGTGCTGAGAGAACACAGACAGTATCAAGAATAGCTGCTGTAGCAGTTATTTTTGGTATAGTAGTTGCCCTATCTCTGTCACCTATCACTTCCCTTCCAATAGGCTGAATGTGAACATAACTGAGTCTTTAAAATCACATCTGTCCATTAAAAAAATGAGTCCTTCAAAACTATACTATCTTCTCTGCAGAAACATCTAGAGACATGAGATATAAAGAGCAAATGAAAGCTAAGTTGCTCTGGAGAAAGATACATGTTTTGACAGTAGAAATAGCTAAAAAAATATAATTTTTTCCTCTACTGTACTTTCAAATTATTTTTTTTAATTAATGCTCTACTATTTTACTGATTTTTTTTTTTAAAAGCAAAATAAAAGCCGTTGTTGCAATTCTGTGTAATACAGAAAAGTCCTGTGAAAGTATATGCAATGATACTCTGAAATATTTTGAAATGTTGGGATATTTAACTTAAATAATCAGCTGGAAGGGTTACATGGATACAACTTTCATGTTAATCTTGGATATCAATGACACTGTCTGATATGGAGGTTTTCCTGTTTCCTCATACCATCATACTTCTAACAGTCATTAATTAGGACTGCTTGCATCTGTTTATTACTGGAGTGTTTCAAAACTATTTCTTTTTTCTGATATATTACCCAAATTGTTAATGTTATCATCTGTGTTTGTTTAATTTCAGCACTTTTTAGTCTTGTTAGGCAAAGGTCATTCTACCATATGAAAGTTGTAATAGTAGTATCCCACAAAAATGTCTTTTGCTGCTTTACGCAATTCTTGAAGTTCAAAAAGGTAACACATTAAGGACCTGCTTTGACACATTGCCTTAACCGTGATGGTGTTCCATTGGCCAGCGGAGACTTAGCAAGTTTCATTTAAAAACCTAGCTGCAAACCTAAATGTCGATGTGTATCTAAGCAGTTGGTAGGCAATTGACAGCTTTATGTTCCATAGCCCTTTAGTGTGAAAGATTAGAAATACTTTTTTTTTCTCATTTTGTTGCCATTAAAATGATGGGAAATGGGTCATGTTGTTTATAACATTAACTCCACTATAGAGAATGCCATTACCAAAAATGATCTGTGATTATAATCAGTTGTACAGAATGATACAAAATTTTTCATGCATAAAGTGATATTGTCCAAGTGCTGGGGCTTTTTATAACATTGTAGTCAGTAATTTTTAATCTCCTCTCTATCAAGAATTCTTTAATTTCATAGGATATTAGCATGTGATTATTTTGTGTATTTATAAGGACTTTGGTTTTTTGAATACCACCTTCATATCTGTGGGAAAATCACACAGAAGCATAGTGCCAAAGAGCCCTCACAGGAAAAAAGATGCAAGCAAGTCTACCACTGCCTAGCTGTGCTCAAAATTAAGAATGTATGTCTCATCTCTTTGTTGAGTACTAAAATGACTGGACTATTAGGTTTTCTGATGCAGTGTTCCTTCATTTCTTCATCTCAGAGCTTCTCCACCTGACAAAAGTATTTAGACAGCAGTCACAAGAGAAAGATGGTCTCATTTGGACACCTGGAGTTCATCCAATTTAAATATATAAAAGACAGAATGCCTTGTAGCCAAGTGTCTAACATGCTGCCTCATGAATTTGCCTCAGACATAGGAGAGAATCTGAGGAGGTCTCCTATATCTCAGATGAGTGTCCTAATCACTGAGTTATCAGCAACTGAGAAGCACTCTTCCACTGTTTTGAGAGTGAAAAATGTAGTGGCAATTTAGTGCTGTTCACTTTGCCAGTTTTGTAAATCCTCCTACCTACCATCCAACTTACAATCAGTCCTCTGAGGCAATCCTTGTAAGAAGTCAAGAATCATAACTTTTTCAATTTCTTCAACAGTGAGCATAGATGCAAAATATTCATTTAGTTTTTCTGCTATGACCTTATATTCTCACGGAGCTTCTTTTTTCACATGTCTGTGCAGGTTTCCTGTTGCCTTTGGGAAAGAATTTATTAATGGCTTTTATGCCTTTTGAAAGTTGTTCTCCATCTCTTTTTTTGACCTGCCTTTTATATTTAACCTGCTAGAGTTTGTTGCTCTATTCATTTTCTTCATTTGCACACAATTTCACTTTTTTGAACAATGTCTTCTTGAATTAAGTATTTTCTATGACTCAGCAATTTAATCACGCCAACTTTCTTTTGCATTTTTTGAAGTCCCTATGCTATTTTTCTGTAGTTCCTCTCTTTGAAATTATGCATACAGTCTTGGATTTCTTGGCTTTTTTTGCTTCTACAAGGGCATTGAATGCAAGTACATTATAATTTCTATGTTAGAGCAGCTTTTTGACAGCAACATTTCGAATAGTTTCCAACTCTGTTCAGAACTGAGTTCTCTTTTTTTATGTTTCCCTTTTTTCACATGTCTGTGCAGGGCATCATCTATGTACACAATAAAAGCTTTCTCCAGCGAAAGCACTCAACAGGAGTGCAAATGAACTGCATGGAAGATGTTAATTTTCATTGATTCCAAGTCAATGAAAACAAATATTGCTATGTTGAATGTAAAGTTCTACTGTCTTCAGTTTATAGGATAAACACATCTCATATTTAAACTTCCTCCTGAAAGCAGTGATAAACCTGATGAACATACCATTTGAAAGTCCTCCCTTCAAAAAGCTGCAATTACAAAATGTATAAAACTCCAAAATTTCTTGTCTTACCTGCCTATGAGTTTTCAGCTGCCTTCCACAGAAATTCATCATATCCTTTTTGTTTTCAAAATTACTTTAAAAAACATTCTATGGAATATTATTTTACACTTAGAATCATAGAATCATAGAATCATTAAGGTTGGAAGAGACCTCCAAGATCATCGAGTCCAACTGTCAACTTCTTTCCTTGAAAAAGGAAATCATTATACATGTTTATCATTTTATTTGGAAAACAGACTCTATCATTGTTCCTGTTTACAGCCTCTAAAAGTGTAACTGCAGAATCCAGAGCACATCATGTTTCTCTTTGGGGCAGACAGCTCTAGTGTCAAGTACCCTCTGATACTTGACAGAGTGTTGTGCCTGCCATGGTGGGGAAGGATAAGTACAGGGAGAAAGAGGAATGACTGGGCACCCTTGGAGCAGTGGCACAACTGCCTATACCTGTTCTGGGCAGTTTTCTGCTGCTGATGCCAGAGAAATCTTTTATAATTTTAAACAAATTTTAAACCATCATACAATGAGTTAAAGTTCTGACAATCAATATAATTAAGACAGTCAATATGATTAAACCTGGGTGGAATGCAAGCAATCTAAGCATGAGTGAAAGGGAAAAGGGGAAAGCTAACTTGCTGTGTATGCAAGGTACAACACCGTTAATGATTAATCTTATCCACTAATGGGATGGAGGGGTAAGCTGGAGGAGGAAGTGGAGGATTTGAGAAGGAAGAAGTTAAGACTGGGAAGATGGGGGGATAGGCAGAAGGTGGGTTTTTAGTTTTGTTTCTCACTGTTTTACTCTATTTTTAATTGGAAATAAATTAAATTAAACTTCCCTGAGTCTGTTTTGCCTGTGATGGTAATTGGTAAGAGATCTCCCTGTCTATATCTCAGTCCACAAGCTTTTCTGTCCTATTTTCAGCCCCCATGCTTTTAAGTAGAGGGAGTGAGGGAGTGGCTGGGTGAGTGTCTGGCAGCCAGTCAATGTCAAGTCCATCATGAAGAGAAAGACAAAAAGGTAATGGTGTGACTTATGAGGTCACAAAGTGTTTTAAATTAAGTATTATCAAGATCTGATTATGTGGATATGCATGTGTCTATTAAATATGTTCACATAGCATCTTAGCTTCACAAATATTCTTATTTTTCATAGGGAAGGTTGTTTCAAGTTGGAGATAGTTAAACTAGCTCCCCAACAGCATCAGCATGTCCAATTACATTCCTGGCTGTGAACTAGAAACTATATTTAGGTGCCTAGGGTGAGGCAGTCAGCCCCACGCATTATGACTGCCTCTGCTAAGAAAAAAAGGAGGGTGATTGTCATAGGCGATTCCCTTCTGAGGGGAACAGAGGGCCCTATATGCCAACCAGACCCATCCCAC
>NW_008824183.1:195882-200748 GCF_000699105.1 Pygoscelis adeliae
AAGAGTGGTTAAACATTGGACCAGGCTGCCCAGGGAAGTGGTTGAGTCCCCATCCCTGGAAGTATTTAAAAGACGTGTAGATGAGGCACTTAGGAACATGGTTTAGTGGGCCTGGTGGTGTTGGGTTGACGGTTGGACTCGATGATCTTGGAGGTCTCTTCCAGCCTTAATGATTCTATGATTCTATGATTCTATATTTATAAGCTTACTGTCCTTACCACACTTTCATCTCTATGTACATCATTATTTATGCAGTACATTATCACATCAGAGGGAAAGACCATGTTTTTAGACCTTGACCCACAGACATGTTACATGATGTACAGTTAATTTCCAAACAAAGATTTAAAAAAAAAAAAAAAAAAAAATCCTTGTGCACCACAGACCTCATTGTGAATTAAAGAAAAAAAAATAGTACTTAAGACCATGAGATGTTAAATAATATAGGAAAGAGAACCTCATCACTTTAAAATGAAGTAGGGAAAAATGTTGTGTAATGTAAGTTGATTATAGCTTTCATAATTGTACAGATTCTGCCTGTATTAAGAGCTATATCTATGAAAGAAAAGACAAATCAACACATTTATTTTATGATTTTTGTTCTTGCGTTCTGTATTTTGTCATTCTCTACAGGTTTGTTGTTATAAAAGAATATTACATCGAAGACCTGATCTAAACCTACTGAAGACTTTTTCTATCAGCCATGCTCTCATTCAGCAAAGCACTTCAGAACATAATTAGATCCCACCATCTTTGAATCAAGCTGGAAAAGATCACCCTGCAAAAGAGTAAAGGCATGTGCGTAGATAGCCATACCTTTTATCAGAAAAGAAGAGAATGCATACTTAATATCTGTTTACTCACACTTAGGGACAAGAGAAAACCCCGCTGCCTCACGGAATCATGCCCTAAAATAACTCAGACAGTGCTTAAGATTTCCCACAGTTTTGTGAATTACATTTTAGCTTACTCATGCCTGCAGTAAACACATAGATAAGGACTTGCACATCACTATCTAAATTAAAATAGCATGTTTTTCAAGTTTCTTCTAGTATTTGCCAAATCAATTGGTACTTTCTCATCCAGCAAAGCATCACTGCTCAGGATGGGGGATCCTGACTACGATGTTTCAATGTTCAAAGGACCTAAGGGCAAACACAGTGTTAAGTATATTTGGAATATAACCAAATGCAGGTAGCTGACAAAAGTAACTGAAGAGTTTGCATTTCTGGAAAGTTCACAAAATAGATAGCCAAAAATAAATGTAAGAAAATAGTAATTGAGGGGAACAACTTTCAATGATTTAGCCTTGCAGGAATCAAAAGTGGCAGTCACCATTAGTTGAACTGGGGAAAAAAAGGAGGTTCCAATTTGGACTACCAGCTAGTTAATAAGGTAAATAAGTAATCTCTTCTTAATTGTTTTCCTGGCATTTTTTAATATTAGGTGTTGCTCAAACCTGTTATTCAAATATCACAACATTGAAATCTGTTTCAGAACTGTATATCCAATTACCAAAAAAAAAAACCCCAAACCTTTTTTTTTGCAATTTAATCTGTAACACATCTTTTATGACTATGTTTTCAAATGCACTCTCAAACAGCCACACAAAAGCATGTCCATTTATTCTGCTGTCAAACACTAATGCCTGCATGACAATATTTGCACAAATGAGATATGCAACTAATCAGTTGGCATGCTCTTGTTCAAAGTTAGAGATGTTTGAATTAATGCATTATATGGATTTTTAGGAAATTTTTATTGCACACAGTCTTGAAAATGAAACGCTGAAGTTTATGCTGTAAATTCCTATTCACATTAATGATTAAGTTGTTGTTGATTAATTGCCAAGTAACTGTTGTTCGATAATATCCCTAAAAGTGTGATCAAATCAAGGCACCAGTCAAGTATTGCATTTCTGTAACAAAACATATGAAGTTTTAGTAAATGAGGGAACATGTATTCTTAAGCTATCCGTTGAATGAATAATACAATACAAGTCACAAGAGCAGTCAGAAAATACATTAACTGTTAAATTTTCAACAGTTTCTATGAACCTTTGCAAGTTGGGGTTGTTTAGTCTGGAGAAAAGGAGGCTCAGGGAGACCTTATCGCTCTCTACAACTACCTGAAAGGAGATAGTAGTGAAGTGGGTGTCAGTCCCTTCTCCCAAGTAACAAGCAATAGGACGAGAGGAAATGGCCTCAAGTTGCACCAGGGGAGGTTTAGATTGGATATTAGGAAAAAATTCTTCACCAGAAGGGTTGTCAAGCATTGGAACAGGCTGCCCAGGGAAGTGGTTGAGTCACCATCCCTGAAGGTATTTAAAAGATGTGTAGACGTGGCGTTTAGGAACATGGTTTAGTGGTAGACTTGGCAGTGTTGGGTTAATGGTTGGACTCAATGATCCTAAAGGTCTTTTCCAACCTAAATGATTCTATGATTCTAAGTATGCAGTGGGCTACTTTCAGTACCATGACCTATACTTTTTCCCCATCTCTATCCAACTCCTGCTCTATTTAGTGCATGAAGTGAAAGAATTTCACTATGTGCATCCATGTTTGTGAGCTTCACTTTTCAATGTAGAGCTTTAGGTGTTAATTATTTCAGAAAGTTCAGCCCTGCTCTGAAGGCAGAGTTAATTATTTCCTTATCAGTATTTTTTTTATGTGATGTTAACTGAGGTAACTTACCTATGAGCTACTCAGAGGACATCCTCAAAGTCCCTCATCAGACACCATAGCCATTTTACAGATGGAGAGCTGATGCACAGAATAATGTCAAATTATCTGCCTTCATTTTTTTTATTCCGTGATTTGCGGTACTTGTTTTTGTTGACCATGTTTCTGAGTACTTGTCATCACGCAGTTTTCAAAAGGTTACCAATAAATCCCATTGGCTTCAGTTGGTTTACTGAATTCTCCAGTTTCTTATAATAAAACCTTGTTGCATCCAAGAAAATCTGGGTACCAAGAAAATAAGGAACATTCAACTAGTTTCATTTTTACAAGTTTGTTTTAAATATTTTGCTTAATAGCACACTATTGCAGCTTTGAAACAAAGAAACAAAAATTTCATCCTTTATATTTTTTCAAACCCATGATTTCTCAAACATATTCCCTTTTCCGCCACAGATCAGAAATATTGTAAAACCACACTTTTATCACTTAACCTGGACTAATTCCTAGAAAATAACCATTCTACACTTTGAATAGAAATGGGAGGATGAGGAAAAAATAAGCAATTAAACACAGAAGTCAGCTAACTAACCTTGCACAAACAACATTGGGTTTAGTATTTCTAAGCACCTAACTTTGTAACCTTAGCAGTGGTCTATCAACATAATTACTGTGATATATCTCAACAGAATATTGCTAGGATCATATATACATATTTACACATACACAGGTACATGCACATATGCACACACATATAAAACCACTCCTTCTTGAATTTTACCTTGCTTATAACCACCTCACTATAGCAATGATATCACTACTATAAAACCAGTTTTCCAAAATGTAATTTATACCTTTGAAATGTAAGAGATAGCTGATTAGAGATATCCCACGAGGGAAAAAATATCAGTAAGAGTCTGGGATTTTCAAAAGTAGGCTAAAATAAAGCAAAGGATACAATATTGTTTAAAGTAGAAAATTGGTCTTCTAAATGTTACTAGATGTAGCAAAAAAGATGTCATTTATATGACAAAGGTGTCTCATACTATTACATCAGAATAGAAATTAAATTTAATCTATAGAAATGCTAATACCTTGATTAGTTGTTTTGATTTAGTTTGTTGTTTTCTAAGAAGCAACACAGACTTGATAAGGCCTTCAATGGAAGTACATGTTAATTCCTTTTGTGAGAGAAACTGAGAAAAGTGAAATCTATGATTAGAAGTCAATACATGCAGGAAGCTAGTTATCTGCTGTTACAGTAAGATTATCAGAATTACGTGATTCTTAGAACTGCTGAGAATGTACTGATATTCTTACTCCACTGGGAGTAAGGTATGCTCAGTATCTCTGAAAAGAAAGTCATTTAAAATTGATCTGGATGTCTAATAATGTCTAATAGAAGAACTCTCTAAACTGAATACTACGGAGAAACTTGGAGTGTGATGGAAAACATTTGGCATCTGGGACTGGGGTTTAGAAAAGTGTTGAAAATTGATTGAGCTGAAGGAGCCACTCTTACTCATGGTGTCTTTTCTTTGTGTACCTATGCTGTCTTTATTCATTTTGTATCAACACGTATGTCCCAGGTTAAGTGTTTCACATTACAGAATAGCACGACATGGAGAAAACCATCTAAAAATAGAAATTAATGTTATTTAGTTGTAAATTAGCATACAGAAATTATGTTTTTCCTTTGCCATGACTGAGACTTGTATTATTACATATTTTAACCTCTTGAATAGCATCAAGCTCAGGTAACAACTTCCATGTCATTACTAGCAAAAATTCAGTATTTCCAGGTCATATTTCTAGAAAAGAAAAATCTTAGAAACACTCACAGAAAATAACTACTTCTATACTAGCTACTCAGAAGCAGTAGGAACAACTGACCCTAGTCTAAAGGTTCAATTGTTAGTATTTACGTATTATTGTAGTTCTGTCGATCTGAGATTTTATTTTGTAGTTATTTATGTCACTGGAAGGTGTCATGTTTTAAACAAGCAATGAATATCTTGCTTATTCACTAATTTTGGTCATGGCACTTTCTTCGTAATTATACCTTTTTGAGTTTGTGATTGTGTAAAGATAAGATTCCTGACAGGTTTTAATGCTACTACCCACAATAATGCACTTTGCTAAATCATAGAATCATAGAATCATAGAATCATAGAATCATAGAATCATA
>NW_008824183.1:201507-201999 GCF_000699105.1 Pygoscelis adeliae
CTTGGTGTCGTCTGCAAACTTACTGAGGGTGCACTCGATTCCCTAATCCAGATCATTGATAAAGATATTGAACAGAACTGGCCCCAAAACTGAGCCCTGGGGAACACTGCTCGTGACCGGCTGCCAACTGGATTGAACTCCATTCATCATGCCTCACTTCATTTTCATTATATAGGACTTAGAGCAATTTCTCTTCTCCTGTTTCTGTCTTGTTTCTGGTGGTGTGGGATCTTTTATGTGATCCTTCTTATCCACTCATATTAGATGGCACATTTTCCAGCTTTGATCTATGCAAGCTGCAATTGGGCTGAGTTGCTTGATGTTAACATTCACTTCTGAGGCAGACTTTCTAAAAAGTTTGTCCTTTTTTTTTTTTTTAAAGCAAAGCATATTAATGTGTATGCTGTAACTGAAAAACACATATCCTAATAACTTCAAAATTATGATATCAGTGCAGCTTGTGAAATGGCAAATGGTTTTGCTTTTCAAGCC
>NW_008824183.1:202067-203953 GCF_000699105.1 Pygoscelis adeliae
AAAATCTTCTTTTGCTTCAAAAAACCCTAAAATGCATTCCTGTACTGCCTTTTAGGGTATAAGAATCTAACATGTTTGCTAAGAGTAAACTGCTGTTTACTGTTTCTTTCTGACAATGTTTGACAATAACATCAATGAGTCTGAGATAGTCGTGTTTAGTATATCCATAGACCTAAAATACATAATCCTTTGGTCCTTTCTCTGTTCCATCAAGGTATACACCCTGTTTGAAAAGTCATAATCCTTTCATAGCACAATAACCTTAGTGCCTTTAAGGAAAATATTATCTTATATTAAACCAAGTTGCCATGTGTTCAGTATTTTCTAAATTCAATTAAGGTCCAGGGCAAATGTCAAATTAATAGAATTGTGGTGTAGTTCCCTGTGTTCTGTACTAGAAGAAATATTGAGGACAGAACTAATTGTAACAATCTCTCACAGCAGTTCTTTAAATTGTTTCTTGGCCTTTATCTATTTAAGCCATCTGTAGAACAAAAAAGTAGTTTATTTCTTGTACTTATTCAGTTACTTCCCTCTCCATTTGTGCATATTAATATAGCTACTAACTAGTACAAACTCATGATGAATTTTAATATGGCAATCATCTGTCAAGAACAGGACAAAATCCCTTTTCTGTGGGTTGCATATTAACCTTCAGGCCCTACCTCTCGGCAAGAATGTGACTAGTCAGCATAAAAGGGAGTGTGCTGATACTCTAGTGCTCTTTTGGTGAGACATCCTGCACTTCTGGTGGAGGTCACCTGGTCCAACGCTCTGGTCAATGCACGGCCAATTACAAAGTCGGATTCAACATCAAAGTTAGACCAGGTTGCTCAGACTTATACCCAGGCAAGTTTTGAGTATGACCATGGCTGGAGTTTCCACAATGTCTCTGTTCTATCATTTGATCACTCCTGTAG
Organism: Pygoscelis adeliae; assembly: GCF_000699105.1. Classification (NCBI taxonomy): domain Eukaryota; kingdom Metazoa; phylum Chordata; class Aves; order Sphenisciformes; family Spheniscidae; genus Pygoscelis; species Pygoscelis adeliae. The sequence continues at coordinate 202,988 of NW_008824183.1, forward strand.
CAATATTTTTCCTCCCCTAATATATAGTTAGAATTTATCTTTTTAAAACTTTTGTCCATTGCTTCATATTCTTACATTGTGCATCTCTCGGAGAAGTCTGGCTCCAGCTTCTCTATGACCTTCATTTCATATTCGAGGATCATGCTAGAATAAGACGTAAGACCCAGCAAAAAGCTGAAAAAAAAAAGGGTAGGTAGTTGTACATGTCCAAACTGACTCTGTTTAAAGTATATTCAGTTTTTATATTGAGATGTTTTATGATTTTATTATACCAGAAAATGTTAATATATTAAACAGTAGCTAACATGTTGGGGAAGGATGTTTTAAATAAGGAAAAGGTCAACATTTTGTAAAATTCAGAAGTATCTATAAGAAGCATGTGTATTTCTAATGTATAAATGAAGTTTCTGAAGGATTTGAAGAAAATGTAAGATAATGTTTTTGTATTAAGAAGACTATAATGCTATTGACTTCAGTTCTCACACAGACAAATAAGTCCTCGTCCATCTCTGGAGAAATATTTTACACAAATAAAATTGAAAAAAGAGCCTGTGAACCAACATGCCCTTTCCAGTTAAAGTCTGAGAATTGATGATTCTTCACCATTTCACAAGAGTGATTTAGGATCTAAAGTTAATTGTGTATCTTCCTCGACATATCTGCAGATAAAATATTTGCTGATTTAAGAAACTTACGTTTCAAAACTGCATCCTATAAACATAAGTTCATACTTTTTATATGAGTAACAAGATATGCATATGTCCTGGTTTCAGCAGGGATAGAGTTAATTTCCTTCCTAGTAGCTGGTACAGTGCTGTGGTTTGGATTTAGGGTGAGAACAATGTTGATAACACACCGATGTTTTAGTTGTTGCTAGGTAGTGCTTACACTAGTCAGGGACTTTTCAGCTTCCCATGCTCTACTGACTGAGAAGGCTGGGGGTGCACAAGAAGCTGGGAGGGGGCA
>NW_008824183.1:205970-235443 GCF_000699105.1 Pygoscelis adeliae
CCTGCCTGCCCATGGGAAGTAGTGAATGAATTCCTTGTTCTGCTTTGCTTGCGTGCACAGCTTTTGCTTTCCCTATTAAACTGTCTTTATCTCAACCCATGAGTTTTCTCACTTTTACCCTTCCGATTCTCTCCCCCATGCCTCTGGGGGGGAGTGAGCGAGCAACTGCATGGTGCTCAGTTGCCAACTGAGGTTAAACCACGACAGCATATAAGTTGTACAGCATTCTGAGATACAATACCTATTAAGCTTCTGTCATATAGAAATGCAACCTTGCATTGGTGAGTTATGCATCACACTTGCATAAAAGGTAAAGATCATTAAGTTTATCAAAAGGAAATCAAAGGATAAACAGGACACTTCATAAAATGTAATGTTTATTAAGAGTTTTTTTGTTCCACCTAATCAACTGTAGTACCATTTCTTTTAATTATCACATTGACTGTCCTTGTACAACTCCAGAAAAAGATGAAATGTATAGATTCATTAACCAAAAACTTACACCATAAATATGTTTGCTGCAATGCACCAGCAAAGCAATTCTGACAACTGCAACTGCATCAGTTCATTAACATATCCCTTCTGGGCATTTTGACCTTGTTCCTGCTATTACAAAAACTAAAGGCCTGCAGGCTATCTTTAGAAAATCTGCAGGTTATTCATTTTGCAGAGAAAGTTTTTCTGCAATTAAACAGTCCAGAGAGGGGTACAAATTCAGAATGGAAGCAGAAGCATCCTTTCTAGGAAGAGCAGCATTCAGAAGCTAAAACAATACAGATTTCCCAAATCAGTCTCCTTTTTCTCACCTGACTGATCTGCACTACGGCCTAGATCTCAGATTCCCCAGCAATTATTTCAAAAGAAACTCATCTTTTATTCTGATATCAGACACCAAACTGAAAAAGGACTCTCTAGTCCTCCAGTTTTGAGACTAAAATAAATAAATGAAAATGGATACATCAGTCTAACTATATCAATAGGGAGGAAAACACTCCTTAAAAGCTTTCTTAATTTTTCTGTCTGTAAAAGTCTCTTTCTGTAATGCATCCTGTGCTGCTTTGCAGATCTGCAAATCTGATAGACTTCAGAGTTCCTACCAAAATGATAGAGACAAAGGAAAACAGAGGCCAAAACACTTTCACCTTTACAAAATAAAGTGCATACATCTTATTTGCAGACAATCTTTGTAGTGTTATCGTCTATTTGGTGGACAGTATCTTGGTAAAAAATCATGCCTTAACTTATGCATGGCCTGCCGTGGATGAACATTGACCTTAGATATATCTCAAATGATAAATGATCATTTCCTTAGTGAAGGTTTCCAAGCAGCAAGCATTATCAATTTATAGTAGCTTTACAAGTACAAAATGCTGCAGGAAAAGCAAGATCTATATTGTCTGACACTTCATCCCTTGGGAAAACCTATAACCATGGTATTCTTTATGGGGAACTAAATAACGAATAAATAAATGAATAAGGTTTAATAGCTATACTTTTTTTTTTTTTTAATCAACAGTATGCTTAAGCATTTTTCATAAGCACCTTTAAAAGTTTAAAATACCCCAAACCTAGAAATATTACTGGAGCAGTGAAATAAATTTGGCAATATTTTCTTGTTGTGTGTTACAGAACTATTCTAGAAAAGCAGATCAATGGAGTTTTTAGATGCTGCAGAATACTACTCTAACAATATGTTACTTATCGAGAAAGCCTTCAAAGAGCCTTAAGCATTGTCCTTGTATTTGCCTCATCCACAAGTCATTGTACGAGTTTAGTGGTATTTATCTGATTAACAGTAGAGAGCTATAGTTGATTTTGTCATACCACAGCTTGTCTGGAATTCTTCTCTACAGCCATTCTCATTCCCCGTCTCCTCAAATGCACGCATATGCCCAAATTTTCTATCCAGTGGGCATCTACATTCAGACATTTCCACTTTGAAAGGAAAAATGAGTACAGTATATGCAACTCTCATCCTTCACAGTTCAGCCACTGCTCCTAAATGTCCTGTTCTTAGATGACCACATGCCCACTACTGTGTTTTGCTATGTGCAACTGGTGGAATGAATGGGGAAACAAGAAGTTTATTTGCTCTTGTTAAATTGCCACTGAGAAACAATGGAAGATGTAAAGAGATCTGAGAGTTTTTCCTTTATTTAAAGTATTTAGATAAAGAACTGAGAGCTCCATGAACAGTGAAAACTGTGAAGGAAAATGAAGGTGAAAGTACATGGAAAAAAAGGGCTGTTTCTTTTTTCTGGGAAGACTTTGTGTCTTCCCTGTAAGAGGCAGAAGCAGGCAGGCACGGTCAGATTTAGTCTCTTCATCATAACACCGTGCCCCGCCTCCCTGAAACAGCCCTGCAGGAGTGGTCATCTGGCTCATTCAACGGGGTGGGTGAGGAGGCTCTCTGGGACAGGTTGGAAGTGGCAAATACTACTGTATCTGCAGAACAGCAGCAATGGCCAAGACAAGTTTGAGAGTCTCCTCACTTAAGCTTATATAACCAAGCAAATTTTGAGGCATAGGACAAGCGTTTGATGACCACCTCCCCGTTATGGGGGGGTTGAGAAGTTTGGGGGAGAGGCTGGACACCCCTACGAGTGGCCTGATGAGTATCCCATACTTTCCCTCTCTGAAGCACAGCCCTGGAGGATATAGACCACCACCTCGTATGTGTGAACGGACTGCTCTGGGGTATGGTGCCTTAGACGAGTCCCTGTGTGAAGTGGCTGTATGGCATCCTGTACCTTCCTGGTAGCCACGTGTCACAAACCAGCAATGGAAGAGCAAAGAGAGAGCAAGATAGCTGCCGGAGCGTGGAGAGGAAACAGACAGGAAAAATGACTGGAACCAGCCTGAAGACCACTTGGTTTGGCATTTCTCTGCCTGCACATTCACACAAGTTGGCTGCAAATAATGCTGGTGTTATTTAAAGATGGACTTCTATTGTTTTGGGAGGAATGGTTGAAAATGACACTCAGAATGGAGCCAGGAACGATGTAGTCAGATACACTCAGCAAAGCCTGGAAAGCTTTTTATTTATGTCTATGTAGTTTGTTTGGAACCCTTAAACCTTTGTTCTGGTGTATTAAAACACTAAAAAATGCAATATATTTTTCAGAATATTCTTTTTTCTGCAAATTTCTTTATCACGTGGATAAATATTTATAATAAAACATAGGTTTCTCTTTTTTTGTGTGTAGAATAATAATGTGTTATAGCGGCAGTTCTGGGAAGGGTGTGGCATTATTTTATTTTATTTCCAGAAAAGAAAAAACACAAGCCATTGAATTTGTACCAAAAAGGGAAATATTTTTGTCATAGATTTTTAAGTACTTACTTTTCAACCTTCAGATAATGGAAAACAATCTGAATAGGAAGCCTTTTACTTTTTATTTAATTAGCCAAAGAATTAGAAGGCATTCTTGCAAGGAATTCACTCAATTAACAGAGAAACTAACATTTATAAAGTATTCTGACATAACTACACAATCATGTGAGAATCGAGTATGGCGTATTTAAACTATTATGAGTTTCATCCCAAATAACAGTACTTTTAATCGTAAAATATTAATACTTTGTAATAATCTTTGCCTTATCAACTGAATGTATCTAAAAAGTGTGCAAGGGCTTACGAACATCTGACAGACTGGTCAAAGGCTGTTCTGAATGGAACCATGTGGAAACTCAATTTACCATTCCTTTCACAAAATTCTTCTTAATATGCAATGAACCATTAATAAGCATAATACTAGATCTAGAGTAGCGAGAAAAAAAAATTAATTATAAAACATGCTTTACCTTATTCCACTTTACCTGGAATACATTAACTTGAGAAATATCTTCTAATAATTGTTAATCTTCTAATGCAATTTCTTGACTTGACACATAGCTCATCTTGTCTATTACCAGGAGGAGAAAAAAAGAAAAAAGAGAGAATTCTTCATTTGCTTATCTGATGTTGTCTTATTTTCAATACTTGTTAAATATTTTCCCACTTTTGAAAATGTGGTTGTTTATCCAGTTTGAATATAGTATGTAATAACATATGAAATATGGTAGATAAACAAATTTAAGACTCTGATTTAATCAAGCAATTTAAAAAAATCAGGAGTCAGATGTGAATTAATTAACCTTTAATAGTTGTAAAGCATGGGAAAATGGAGAAACTTGAAAGTCATCTAGCTGCTCATCACATCTCACATCATACCATAAGATTGTGAAACATTATAATATTATAAGTATAACCTCATTATAATATTTAGATAATGATATTTTTCATGATACAAATCTTCCTAAATTCTTACAAGTTTAATGTGAAGGAGAACAGATAATGTGCAAAAGGTTGTGGCAAAACCGTAAATGACTACCAACTTTCTGAGCCCTCTACCACAGATGTTTGAAAAAAGGCATCCCATGCCAATGTTCCTTTAAAAAGTCTACTCCTCTTCTTTCATGGTAATAAAAATTCCATGACACTACTTTATCAATAAATGGATCTAGGTTAAAAAAGAAAAAAAAAGGGCAGAAAACCAGGAACCTTTCAAGTCCTTTGCCCAGCCTCATCTATACAGATCCCAAATTACTGTTGGAAATGAATGGTCACGAAGGGTCCCTCAAGCCCGAAAGACCTTTAAACAGACCTGCCTGACAAACCATTGTACTATGAAATTATTGTCTTATGGTCTTTTAAAAGACAAGATTCCCCTTTACAGTTCCCCTGTAAATAGCTACTATCACATTTAAACTCCAGTGACACTTGCTTAAGCAGTAAGGGAATTAATTATACTGAAGTTAATCGCTCACCTTTGATATTAGCATTACCAAAGCTGAGTTGGGCAAACAATAATGTGATGGCAGAAAGACTAATACTCATTTCTGACTTCATTAAACTATGGATCTCCATGAAAAGGAGAAAAGAGGGAAATCTGAATCCAAATAATTTCCTATAGAATAGAGTTAAGGTAAGAAAGAGGAAGGAACTTTTTTATGGGAATGCCCTCTGAGATCATAGAGATGCACATAAAAATTTAGCTTTCGGCTCTTCTGACACCTTCCTAGCTAAATTCACATAAACTTATTTTGAAAGTAGGAAACAAAGTCACAAAAGATACAAAAAGTCAGGCAAAGGACCTTATTCAAATCAAAGGTCAAAGGTTGTCCAGTTACAATCAGAGACTGTAGTAGACTCCCTAAGAAAGCCCTAGAGGGGACAAAGTGAATGACAGGCAGGTCAGACTACACAAAGCTTGGCAGTACAGCTGTGCATAGGAAGTTGCCTAGATGGGAAGCCATGGCAGTAAGTTGGAGTTAGCGTCCCCTTACAAGAAGCCAGAACTCAGTAGCCTGTGAGAACAAGTTGAAGAGTAATTTACAAAGAGAAGCAACAAGTAAACAGCCCGAGCTGTAATCTGCACAGAGTATTACTGAACAGTATTGTGACTGTTCAGAAAGTGACTTCTGGCCACTAGAGTGGTGAGACATTTAACAACCGGTTGATCTTTCTCGTTATTTTAGGTGTGGAGATAGCTGAGTTCATATATCAATGCCATGTATGCATAAGAATTTTATGATACAGTATGGGTTATACAGTAATGAGCCCTTCTGGGCACATTAAAGAACCCAGAACTGATGCATTCAAGGTAGCATTGCATGCTCATTGAGAAGGAGTAATTATGAATAAGGAGTAGATTACAAGTTTGGTATTCCTAGTACCGTGATTTACAAGGTTTTGCCAGCAATCTTCCCCATGTTGAAAAAGCATAACAGAGTTCCAGAATCAACAAATACTTGTGTAAACTGGCCAGTGTTTGTCCGTCTCTGGAGCATATGCCTCTGTGCCTGAATGTGTATCTGCAAACTATAATAAGTATACATTTCTCCATAGCTCTTTATCTTTTCAAAAGCCTATTTTAGCACTTATATATAATTGATATTGAATCGGATCAGTCCGTCAGCTTCAACAAGCCTTCAGTCAGAAATTCAGTACCAAATATGCTCAGTGATGTCTGTAAACAGTTACCGTTGCTATTGATGAATTTTTCAACATGAATTGAGGCTAGTATGTAATCACTATTTCCTTCAGTGGTATTTTGATAGTTTTCTTAATTAGCTTCATAATCACCTTTTAAAATGAACTTATTTTCTGTTACTTTTCTATTCTTCTTTTTCTTTTATTTTCTTTTAAAAGAGCATGAAAATGATGATACTGTATAAATGCATTTAAGAAATTATGAATCAATTCATTGTTTTTCAGACTTTAATCTGTCTGTTTTCCTGCTTGTCAATTAGTGAAATAATCCAGAATTTTAATCTTCTTAACTTCTAAGAATAAATACAAATGATTGAGCTTCAAATAAGTCTCCCTTTTCTATAGGAAAGTAATTTTAATAGTTATGTGCTATCAGTACAATGCAAAAACCCCCAAAACCCGAACAAAACAACCAAACAAAAAAACCCCCACCCTTTGTTTACCAGCTCATGCCTATTGGTCTTAAGTTGTTACCACACTCTGTCTTAAGCAATAAACTTTGTTTCTGTAAGCAGCATCTTTTTTTTTTACTATGAACAAAGATCTGCTCTAGCTATAATCCTACTGGAAACACCCTCAGCTCTGAAAAACTGTAAAATATAGACCTTTCATATTGGGGGAAAAAAGTAGGCTTTTTTGCTACTTGAGGGGTGTTTGGTTTGGGTTTTTTTTTAGTGGTTAATCTGCATTTTTTCCCCTTTTTTTCTAATGATGCATTTTTGCTGTCAAGTGATGAAATTGCTGACTTCGGTGATGACAGTCTGAACAATGATTGCTGTCAAAAAAAGAACACCTTTTATCTCCAAACTTCTGAAATATTAAAGCAGAGACAGCCAATAAATATTTCATTTTTTTTAAATGGCCTTCCAATTACCTTTCCTTTTAGTTCTATTTTTGTTGCACAAAAGGAAGCCAAAAATGTCTGTTTGTCACAATCCCTTTTTCTTTTTTTTTTTTCCTGATGAAAGAATTCTTCTATGTTGTGTATAAAATAATCTTTGAATTGGAACTTCACAATGCTAGACAATATGCTTGTAGGACTTTTGCATAATGGGCATCCAAAGCTTTACTGAAAATCTGGATGGGGAAGAGAATAAAAAAAATTTCATTTTTGATATAAAGTTACTGTCTTCTTTTATAGTAAAACAAACAAAACAAATGAAAAGTTTTAGCACTGACAAAAATAAACAAAACATAACAATTCTATACACAGACATACAGGCAGATATAAAGACATATGTAAATATATGTTTTTGAAAGGTGAAACCAGGCAAATTTCATCACATTTAACAACCAGATAAAGGTAATAACCATAGAAAAGTTAATATGAGATTACTTAAACAGCTTTAAATGAAAATTGATAAGATTTCTGAAGATTAACTTCTTTTTTTCATTCTTGATACTTCATCCCTATACAGTATTAAAATTGAACTGTTTCTGAGCATATCTTGGCACAAATTCCATTATACCATGTGCATTCCAGGCTACATTTTATTTCTATAAAAATTCTGGCATATTGCTTTGAAGACAGTTTTGAGTGTAACTTTAATGGAATATTTTATTTACGTGTGAAAAACTATTTAGAGAAGTCAATGAAAACTTCTGAACTGTTTTTCTTAGGTAAACTAGATTTCTGTATTGTACTGTTGTTAAATATGTGTTAAATATTTCAAAACACTGATACTTTTGAGAAAAGGAATTGCAGAACTTTTCATTCAAATTGAATCAATTTCTCACTTTGAAATTTGTTTTATAGAAATATTTCAAAAGGAGTAAAAATTAAAATAAATCACAATTTCATTTTGAAAAACATCAAAATTTAAATTTAAGAAACTACTGAAAGATTTAGGCAGAGAGAGTTAAGATTTCATGTTATTCTATGGAAAAGGAAGTGTGATTTCCAAACAACTTCAGTTTATTTTTGCCTATCATACTTGCATTAACTCAGGAATATTTTTTGCCATTTGCCTCAGAGGGATAGCTGGTATAAATAAGAAAGGACTATTAAATTAGGTTATTATATTTTTTAATGTATGTTATAATTAGTAAATTTATTTATGTACCATTTTGCCTGTTGCTAGATCTAATCCGTAATTTATTCACACCTTCTAATTCTATCAGCTTTATTGTTATCTATTATTATTCTTATTATTAGTTAGATAATTAGGTGAAGTGTTATGGAACTCTTTGATAAAGCTGTGCTGCATTCTTTAGGAGCTATCAAGACTTTTAAAGATGCCTTCGTCCTTACCCCTATGATTTGATAAATAATACAGTGGATTTCTGCAAAGCACAAGGAAGACTTGTTATGTAAAACCTATAATTGTTATGTAATCTTTTGAATCATCCTATTTTCATCAAAAGTTTGCAAAGAGATGGATTTTTTTCAAATTTGCCTAGCCAAAGACTAGGTTTTTTTCTTTATTCTGTTAGTGAGAACTGATATGCAGAGAATATATATCCATGCCTTTCACCAAAATTTTTATCCATTAAGCAAGAAAGATTTCTTATTGAGGTTATTTTTTCTTTATGGTATTTTGAAATTTGACCAGTATTTCTTTCTTATACCATACAATATATTTGCTTCTACCTGATGTGGGATTAAATACATTTTGTATTAGCTATTCATTCACCTCAAATCAGCTGGAAAGTAGTTGACATATTTGGTCAGTCTAATCAATGGTGGCAGCAATGTCACAGTTGAAGATATTTATTCTAACCTGATATCTGTCCTGGGCTATTAAGTCATTTTTTAAGTACATATAAAGTTTGGAATTATAAAGTATGGAATTGGGAACAAATATCTGTGAGTGACACTGGAACTAGAAAAATATAGTGGGCAAGGAATCACCATTTAAATATAAAAGTTGCAATATTCATAGTTATTGTATTTACAAATATGACCATATTTGACCTCCATTTTGAGTGTATGTTTTTTCTTTTTTTTTAAGAGAAAGATGGCATATGAGAGCTAGGATAAAATTCAGGTCTCTTGAAGCTGTTAGGAATATTGCTTTTCATTTTAAGAAGGCTAACATTTCAGTTATGGCGACTACTTTATTCAGAGCCTTGTGACTGTATAGTATATTCATTGAATGACACATGATGACATCTAGCAGAGTCGGTAATCTGTTTTAAATACATCTGCACTACCAGCTATCATCATGGCCTCTTCTTTAGATTCTGCAAATTTAGTATTCTCTGCCCTAATAATATTGATGGAACAATTTAGAGCTACTTAGAATTTGAAAATGCCAGAAGTTGTAAGGTCAACACAGAAGTTTACTTAAGAAATGTGATTCTATGCTAAACCAATTGGTGGTGATTAATATTGCTAGTCTAAGCGATTTTCCTTCATTTTGACCCAGTTAATACCCATGTGTCTGATCTACAACATATGTTCCAAAGAAAGCTTGGTGATATTTTTCTGTCGATTCTATGGATTTGGATCATCTGCTGCAATTTAACAAGACAGTGATATATAAATTCAGATATGTTATGAATATCATAGAGATAAAGTGCTTTAGTCACTTTATATTAATATTTCATGTACCACTAATATTATCTACATTAATAGATTACCTCAGAAGCAGTGAATTTGCACATTTCTTTCTCTGTTTTCAAAAGCTACTCTCTCATGTGAGACTATGAAATTCTGAACACACATACACACACACACACACACACAACTTATTCTGAAACCAAAGCAGAATGAAAAATATAGAACAATAAATGTTAGGAATTATTTTCTGAATGTTTGATCTAAAATGTATATATATTTTTAGAATTGCTGTTGTCAAAATAGTTAATCATTTCTGTTCCATCTGAAACACTGCACACTGCATCTCTAGAGGCTGAAGTGGGGGAACAATCCATATACCTTACTGAAACAGTATTGAGACTATTTCATTGGATTCACAGGTGAGATCAAAGGTTTTGTTTCCTTTTAAATAAAAAATTATAGATTTTCACCAACCTGAAAACAATTCCAGGGGAAGAAAATGCATCCAAGGATTTTTTCTTAATAGTACACAGCAACACAGCTAACATCTTAGTGTCTTTCAAGGCTCTCCATACATTTTTGCACAGCAGAAAAGTTCTAGTAATATGTACCTACTCCTGCTATTCACTGCTGTCGGTGTTCACTTGACCACAGCACTCAATTTTGATTCCACAATATCATATGAGAAGAGAACTAGAGGTTAGCATAAATCATTCAAAGCCACTAGTAAGGGTAAAGTAAAATCAGAAACACATTTAATACAATTAATGCAACAAAGGAAAATACAGGTTCTAATATTTGCTTTTCCCAAAAGTCCATTTAGTTCATCAGAAACCCCCATAACATTGTTGTGATCTGAGGGTAATGGTGGGACTTCTGCTAGGCACAATATGTTTCCCGAGATAGCCATTCCAGGGCAGATACCTGCAGATACTAATGATGATTGATACAGATTAACTACTTGTGGATGGAATATAAATACATACTCAGTGTGCAAACAACCAGTGCTAACTGACTGTAAATAATCAATAGCTTCAAATGTCTGCTAGACTGCTAATAAGGAAAAGGACACTGCTTCTCTAGACTCAGTTATTTAGGGTGATGCAGATGGCTAACATTGATAAGATAAAAATAAAAGATAGTAATGAAATTTATGTACATAAAACCTGAACATCCATGTTAAAAAAAAAACAACTCTTCGCAGATTCTTTTTAGAAGTGCCAGCTTTTAATAGAAGGTGCAGCCTGATTAATTCAGGATACCAGATAATCAAGGTTTGCCTTTGATTTTATGAAAGGATTTGAGCTCTGACAGTCTATCTCTGGTCAGTACTTTCCCATAAATCAGGCAGACAATTTAGCCTTTGACTCATTCTGCAAAACCAATATCCACAATTAACTAACAGTTTCACTGAGATATCTTTTTCTTTCTTCAAATACACACAACTGAGGCTAGTTTAGAAAAGTTCGACCATGTACAGAAAGCCAAAGTACAATTTATGATGATGAGTGTTACCTTACTTAAGTTTCTGTTGAAATTAATAGCATTACCATAGATAAAAGATTATTCAGTGGAGCCAAAGGTTTTGGAATCTAGCTTCCACATTCTATAACTCTCCCTGGAAGAAAAGTTGATCTTAAAATCATAAAAGATAATGCTATACTCAAAACATGCAAATTCTAAGCTATGTTCAGTCTCATGAATCTGTTAACCACCTAAACCAAAAAGAACTGTATTAACTCAACTTTGTGTCAAGAGCATATAAGCACAGAGGACTTGGTAAGTGACTTCCTCATGTATGGAAGACAGAGTTTTCATCCACACCTGTTTTTCAAATCCTATACATAGATTTAAAAATGTATAGTATTTCTTAACTTGACTCAGTGAATGAAGAGGAAAATTGGTAAAAAACAGAATTTATTTTTCTCTGAGTTCTTATTTAAGCTCACATTTTCCAATATTTCTATCTATGCCAATTTTACATCTGAAAAGATTAAAAGAGCTGTTTTGATTAACACTTAATCTTCAATGAATGTGTAGCCCATAATTTTTAGTAAAATGGTATTTTTTGTCTTAATACTGCTTAGAAGTGTACAGATAATTTTATGAATGGAAAAGCTTTCTAAATTTTTTCTAAATGTATAAACTAAGGAAAATTTCTGTACATATGTATGTATTTCTGTACATGAACACTCAAAACTATTAAGAATATGAAAGAACTCATATTCTTAATCATTATTCATTTCAAAAATATTTTGAAACTATTAGCAATAATTGTACATTATAATCTGCATTTTTAATCAAACCTGTCTATTTTATTTTTATAATAATACTCACGGAAATCCTCATTCAAAAAGGAGTATGGAATCTATATGTAGAGAAATTACCTGAATTTTTTTCTATTCAATTAATTCAAGAGAAAATATAGATTTTACTTACAAGGTCTTGTAGACTTTCGTAAGCACAAGATTATGTGTTATATTTATTTGGGGTGCAACTTTGTCATATTAGCTATAAAACAGTGAATTTACCGGAGCAGGACTATTATAAAGAAAGAAGTCACAATGGTGTAAAGTATTGAATAACAACATCAGGATGGCTTGCTGGTGGCTGTGATCCATCTCAGACTACAGTTATATCACTAATATAACTGTCTTCTTTCTTCACTGGGACAAGCACCTACTCTGCAGGAATGATAAACGGTACAAAAACCAGAGCTGATACTCATTGATGCAGTTTAAAAAAAGTGTTGATTCTTTGGGATTTTATTCCTCAGGATCAGTTTTTTTTTAAAAAAAAAAAAGGAAAAATAGTCTTGGAAAAAGGGGAGGAAAACATCCATTAGAAATTAAAGAAAGTAAAGAAGAATAACAAGGCTCAGGAAAAGAAAAAGTGATGCTAAGATGGTCATATAAGTAGACAGAAGGTGGTTTATAGAGATGTCCAACTTTAGCAGGATGCTACCAAACATATAATAGTATAGAATACCAACAGTGAGGTTCACCATGTGAAGCCAGAGGTGCCTCTCAGCCTTTCCCAGAAGAGAGGTGTTTGTGAGCCCTAAGTAACCAATTAATGCTTGCAGAGGGGCAGAGACAGCCAGAGCAGACTCTCACTCACTACCTGCTGCTCCTCACTGCTAAAACCCTGTCATGATGCAGCATTTGTGCACCTCACTTTGTGTGGTAAAAGTTACTGATTCAAGGTGCTACTAAACCAGCAGACTCTCTCACCCCAGCTTCAAGGTCAGAACCACCTTTGCCACCACTCAGACACCACCTTAATACTCTGGACTGTAGTCCTGGAACCTCCTCACAGGCAACACACTTCTGAGCAGGCCACTGCAGTCTAGTGCACTCCCCACTGCAGAGGGCAGGCTGCATTGGTGGACATTGGGAGGGAATGGTTAAAGCAGCTGAGATACTCTGTGATGACCCTTTCCTTTTAAGCTTTTGTAGATTCGAAACATAAAGCTTCATAAAGAAAAAACTTATCATTAGCTACGGGAGGAAAAAGTAAATCTAAAGTATCAAAAACAACAAAAAGAAAACCAAAGCAAGCAACCAACCAACAAAAAAAACTTGAACAGGAAAAGATCAAATTCCTTGCCTCACAAAGGTGAATTTCCATTCATAGTTCATGGCATGCGCCTCAGGCCTCATCCTCCAGCAGATCTGTTTTCTTTTGAGTAGAGATTACCAACTGACCAGTGCTGAGAATACAATGGCACCTAAATACTCAGAGACATAGTGGGGAAGTGATGTTAACATAACACTGTTTTATCTGAATATGAATCTGATTTCTCACTGCTCTCATTGCGGTTGTGAATTCTTGTTCCAGTACAGTGGCACTTCTACCATCTGCAATTGAAACAGAGAGATTAAAACACATCTGGGAAGGCTACCTGCCCTGAAATTTACAGATTTTAGTTTGTCAGCAGAAAAGTCATTACTGTGAATATGCCAATTAAGTGCAAATCCCAGAAAATCCCATAGAGACCTAACTACGTTAGAGTGATTTGACTTGGCTGAGTTCAATAATATAAAACTACCTGCCTTTGTCTCATTCAAGTGCCTAAAGAAGACACCATTTGCACTTCTGTGTGAAAGATGGTAAACTGAGAACAATATTTAATCCCCAGGTAGTCATTCCCTGTGGGAGATTCTGTCTGTACCAGTTCTTCACTTCTGACCCATTTGTAATCACTGCACAGAGTTTCATTCTGCAATCAATACTCATAGGATTTATGGGACTAAGTCTTATTAATGCCAATGGAATTTATGTACGGGTACTCGCTAGGCACTGTTAGCTGACCAGAGCCAATAACTGCTGGCCAAAGCTAGGATGTTATATGTAATTTGAGGGTTATAATGATATATTCAGCACTTTTTGTCTTCAATCATTTTTTCTGTTTTATTCATCAAGATCTACAGATGCAATTACTAAAATAACATCTCAATTTAAAGAGGATATTCCTGACATGGATAACACTCACTTTCTGAGTAATTAGTACAGTCAAAGGAAGACTTTTTTCCTTTGATAGCTTGGGACAATTTGGGGTCAGCAACATTATTGTCTATGACAATAAACAGGTTTATTAAATAGATCAAACAGAAATTTCACAATCTGTTTGATCCTTAATTACCTGCAAATTTAAATCCTTATTTTACTGGAAGTCTCAGGTGTTTTTCTCAAAATCTCTATTAAAATGCAAATAGGTCATTATATAATTGAAGCTATTTAAATAAAGTATATTTTCTTCACCAGTTCATCGTGTCACGAATTTGTGAAGACATGGATTATTTGAAAGGACAAGGGCTACAGGGAATTTGAGCGAGGTTTGTGAAAATTGTAAAGAACACATGAAGCCTGTCCAATTTTTTTATTTTCTTTTTCACCATATAACAGGAAAACTCCATAAAGCTCAAGAGTAATATCTCTAGCTTATGAGGAAACAGATCATTACATAAGGTATAGTTCATCACTGGATTTCATTACCCCAGGAGGTCATTAAGACAAACAATGTGACTATTTCATTCTTTTCAGTGACACAAAATATGTAGACAAAGGGCCAGCGTATGGGAGGAAAATTCACATTACCTGTTTGTGTCAGTGGACAGATGATGAGGATGCTTTAACGAGTGCACTGTTAAAGTTGATAGACTCTCAAGTCAGTTACTTTGTCCAGGAGAGTCAGGAAAGTGGGGTCAAGGTCTGAAGTCATTTGAGACCCCTGGTTCTTAGTAAAGTGTCGGAGCATCTGAGAGACCATAAGAGGCAAATAATACAGGTAAAGGTTTGATTCTAAAAGATACATATAGTTGCTCAAAGTGAATTGTAATATCTTGAGGATTACTCCTTCTGACAATAGTGACTTAAGGTTGTATTTCTAAGTTGGTAGTTCTGAAGGAACCTAAAGAATTCCCAAGAGCACTTTCAAAGATAATTGAAATGTCGTATCTCAGCTATTCCAAAAGACTCTTCATAGATGTATTTCTTTAGGATGACTAAACACTTATGAATGCCATATTGAACTGGTTACTAAATTTTCCAGAAATATCCCTTGTTTGAAGTCCTAAGGGGTGTATTTTTTTAAGGTGGTTTTGCAATATAGCTGTGTGACAAAAGATGGGAAGGTATTTTACTGCAAATTCTGCATCTGTGGTGTTATGGAGTATATAAAGCCAGGTCTTTAAGGTTAAATAAGAACAAAACCACATTGGTGAGTTTAGTACAGTTGAAAGTAAATATTCTTCAAGGAAGGAACCTTAAAAAGAGAGAGGTTACAAACAAAATTATAAAAGATAGAGAAAATGAAAGTGAATGAAGATAAGTAAAACACAAAACTCACAATTTTCTTCCCTCAGAATTTATGACATCTAATACTCTGACATATATCTTTTCCTAAATAAAAAAAAATCAGAATTATGAGATATCCTGTAAAATATATCCCATTTAAAATTCAGTTTGGAACAACTGGATTACTCTGTTTCAGCAGCAACTAAGTGTTACAGTATATTTACCTGCATAGACATAAAATCAAGGTCATATATGTATATAAAAGGTTTAATATTGGCTATGATGCAATTATGGGTATTATTCTGATATAATGGAATTAAAATAAGTGAGAAAATAGAATAAAATGAGAAGTACTTTCTTGGAAACAAAAAATCAAAAAAATTAAATAAAAACCCACGCTACATTTGTGTGGGCTTTTTGGTTTGGAAAATTTCAGTATGAAAGACATAGCTCTACAAATCTGCTCATGTTGATGATTGTTCATTTTCCAGCATAAAAAGTTTCAATCAGGCCATTTTCTTTCCTTTTACTCTTCCTCCCTCTCTGCAGAGAAATAAGGAAAAAAAAAAAAAAAAGAGAATAATATTTACTATTGATACTAATCCTTGCACTATAAAGCATCAGCAACTTGTTCCTTACTAGGCTTACTTCACATAAGAGAGTATCTTCCCAATTTTTCAGGTGAAGAAACAGGAGAAGACATTAAGTGACTTGTGCAATACCAGCAAATCTGACACCATGATGAAAACAGTGGCAGATACAAGGCTTTCAGATTCCTGTTTTGAGAGTGTTAGGATCTTTTCATTATATCAGTTTTTCTAAGCTAATTATGTGGAGTCTTTTTTTCACAGAAAACATTAACACTTCATTCTAACTAGTTTGACCCCCTATTCTTGCACAAACAGCTGCACAAATAGCTTTTAAAAAAATTATTATTATTCTAGGGAAGTTTTTGCCTGCTAACAGATATATATTCACCTTAGAAATGTATGCATATTTATAGCAAATGAAGGGTAAATCTATAATATTGAACCTGGGAGTATTCACCTCCCAAAAACTTTTCTCAGGCTAGACCTAGGTGTATGCCAGCTGTGTTTCTCTCTTCCCTGTACTCCAACACACAGGCATACATAGCCTGCGCAAGCTCATGCAGAAGTTCTAGTTTTCTCTGTCAAGAACAGTCTGAACAGTTGACTGCAAACCCTACAATGTCCACAGGTAAAGGGAAACACAGACATGATGTATCAACAGAAAATATTTAGGGAGTATATTTGACCTCCTAGAGGTTTGACATTGCTATTATGACCATACAAGTTATCTATCACCCATTTATTAAAGAGAGAGAATGAACAAAAAGGAAGGAAGGAAGGAAGGAAGGAAGGAAGGAAGGAAGGAAGGAAGGAAGGAAGGAAGGAAGGAAGGAAGGAAGGAAGGAAGGAAGGAAGGAAGCAAGCAAGGAAGGAAGGAAGGAAGGAAGGAAGGAAGGAAGGAAGGAAGGAAGGAAGGAAGGAAGGAAGGAAGGAAGGAAGGAAGGAAGGAAGGAAGGAAGGAAGGAAGGAAGGAAGGAAGGAAGGAAGGAAGGAAGGAAGGAAGGAAGGAAGGATGGCATTTCCCTTCATTTCATATTTAAATTATTTATTTTATATATATTTATCATATTATTTATGATATGGGACTATATAGGACTAAGACGAAAACCATATGCTATAAAGCAAAAGATTGAATACATTTGTTTTAGTTTTAATATAATGAAATTGAATATTAGTCCAAATTAGCTGTTAATCAATTATTTTTTTTAACTTCCCACTAAAAATTATTTTATGCCTCCACATTTATTATATATATACTATAAAAGGGGAATACTAAATAATTGTCTGATTTATTTCTTTTGTTTGGGAAAAGACAGACTGTGTTATAATAATCTAGAAATCTTATTTCTTATTTTTTAACTCATTCTCTTTGTTCTCTTTAAAAAATAAGTTGTGTTTCACAGTGTAATGAATGATATCTGATCAGGACTCTGTCTTCCCTGGCAACATAAGATGAGTTCAAACTACTGAAGAGAAACAAGCCTTTCAAATTCCTAGTAGCAACCTTTCACCTTTGCTCCTTACTCTCATGAAAGAGTGGAGAGTAGAAGCTGAGTAATGCTTTTCAGTGCCAAATAACCCCAACTACAGATCTCGTTTTAGAGTCCCCAGGAGTGTCACTCAGAAGGCAGACTCCTTGACACCAAGGAAAAAAAAATTGTATTTTGAGCATCACAAGAGCCTTATTGTTGCTGATTGCTAGAAATGGAGAGAGAGAGGGGAAGGAGGGAGGGAAGAAAAAGAAACAAAAAAAAACCCCAAAAATCCCACAAAAAACCTTCAGAGGCTTTTAAGGAGCTTTGGGCTTTGAAAAATGAATAAAACATTGCATTTGAAATCCCTTTGTGTATTTCAACAAAGAGATAAAAAGTTTATAATAAAATAAAGGTCTGGCAACTTCAGCATATATATCCATGGAATTGGAACTTACAAAGTGTTGCAAATAAATAAATAAATAAAAACCCTCTTAAAGCGAAGTTTGCCATCTGCGTTTGAAGGTTATTAGAATGTTCTTTGTTGAAAGATGAGCTTTTTCAATTAATGACTATGTAGATTTAGATCAGTAATTCCTTTAGTAATTATACTCTGTGTAAAGAAGGAATTATATGCCTTGTAAGCATATTCTGTTCTATCAAAGTAGATTTGTGCAAAAACTGAATTAAAAAGATAGTTTATCAGTAGTGGTTCACATAATAGATATGTCAGTCGTACCCTGGGAGTCACAAGCAAAATGCTGACTTGATTCTTACCTAATAATTAGATGAATTCCCTGCTTTAAACATATATTTTTACCTGTCAGGTTGTGAATCTTTTTATTTATTAGGTTGAGGAAGAAGAGAATGAATGGAAGTATGGATCAGCGGTCATTATGTTTTATTACTGAATTGGCCATAATTTCTATTATGCTTTGTATTTTTATTGAAACATTTTCAGCTTTCAGTGTGTTTTCATCATCAGCTCCCTTGTCCATTTAGTACTTGAATCTGAAATAGTGTTTTGGAGCAGAAGGAGCTGGATATTATAATCTGATTTTTTTTTTTTTTTTTTCTGAGTGAAAGAACACATTCCAAACAAAGGTTTTCAGAGAAACTGAAGGAACTCATATATATTCATCTTACAAAGGCTGGCATCTGCTTCAGTCATGTGAATTTAATGGGGTTCAAATGAAACACCAGACCATTAATTCAGCAGCGAAATAAATTAGTCCAATATATTTACAAAAGAAGATAACAGGGGCTACTAAATGAAATTCAGTTGTACCTCATTTTTTGGGACTTATTTCTTAGCCTATTCCACAAGACTGATGTGAAAGCTTATTATAAATGTGTTCCCACTAACTTCAGCCATCATTAGAGGTGCCAGAAAATAGAAAATATGAAGTGTTTTCAGAGATAGATCAATACAAAGGGTGTACAGCCAAACTGGAAATTAAACTGCATTTGTTACCAAAATAATAGAAATAAGTTATATTTAGCTTTAATATTAGCGTTTATTTCTCTGTCACCATAATACTTGCTTTCTTTCCTCTTATTATCTTTTCTTTCATCTAGCAAATTTGGCACTTGTTAACTAGATTTGATGTTGATTTTCCCCCCCCCATTGTTTTAGTACATCTGCATGATCTTGAGAGTGGGATACTGAGGTGTCAGCAGAGAGTCCTGCTTCTCTCTGGCCTCCTGCAAGGCTTCAGTTACTTTGCTTCTGGCTGTATTTCCATTTCCCCTCACATATTTTTTCCCTGCATGATTAGAGGGATCCTAAAAGTCCAAAATTCTTTATCATTATGTGATTATCTGTCATAGAAAAGGAAAACAAGTTCCTTAAGTTGAATACTTTACCATAGTCAATCAAACATGCAACAATATAATGGATACCAGTTCTTCCCTGAGGACACTATGTACTGTGGTCATTTAATTTACATAACACCAACATCAGTCCCTTCTGCTACTTTCCTGTAGAGTAATATCTGTTATGGCCTTCTGTTTTCCATTATTTTAATCTCTTTTTCATTATTATTAACTTAATATTAACATTTTTGCCCAGCAATAACATTTCTTCTTTGATATGCAGTTTGCGTGTGACCACCTAAGAAATTGAAGTATCATGAGTGGACTGCTGTACTGAATATAAAAATGGAATAAAAAATAAAAAAAAAATGGTTAGTATCTTCACTTTAGAATGTCTCATGGCTCTCATATTAGTGGACTCGCTGTCAGATATCTATGAAAACAGGATCCTTTTGAGGGTATTACTACAAGAAGGAAGTTGTTTTGAAAGTCTTTTTTCCAGATGTTTTCGTGTGCTTTTAATTTTTATGTGAATTTGCTTGGGGGGAAGGTGCCATATTCAATACATTTTGAAAAAAATAACATTTGGCTACTATTTCTTAACTAATTCCCAAATTGTAGATTTAAAATGTTGGTAGTTGCACAATAAAGAGACACGATTGCCATGAACATGCAAACTGAGTTTGCTTTCCAATACTAATATGTAACTCTGTCTCTTGGATATGAAAGAAAGTCTAGAAGCAAGTAATATTATGGAGATATTCTGTAAAGGATTGGCAGTCTGGGGACTCTTAACAATTAAGATTTGTCTCAGCCTCACACTCTTGTATTCTGAACCTTTTGATTCTCAACAAAACTCTTAAACATCAGCACCATTTCAAGATTTTTTTTATCCTATTTTTTAATGGTCAACCATTCTATATGTTAACTGTCTCAGAAATTAAATATTCTATTCTCCACTTTTTTTTGTTTGTTTGTTTTCTTGCTTATTTTAGAGATGTCCTTTTTTTTCCTTGTGAAAACTGAAGAGTAATGAGGGAAAGCTAGGGTCTGGAATAACAAGTGTATTAATGTTATGAATAATCTATACTGGCTAAGCTTATATTGACTAGTTAATGAAATTTTACATTTTTGTTTTATACATTTTTAGATTTCTGCATAAGCTCCTAGCCAATATTGAACATTTTTTTATTTCATAACATCCTGCAAAAAAAAATATTAAAAAATGTTTCATGCATTCTCTGTTGACCTAAATTCCGATACTAAAGGATAGACATTGTTATGGGTTTACACCAGCCTCATATAAAAAAAAGAATTTGTAAAATGGTTTTGTGTCATCGTGTTGACATGGCCCATCAGAAATATACTGTGATACCCTTTCAGGTCCTTGGGATATCTAAAATGGCACTTGTTCAGACTAAACTCTGTGTGTGGGTGTGTGGTGGGGGAGGTGGTGAATAGAAAAAGAGAACCTAATACATGCTCAGGTTTTGCCATGATTTGAAGTCCAGACAAAGCGCAGGCATCACTGAGTGCTCAGGAACAGGTAAGCATTCCTGGTTATGAGCAGAGAAAAGCTAGGAGGACTTCCAGAGTCGGTTAATGGAAAAGCTTAATTACTGGAAGAAAAAAATGACAACAAAAAAAAAGTTGGACTCCTCCCTAAAAAACTAGTTTTCAGACCCTTTTGTTCTTTTAAATATAAATATTTTATTTTGTCTGACAGCAAGTAAATATGTTCTATATCTAAAAAAAGAAAGATTGTGGTAATATCCAAGGGCCATCTCCTCATGTTCTTTCATATCATACATCAAGACAAGCTCAATACAAAGAGAACAGGTATGGAAGAAATTTACATTAATTCTTTTAATGCTGTATTTGTGTCAGTACACACTGCTTATCACATGATAGCAGTC
This sequence comes from Pygoscelis adeliae, assembly GCF_000699105.1. Taxonomy (NCBI): domain Eukaryota; kingdom Metazoa; phylum Chordata; class Aves; order Sphenisciformes; family Spheniscidae; genus Pygoscelis; species Pygoscelis adeliae. The sequence goes on from NW_008824183.1 coordinate 227,099, forward strand.
ACAAGCCCTAATGTGAGTTCTGAAAAGAGTGGAGAAAAAAGGTGGTTTGTTTTGTTTGTTTGTTTTAAATAGACATAACTTCTACAAAGGCTTACTGGCATTTTAGGAAAAAAAACCTGAATTTTCAGTTCATTTCTCATATCTGTTTAAAAAAATAGATAAAATCAGGTTTTGTTTTCAAGAAGTTCTGCCGATGTCTTTCCTCTTCCATGAAAAGCTTTCAGTTATAACAGCAAGGTACTTAGATATTTCTAACTGCTACATTTTGACATGTGTTATAAGGGACTGAAGATAGTCTCTTCTCAGACTTCCAAGAGGTTCAGAAAAGCAGATTCCACAAGAGAGAGATAGAATTGCACAAGAAAATAAATGTGTATATCAGTTTAAGGTCCTTTAGGCACAGTCTAGCACTTTTCAATCTCACACTTCATCTTTGCTTTCACAATACCTATCCTAGGAATGAGATTAAAACACACAGATAATGCAAACTAGATGACTCATATATATTTAACGTGTTTGTCTATCTCTTTTCCCTTACCTACATTATGGTTATGGATACATAAATAAAAATAGGTATAGAAAATAAATATTAATCACTAAAAATAAGAATAGAATCTCTTGAAACAGAAGCAATACAGTATTCCGGATAATACAAAAGCATTAAGGTGCACCTTTCTCTGTGTGCACTCAAATGCCAAAATACTTTCTGAATTTTGTTTTGTAATCCAATAACAAGGGATCATTTGAGTAAAGTGGTACCGGGATATAACTGATAAGTATGTCAACAATATCACTTGCCTTTGTGGTTGCATTGATTTATGTTTCATTAGAATCTTCCGGTTTGAGTTGGGTTCAGTTTCTTAATGGATAGCATGAGTCTGATGAAGGGATAAACAATTTTTCATTAGTTCTATCCTTTCTCCTCAGAGCCTTCTAATCAGCATTAGATGACTGATCACAACTCCTTCAGCAGTGGCCTTGTTTTTACCTAATATTTGTCTGGAAAAGACAATTTTGGTCTGGCTGGTAATATCTGTTTAAAGCACATCAAGAATTAATCTACTAAGGGCTTCCTGATCAGCAGTAGAATAATTTCCTAAATTTAAGATGATAACATACACAATAGTTGCCTGAAACTTGCTTTTCTTTTTCACCAGGGCAATAAATTATTTTTTCATGAGCTCTAGGGAACAAATTTAGCAATTTTATGAGAAAATTAGAGAATAGGAGAAATATCTTTAACAAGTGAAAAGGACAAAGGAGTAGCAAGGTTTCTCATGAAAAGGACAAAGGAGTAGCAAAGTTTCTCCTCCCTTTCATGGCAATGTGCCAAATACTCATCCTCTGTTCTGAGTCTGTACAAAGCCAGTCAAGAATTATTAATTTCATGAACGAGAATTGCACATTCAGTGTAAACTGCTGCCATGAGGTTTGAATTTCTTTTGCACTTCTTCCATGTGGTCCATCATATTGAACTTCACCAGTGAACAATCAGGGATGAGACCTTCACTTTTGTATCGTGCACTTGTAAACTTAAGAATGAGCAACAGTCTTATGTGTACATGGATCTACTGCTATCTGTTATGAAATTAAGACCACTTTATGGATTATTTTAAAAATAAGCCAAGTGAATAGTTCAAATCTGATGAAACTCAGTATAACTGAGTTTTTCAGTGTAAATGCCTTTGGCCCTAATGCTGCAAAAAAATATGAAGAGAAGAACAAATTAATTTGTCCTATATGAGTCTCTATAGCATCACAATAAAATTGGTAAAATATCACATTTTGCCAAACACCAAAAAAATCCCAGCCTGCAAAGGGTTTGACCTCCTTTTCAGTCCAGTGTGAATCAAATCTGACTTCTCTGGTATCTGTGGAGCTACAGTGTCATAAAAGTAGTGCAAGGGAGATCAAACTTGAGTTTCCTGCTCCTGTGACAATGTACACCTCAGCATTTTTGCCTTCATATTCTTAGATTTATTTATAACTGTTTATATTAAGAATAACAATGACCTCTAGGTCAGTCGTTTCCTGGCAGCTAATCACTGAGAGCATGAAGGGCCTAAGGCAAAGCCTGTGGGCCACAGCTCCTCTGGCCAGTGCCTGCCTGCCTGCCTGTTAGGAACCACTTGCTTTATCTGGTATCACTCCTTAATTTAAGTTCTTTGTGAACTTCAAAAAGTCAAATTGTTTTGTTTTGTTTTTCAAGTACTAATTCCAACAATAAAACATTAATCTGCATGTATTCGCTCCAATTAAAGTGTCCTTGAAATACACAAAGAAAAAGTCTGATACATTTTGTTTTCTCTTTTCTTGTCTACAGATTTATGTCCTTTGCCACCTCAGAAGAGAGGCAACAATTGTCTTCAGAGAACAGTGCTCTCGATTTACATACTTCTACTTAGAAACCTTGCAGATTCACCTCTGGAACAGATTAATCCAGGATCCCTTGATTAACAATATCTATAAGGGGAAAGTGCAATAAACCCAATGGGGGCACCTATTATCTGGCAATACAAGGGTTTTCTTGGTTCACTAATTCAAGATTATCTTATGCCACAAAATTTTGTTTGTATATTCATCCTTAGAAATTAACATTAAAAAAATAATTGGGATTAGATGTGCTTGGGAAAAATGGTTTAATATCATTTCTCAGCATTTTAGAATCTGAGTGCTAGGCATCAAAATCAATAGCAGCAGTCAAGTTCCTACAGAGCATCCTTAGCTCTGTGGTACAGGAACCATTTCTGAGTTCATAACTCTGTTTAGGATAGGAAACTTAAAGAAAAGGGTTTAAACAGATCTTTCATGGTTTGAAAGGCCTGTCCACTTTGTAAGTATTATTCCTAGAAGGGAAACAATTTTTATGCAAGTTAGGAAGATCTAGCAGTATTTCCCAGGAGCATCTGAATTCTTGATTTACTGTATCTCAGTTTGAAGTTTGTCCAGTAATATGTAATATTTGAAAAAAGTTCTCTGATGTCAAGTTCAACTAACTCAAAGTGCAATATTTTATTCAGGGGACTGTAATTCTGTCATGTCCTAATTTTAAATGCTGAAATTTGTAATCATATTTTTTGGTTTTAGCTACTCGGTTTAATATAACCTTCTGTTTGTAATTTCCTAGATTCTCAAAAGAAAAAGGGGTAGAGAAAAATGACTGAGCGAAGTTAGCTCAAAACTCCTCAGAAGTGCAGTCTACTCTAAAAGAAACGCTGAGTTCTCTCTCAGTGGAACAAATGTTAGCTATAATGCACTGCCCATTGTGCAGGCCACTTTTTGATGGAAGACAAGGTGTCGTTGACTGTGAACACTATAAAAAGGGATTTATGAGATTTATGGATTCTGATTTTGGTAATCCCTTGTGCTTCTGCCTGTCTCTTGGTATTAACCTATTTTCTTTCTGCCCTGGTGTCTCCTGTTCTCCACACCTTTTATTTTTATTCATTCCCCCATGCATTTTCTGTTTTGTATTCCCACAAAACACAGATTGGTTTCATTTTCCAAATCAGGTTCTTACCTGGTCAACTCTGAAATTTCCAGCCTTCAGCATAACTTCCCTGTATTCTAACAAAACTGAGGGGTTTCTCCTCATTTTTGTAGTGAAGGAATGAGGGCACTGAAAGGATGAAACTGTTTCAGTATGCACTAGAAATCCAAACAGCCCTCACATTTTTAGTAGCCTTACACGTTTGTGTGGATTTAGATGTATAGAAGTTAGTAAAGCATCTGCGTTTAGTCAGAACTTCACAGAAATGATAAAATGCATATTTTCTACCTTGGAGAAGATTGTATCCCTCACATCAATTCTGCATTCCAACTCCTGGTACCTAGGGCTTCCTAGACAAACAGTTCAAAGAAATTGTTCATGAGAACAAATTTGTGTTTTCTTCCTTCATCATATTTTACTGAGCTTTTCCAGAAAGACTAATCCCAGGGCAAACTGCCTAAAACCAGCTGAAATATGTAATAGGAATTCTCATTTTATGATGTTGTATTAAAATAAATATACACATTTGTCCTGAAAAGGTCAGTGTTGGAGGTAACAAAGCTTTTCATTATGATCTGGCATAGTTCTTTTTATGTACTTACAGTGCCTTCATGTATGAATGTACAAAGCCTGGAAGATGAAAAGAACTAAGGAACTTTTTTATGAACAAGTTTCTTTCCTGACATTTGTGACAGGCTGTAGGCTGGTGACAAACCAGATCTGTAATAGTCTTACCATTCCTGTAATCAGCACAAGGAACAGACTCTTACATATTCAGTGACCAATATCCCCACTGTCTCTTCTTACTGAATCTCTTCTAGTCAGCTGTTACTTTCTAAAAAATTATAAACCTGGATTTGTTTGTGAGGATGTGTGTTTGTAAGCAATGCAGTCTGCTCTAACTGCCAATGTCCTCAGAAATTGATTTACTTCAGTTCTTCCCCAACAGCTTTAGCCGAGTTACATTTATTTTTCTAATAAATTACAAACGGAATAGTTTTGTTAACCCCAAACAATGTTTATTTAATACTGTGTCTGTACTGTGGATTGCATCTTGCTGAAAAGCTGGATAAATTACCCCCGCTGAGCTCCATGCTGCAATGGTTAGATTGCCACAAACACCTGCTCAAGCTATTTTAAAACAAACTCAAGACACCTTTATTCTATGCTGAACCCTGGAGTGCAGACATATGCTGAATTTTTTAGGCACGAGTAATATGGAGTCATCCAGGCCCTTTAAAGCTCAGAAAATGCCACCTCCTAGTTTCTCAACCAATATTAATTATACACTTGGTATTGTCAAATACATCTTGTACACTTACAGGCATGATTTCTCTAGTTAAATGTGCTAAGGAAAGCAGCATAAGATACATTTAAAAGCTACACTCTCAGCAGTCAGTGAAGCTGAAAAGACAGTGTCCTTGATGCATACTTGGAATTTTCATCAGCCCCTACAGGACTGATGTAAGATGATTTTGTAGTTCCAAGAGAATTCAGTATGGGACCTGGTCCTAAAGTCTTAATAAACTATTAAAATTATCTTTTAGACTTTGTGTGGGTCCAGATAATCTTAAAACACTAGTTATTATTCATAAGATATATATTCAAAGTTTGTTCTTGTAGATAGTTTCCAAGATCCTCATACATCCTGGGAAACATTAAGGTAGGAGCAGAAGAGCTTAAATACAGTTAAAATGAAATTATGAAACCAATCTGTTTCAAAATTAGAAGTACATAGCTACATTTTGCCTTCATAAATAGTTTACCCGGGAAAGGACATATGGAGCAAAATGTTAAATAGAAGCATTTGGTGTCCTTCATTTGATAAAACATCCCATGATCATCTAATGTTTATGTTGATCCAGTGCAAGCCATATCGTTATCTGCCATCAACACAGTGGAGACATTTGCAAACCAATAGCAAAAATTGCAGCTCATTTAGATAACGCAGGGAAAGCATATTGGTTTGCTATACATGTGCAATCTGAGCATAGAATAGCACACCCAGGGAAAACAATTTGTTATGGTATTAATTTTTAAATTATGTTTTTGGCTCACTATTTGGCAGTAGTGCTTGGAACAATGGACAGCGCTAGAAAACTTGTTTAGCTTTTGGTATTTGAGATTATCCTCATCTCTTCAAGACTTCTTTTAGCATTATAGTACATAACAGGATACTGTTTCCTCTTAAAAAGAATCAAGGGCATTTGACTCTGGGTGATTGAGTTATTTATTTTCTCGGATAATTTTAGACTCCTTAAGAATTTATCCAAATACTAGGGTACCATTTATTACAAATTTACTATTGCATTTCTGTAAGAATTACTGCTTCATTAGAAGCATGTTTATTTGGTTGTTTGTTGTTACACACACACACACACATAGACTTAAATGTTGGGATAGAATTGGGGCTGCTCTGTAATAATTGATGAATATTTGATATTAACAAGGTTATTAGGATCTTTAATTTATAATTTTAAGTGGGCTAAGTCAACACTGCTGAAGGCAAGAAAACAGAGAAAGAAAGGTGTGATTCACTCTAGCAAACACTTGGGATGTTGTTATAAGCCATGACACTGACTCTGTTTTCAGATGAACCTACCAATTAGTTTCAGGCAGACAACCTGGTTACAAAACTGTAAAATAAAAGAGGAAAGATTGAATAAAAAAATACATCCTAATGGAGTGAGGTCAGGCAAACAGTAGAAAGCTGCATGTGAGTCAAAGACCCTAGAGAGAAGAGGTATCTGAGAGAGTGATGCCATGGGAAGCTGAGCCACTGCAGCAGTGAGCTGACACCAAAAGGGCCGCTCCACCCCTCCTGCTCCTGCTCCCAGCTCCTCAGCACCAACTGCTTCCCTTGTTCCAGCATTGATGCTCATTTGTCTCCACAATACACTCATTCAGAGGATTAAACTAGCAGAAAACAGTTCTCTGCTGTTACATAGTTTGTTCTCAGCTGAACTGGCTCACTTGAGACTCCAGTGAGTGCCTGAGCTCATAAGTGAATTATCAGCAGGTGGGAAGGGAGGGAGACTGCTCCTTTCAACCACAGTTACCTATCACTCTTAGAGACTTCACCAAAAAGGACAAACCTTTGGATATACTAGACATCTGCAAAGAAGTTAAAAATTATATTTCCAACACTAATTTCTGCTAAGATAACAGAAGTAGAGAAGGCCACCTTCACTACTGTCAGAGGCTCCTGATGACAAGAGCTGTGATTACTCACCTATCAGGGTCAGATGAATCAGAGCTGACACAGAGTACTGTATCTCAAGGCTTATTTTAAGGCTGAGGAAAAAATAGCATAATTTAATCTCATGCAAAGTAAAGTCACAAGACTTGAGACTCGAGGGAAATAACTTAGAAAAAAATGTGGCTAACTGAGCAACCCTGATGAGAAAGCTTACATTTAAAAGACTCCTCTACTGAAGTGCACATGCTGACTTCATACACAATTTTAACCAAAGATTCTTCATAAAGATAATTGCTATTGAATATCTTATATCTGATTGTTGAACATCTGCTTCTATGAGAGAAAATATCTTATAGCCATGCCTGCCTCCTAAGGGAGATATCAGAGCAGTAAAATCTCTACTAGAGCTTAAACATTTTGAAAGCACAAAGACTCCCAAAGCAAGTTTGCAGGTCTCCCTGTGAACAAAGGGTGCTAGTAGGAGATGTGGAGGATGTCATTCCAAAGCATATATAAAACTGAGATATACCAATGTGTTTTTGGAACAGAGAAGGAAAAAAGAAAGTCTATGGGAAAGTCTGTGCCTGATGGAAGCTGAGGAGCCAAGAGAACAGCTTTGAGGTGATACCTGAATTTGCTGGTGTGTTGCAAAGCCCCTTCCTGGTTCCTAACCCTGTAATAAGTCCCATGTTCAGAGTGTCACGAAGTGCAGCTGGCCTGTAACTCAGTCCTGCATAGGAAACAGGACTCAAAACTCAATGCCTGCCAAGGCTCTGTACATGTATGAAGTCAACATATGAGCACAGTGCACCACTGAACTCTTATTGAAGCAGGTCCACAAAAAAGTTGTGATTCATTCTTCAGGAAAGAGCACATCAGGACTGGAGTCCGGGACAAAAATAATTGAAAAACAATTCTGAAGAAATTTTGCTAGACGCAGAATTAGTCACGAGACTCTGTCAAGCAAGGAACATCTCTTAGGCCATCCCAGGGCCTGTGGGCAGCAGACATCTCTCTCTTAGTTTATCACTGAGATTCCAAGTATCATACGAAAAAGAGCTGGAGGCAGAAGGTCAAGCTAAGTCTGAACTCACAGTCAGAAAACAGTACACACAGATACTTACACTATGACAATAAATTCAAGCAAAAAACCCACCCTCCATAGCGATGCACTGGGGTACATTGCTTTCTCAAAGTTTGAAGGGACCCGCAGTGTGCACAGAGTAAACAAAGATGGTGATAACAGAACTCCCCACTGAGATGAATTTCCCCCTTTTGGGAGAATTGGCTGAGAGCTGCAACAGAAGAGGAAGAGAATATCAAGATGAAAACAAGCCGGGCATTGTTTAGTTTAAATTGGATGCTGTCCTGCAGTCAGTGCCAGAAACATTGTTAGTATCCCTAAAATAAAAGCTATAAATAGAGACAGTAAATAGATAATTCCAGAGAATGTAACTTTGTATGTTCTTTTGCACTGAATGTAACTGAATGTACATACAAGTAGTTGATCAAATGGAATAGAATATATAATCATTCCGGACAAATAGCCTATTTTTTATAAAAGCTCATAATGTCTTCAAGATGATGCCCCCTATAGAGAGTGAAAAGTTAAAAATAACTGAAGTAGATTTGGGATGGGGAGGGGGAAATAAATCT
>NW_008824183.1:235513-240741 GCF_000699105.1 Pygoscelis adeliae
GGTCAAACTGTTAGGGAAGTAGCACGCTGAATACAGCTGCCAGAGCAGCTGCCTGAGGGTACTATTATTCAAATATATGTGCTATGTTTAGAACACATTTCTTAAAAAAATTTGAGTAATGGGAGAAATTATTTTGAAAAGCGCTAGTCCTAAGATACTATGATAGCAAATATATATGTAGCAGATCTATCAAGAGCAGAATTAATGAAACCTAATTCCCTATGGTTTTTTGTGTCATTTACAGATTTTTCATTGACAATAAGAGATCTTATTTAATATCTTTGTTGGAAAATTCATGATGTCTTTCACCTATAAGGATTCTTTGACATATTATAGGGGATAAACAAACGTCCGGTCTTTCCCTTGCTGGATTGCAGTAACAGAACCTGTGTCACCTAACAGCATGTCTGTTTTCATGAAGCACAATATTTGTGAAACCTCTACTCCTTTCTTGTGTTTCATTGAAAACATTTTTGGTGGGCAAAAGATAAACATACATCTGCTGACAGATGCAGCATTGTTACAGCTTCATATCCTCAAGAAAGTAGGCTAAAAACAATGTGTTTCAAAGATTCTTTTCAGAGCACTAACAAGAGTTGCCTCAAAACAATGCAAGGCCAGAGAATATTCTTTGTGAATTTTAAAAAAGTAAAGTAAATACAGGAATATTGAAACACTGAACATAGAGGCATTTGTCTAATTTAAGAGTGATACAGATTGACCTGTATTTTTATCGATGGCCACTTGGTACACATTTGTCCCAAACTCATTATTGCCATTGCCAAAAAGGTATCTGTATTCTTTTCACTCTTGAACTTGTACTTTTTTATACACGTATTTTATCTGACATCTGAATTAATACCTAGGACAATCTTTGTGGAAGCAGTCATAGTTGATAATGTAGTGAAGCCCAGCAAAACGTAGAGCTAAACGCTGTACATCCCAAACAAATTTTATAATACTGCGTGATCTCAGATGAAATGTGAAAACTCACAGAATAATGCTTCTCTATAAAGAGCAGAGATGATGGGCACTGTAGAGAATATAAGCCACATAATGGGGACAGTTTTAGTTCTATCTAGTAAATCCAAGCCTGGCAATGATTACCAAAGTTATGATCCAAGATAAGACCCCAAGGAAAGTGATTAAAGCTATTAGCACAGTGTGGCCAGTGCGGCAATTGTTACCAATTCAAAACAGAGATTTTGCTGCCAAAGAGATTTTCTTTTCAAGAACCATATTAGTTATCCCAAATGTGTTAGAAAAGCATTTTAAAGAGATTGCATGAAGGCCACTAGAAACTGCAAAATCAGAATAAAAAATGTCTCCTTCACACTAATCTCAAACGAACAGTGATACTGAGGAACCTATAAAACCTTTCTTCAAACAAGACCTATCAAGACAAAGAACCCCACGTTAACACCAGAGGAAAGCTGTTTCTGTGAAGTAAATTAAACATGGAGTTTTTTATTTTGACTAAGTATATGCAGTCTGTTATATACTATTTTTCTTATTCTTGAAATAGCTTCCCTAGATGATATTAAAATTTAAAATGTGATTGTACTTTTGGAATCTGTTGTGGTGTTTTTTTTTTTTTTGTTTTGGGGTGGGGTTTGTGTTTTGTTTGTTTTTTTTTAACTAGGAGATTTATACCACAGTCACTTCCTTGAAGGCACAAGATGATGAACATTAAGTCTGATGGGTCTTTTACTCAAAACATTGATAAATGTGAATTCCTGAATGTAGTAAATCCAGACAAATGGCTCTACTTTAGAATTATAGAATCATATTGGTCAGGTTTAATCTTGGTTGGAAGGGACCTCAGGAGGTCCCTAGCTCAAAGCAGGATCAGCTATGAAGTTACACCAGGTTGCTTTTGTCCTGGCAAGAATAATATTTACATCTTAAAGAACATCTGGAAATCCAGGTGGCTGCTGGAGAGGTTGATCAAACATATTTAGCTAGTATCATGATTGGTTGACTGTTTATATCATCTGGCAAAAGAGAACATTGAAAACTGAAGTTTTAAGTATCTTATAGCATATGAGCAAAGGCTCACACTACCTAACTAAAAGGTTGAATGAAACATTGATTTCCTTTTTTTTTTTCAGTGATTGTTAAAAACTATGAGCATGAGACTTAGAAACTGCAGTCTGTAGAAGACAGTAGTTCTGTCAAAAGCTGTGATTGTTATGAGAAGGCATACTTTGCATTGATAAAAACTAGTACATTTGGTTTATGTAAAAAAATAAATCTATAGCAACTCTTAACAATAAAACTGAATAATGCTATGTATTTACAAAAAACCCTCAGATATTAAACCAGAAAAAAACCCCAATTATTATTATTTTCCCTTGTCATTTGCATCAATTTCATGTCCTCATAGTGTAATGATTTGGGAACCAGTGGTAATAAGTTAGTATAGAATAATTAACGAGGCAGGGGTGTTTAACAGATAACATTGCAGTAGCCTTTGCTTATAATAACACTTTAGTGCTGAGGTCAGTAAGTGTTAATAGTGGATTTGTAGAAGGACAGCAATGGGAAGATTTTATATTGCACCCCCGAATGAAGAAAAATAAGTTGGTCAGGCCTATAATGCAGAAAGTAAGAAACTCCCAAGTTTCCCAGTTTAGCACTAAATGAGTTAACTTGTCATCTGATTAACACCGGTAAAGCGTTCACCTAGCTAGCCTTTTTTCAGCATCTAAGTTAGCATCCCTTCATGATAATACAGTGTCACACTGGCTTGCCAGCTCCCTCAGAGCTAACTCTGTGATGTGTGCATAACATTCTTCACAGTCTTTGAATATGATCTCAATAAATCTGACAGAAAAGTGACAAGTGGTGGAGAAAAAATTGTCCTTCTGGAGCATTATAACACTGACATGGAAGTTAATGAAAAGTTTTTATCAGGTGTTTATTTTCAAGTTGCTTAAACTAGTGTTTTTATCTTGTTATCAGAATCCAAATATGTGGACTTCAGAGACATACATGAACATTCTGTATTATCATTACCTATCTGTATGTCCTTATATAACTTTCGGCATTATGGCAGAGAAATGCCTCCAGAATAGTTAATTAGCTAGTTAGCTAGTTAGTTAGGTTTTTTTAAAAAATATATAACTGGTTAACTTGTGGTCATCATACTTACATGGACAAAGCTCAAAGAGTCATATACATATCTGAAGATGATTTGGCTTTGTGAAAAGACTTAATTTTAATAAACAAATGTTCAGTTTGCCTGAGGTATGGGAAATTTTACTGGCCTTCTACCTTGTTTCCAGTCCCACAGGAATCCAACATCTTTGGTTGGCACAGTGTAGCACAACTTTCAATTAATTTGCTTTCCCGGATTAATCTGTTTTTATTTCTTTTAGCAAAAACATAAAACTGGGTTTCTAGCCATATATGTTATTTCAGATTTCTTGACATTTTTCATCAGCTGGGGGAACTAATCCTAGTGTTTTACACAAATTGCAACTCAGTTGCGTGATGTCTACTTGAATTCCAGCAAATTTAATTGAATATGTTGCAAAACAGGAATACAGGGGAGAGGAGGAGGAGGTCCGCAGCCTGTTGAACTTTGCCACAGTGGTGCCACAAATGTTTGAAAAGCAATGAGAGAGACTAACTTCAATGGGGAATGGGGGATTGAGCAAATCCCTGTATGTCCCTTATGTATATCACTTGCTGTTGTAAACTGTGTTTCATTCAAGATGAAAAACACTTTGAGATCTTTAGATAAAAGGTGCTACAAAATGAAAAGTGATGGTGTTATTAGTTTATGTATTCCAAGTCCCTCTAGGACAGGTGAAAAATCCACAAGCAGGAGTTTGCATTAGCATCTCTGATCATAGATAAATTCTCTATCTTTGAATTAGTGGATTAAAGAAACAAAAGAGAAACAGAGCCTTTTCTGTGCATTTGAGTCTTGTTTACTCCCTCATGCATTATGTATTATATAGCATGTAAATGTGCTTGATGCTCCAAGTTTTTTGTAATTAATGAATAATATAATAAAACCCATCACATCTTTAGTGTTAGGATAGTAAAGTGGTTTATGTACTTCAATAAGGTAAGATGCCATGTTACGTTCTCATTTTAAGTGATTGGAAGCTGAGAGAAGCATAAACAAGAAACTACATTGTCTGAAGAAGAGCACAGACTGGAATTACATACATGAATAAGACTTTATACAATACTTGCTCTTTGTGAAGCATTAAGACTTACCATATCTGCTCAGATGATGTCCCAGGTGTTTAATCTCTACTGCAGAAATATATTAGGACTGCTATTTCCATTATTTTATTGTTATAGTGCCCCTTAGACCCATACTTTAGTTCCTTTCTCTATAACATAAATGGGAGAAGTTAAGCATTTTAATACTCTAGTTGATCTCTGTAGTATCCTCTGCAGAGTACATTTATACTTGCTGTCTTGTAAATATTACATATAAGAGAAACTTGTATAAAAAAGGAAGACACAAGTTTTTTAAAGGTACACTCAGGTTCTAATAGCAGTAAACTAATCACAGAACACAGACAAGACCCCAAGTATGAAAAATGGATTTCAAATATGAAAAATATATGAGCTGCTGAAGGGAGATGCTGCAGTGCAGACCTCAGGCTGCAGGAAGTGCCTAGACCTCTCTCCTGGGGCAGGGACAGGTGGCAGACCTGCCTGGAAAAGGTGTGCCCAGGAGGAGGACCTCCTGCAACAGGTGGATGAGTTGCAGGAGGCAGTGAGAAGGCCATGTAACATCAGGAAGGTGGAGAAGGAGTTAGATAGCTGGTTCCAAGTGCAGTCTGCAGTGGACCCACAGGCCATGGCCCAACAGCCAAAAACTACTCCACCGGCACACACAGAAGGGAGTGGGGGGGCCAATAATGCAGAAGAATGGATGGTTGCAAAGGCAAGGACCAGCAGGAGGAAGAGACATCCCCCGATGCCTGAGGTGCCCTTGCAGAACCACTTCACTGCTATGCAGACTGAAGAGGAAAGACCCATTACATCAGAAAAGATACTGGAGCTGAGTAATGCAGCCCGATCTGCCTCTTGTATAACAACCAGCGCAACTAAGAAAAGGCGACGGGTGATAGTAGTAGGCGACTCTCTTCTGAGAGGTACTGAAGCACCCATTTGCTGACCAGACACACTCTCTAGAGAGGTGTACTGCTTACCAGGGTTCGTATCAGAGATGTCACCAAGAGGCTGCCAAGCCTTGT
>NW_008824183.1:242087-283123 GCF_000699105.1 Pygoscelis adeliae
CTCAGCAAGTTTGCAGATGACACCAAGCTGAATGGTGTGGTTGATAAGCTAGAGGGAAGGGATCCATCCAGAAGGACCTTGACAGGCTTGAAAAGTGGGCCAATATGAACCTCATGAAGTTCAACAAGGCCAAGTGCAAGGTCTCGCACCTGGGTTAGGGCAATCCCCAGTATCAATACAGACTGGAGGATGAATGTATTGAGAGCAGCCCTGTGGAGAAGGACTTGGGGATATCGGCAGATGAAAAATTGAACATGAGCCGTCAATGCGTGCTCGCAGCCCAGAAGCCCAATTGCATCCTGGGCTGCATCAAAAGAAGCGTGGCCAGCAGATTGAGGGAGGTGATTCTCCCTCTCTACTCCGCTTTCGTGAGACCCCACCTGGAGTGCTGTGTCCGGCTCTGGAGCCCTCAGCGTAAGAAAGACACGGACCTGTTGGAGGGGGTGCAGAAGAGGGCCACAAAAATGTTCAGGGGGATGGAACTCCTCTCCTATGAAGAAAGGCTGAGAGTGTTGGGGTTGTTCAGCCTGGAGAAGAGAAGGCTTCGGGGAGACCTTATTGCAGCCTTTCAATATATAAAGGGGGCTTATAAGAAAGATGGGGACAAACGTTTTAGCAGGGCCTGTTGCGGACAGGGGAATGGCTTTAAATTAAAAGGAGGTAGATTTAGACTAGATATAAGAAAGAAACTTTTTACAATGAGGGAACAGGTTGCCCAGAGAGGTGGTGGATGCCCCATCCCTGGAAACATTCAAGGTCAGGTTGGACGACTTTTTACAATGAGGGAACAGGTTGCCCAGAGAGGTGGTGGATGCCCCATCCCTGGAAACATTCAAGGTCAGGTTGGACGAGGCTCTGAGCAAGCTGATCTAGTTGAAGATGTCCCTGTCCACAGCAGGGGGGTTGGACTAGATGACCTTTAGGGTCCCTTCCAACCCAAACTGTTCTATGATTCTACGATAAATAACCTTTGTGTAGAAGACTTTGTTACCATTCCTGAGGTTTTTGGGTGGGTTTTTTTGTTTGTTTTGGTGGTTCTTTTTTTTTTCTTCTTCTTTTTTTTTTAAAAACTCTTCTTTAAATTCAAGCATTAGCTGCTCTTACAATCAGATTTAAATTGTGCTTGCCACCTCACTTTACTATTTTTCTTTCAGTAATTTAAATGTCATTTCTCAGAAACAAACAGCCAGAACAAAAGGAAAGTATTGCATAGTTGGATGGTGTTTAAAGGCATGCAGATAAACAAAGTCCATTGTAATTATGCCAGGGGCATAATTTTGACTGTTCTGCTCTGCCTTCTATAATTAGTCTTGGAAGCAAATACTGTTATATTCAGCCATGAAATGAAGTGGAAGAGCTGAGTTTATTAGAGATTAATAAAGTCTCCATGAACATTCCTAAAAAGCTACTGAACCCTTAAATATAGATTACAGGTCAGAACACATTGCCAGTACTTCCTCAGAGGGCAAGAAATCGAGTACACTATATCTATTAACTACAAAGAGAGTGAATAGAGGGCTGTCAAATGTTAATGGAAGATTTTAACAAATTACACCAGAGAAAAAGATGTGTGGTATTTTTATTACAACATTTAAATGTATTTTTAACAGTCTTACAACTGAGATGTTTTAAGAAAAAATCCACAGCTCTCATTACTGAAATTCATTACTGCAATATGTGCATTTTTAAGTAGTATTGCTCATTTATAAAGACATTTTAATGTAATTTTCTGAAAAAAATCTAAACTATATTACCAAACTATATAAAACCCCTACATTTGAAATGATGACTCTTTCTATCCAACAACCTTCTAAAGGGAAGTGTCAGCTAGTGAGAAGAAGTTTTCACTTTTCCTTTCATAAATGACAGAATGAATACAAAAATTGATAACACTATTGTGTAAGCTTCTCAGAATATACATTACTGCAAGCCTTGATCACTGCATTGTAAAGAGCAATATCAAAGGAAAATGGATACCTAGTAGGGAGGAGAGAATTTAACAACATGCTTGCTTCTTCATGAGCTGGGAAACGCTTTTATTGGTGCATCTTAAAGCTTCCTCTTCTGCTTCTGCTTCAGTCTTTTAGTTATTCTGTTTCCCATAGTCAATTTCTCCCTGTTGACACAGCTTATTTCCAGGCAATTGCTTAAAGTTTTCAAAAGATCACAAGGAAATTGCCCTGTACTTTTTGAATGGATTATCCAAAAAGCAGTCTTTCAACCAAATGTTAATCTTCTCATCCTTTTCTACCTCTTATTATACACAGTAAGCATGGAAACATTAAGCAATATACATGTTGCAAATCTGACATCAGGCAGACCTCATGGACAAAATATAAGACTTGACCGCCCATTCTCTTGCACTGATATCAAAATTAACTTTGTGATCTTCTGCTGATTGCCCAGTTCAAATGATAATTAACCTGATTTGTCAACTCTGAAACTGTTTATGTTGCAAAACTGTTAAGTCACTGTTGCTCTGAACAAAGAAAAAACCCAAAGCCGCGAACAAATAAACAAAGAAAAAATCATATTAATTGGAATAAATACTGAGAAATGACGATGAGATGGCTAGTCAAAATAAGTATGCTTCTTTACCCTAACAAAGCAGATGTTAATGATGTTCTTTATTTGAGATGTTTTCTATTCATTTGAGGTTTCAATTTTGTCAAGAAACAAGAAGAATAATTTCAAGGATAGAAATTATAGAATACCAAAAAGAACTAAACTGTCCATGAAAAAATGTGGAAGACGTTTCTAGGTTCTCAAGGAAGAAAGTTCTGAAAAGGCAGAATGGGGATGGAGACAGGGTAAAACAGATTGAATTCTGTTCTGAGGGAGACATACATTGATGAGAATGTTCTCATGATGAGACTGAAGAGATCCTATATAAGTTTATGATTTCAGAATATGAGTGCCATTGTTATGACCAAGGAGCTCGTTTAAATGAATATTTGGTTATGGTTTTGTTCAATTAGTTTTTTATATATATATACACATATACATACACATACTTTCACTGATTGCAGATGCAGATACCAATAAACATTTGTTTTCCTTTATTTGTGTTTTACCACTCTTTTAATTGCTGTAAACTGGACATGTCTAGAGACAGATATTGGAAGGGAATTCTCTCATGTTTCCTGTTGATTTAGGTCATGTCTGCACAGTCTTGGGCTTTCTCCTTGGTTAGTAGAGTAAGTACAGCAAGGTGGTTTCCTTCTACACTGCTCAAGACTATTCTTCTGTCTAAAGGACAGAATCACATCCACGCAGCATGGTGTTTGACTTATTATGTATCTCACAGGATGAAGAGTTTACTCACACTTGCATCTCTTTAACATGATGTTTTTCAAAGTCAAGATGAACAGAAAGCTCAAATTTCTGGATGTGGATCTCTAAATTTCTTGGATTTTATGTAACTGGAATGATTAATGTTTTTCCTAGCTGTCAAAGAAATCATCAACTGACACTCCTAAATTAGGGAAGACACTGCTTTACATGCTACCGAGTCATCTACTACAAAATAACAGGCTCATAATATGCACTTAATAAAGCGCAATACTTTTTTATACAGTAATATTTACCCATTTCTTACTACCAGCCTGTGCAGTTTGTGCTGATACAGTGAAGTCAGTATGGATGAATGACTGCATGTACCAGAATAAACAGACTGCATCTTGAAAGATTCAGAGTTCTACTATTTGTAAATTGTTTTTGTTCTGCTTGGATACAGGTGAATTTTAAAATGTGAAATCAATTCTAGAATGAAAAAACCTTGCTGAAGTGAAAATGAAACATTATTCCCAACCTGCCCACCCCTATTTGACAGCTTTAAAGAGAAGATGATAACAAGAGACTAGAATAAGCAGTGTAGGTTAATCTGTAGTATGGAGGAATGCTTTTTCTAGCTGTTACAACTACAACTCTAATTTACCACACTGTTATCAACATTTAGCTTTTATCACCCTAAAGTCACTGGATGCGAATCTACGTTATTTCTAAGGGCTTTTACTAAAAATGAGATTAAGGCCAGACTCTCAGAGGGGCATAAATCAGTGTAGCAGCTCTGTTGACTCCAGTGGAAGTCACTACCTTATGTCACCTCAACCGCAGACATTCTGCAAGATACTGGTTCTTTAAGATTGAAACTGTGAAATAGCACTCATCAGATGTATTGTTCTATGAACTTCCTACTTTGTTTGCAGTGTTAATTCATCAGCACTCTTTTCCAATAGTGATTTTGTGTATGATGTGAAAGTCTCACAACTATACATAACCTGAGGACTGTGGCAACCAAAGAAAAGTCAGCAAAATGCTGCAATCTGGATCTTGATGGTATCTCTTCATAAATCTGAAAGCATCTTACACTCCCTTCTATATGAATAATTCTGCATTTAACACATGCTTTAGATATATGGTATGCCTTTATATCATCTGATATAATTTGTCAGATAGTACATTTTATAGGGAAACAGTAAGTTATAGATCTTTTCCCAAAGGATTATTTTTTTTGTTTTGTTTTGGTGTATATATATATGGCTATTACTCCATTATTTTCTGTCAATCACTGGAGTAACTGGGGGAATTTAGCCCACCTATTCCACAGAGGAGTAGGTTTCTACATCTCTGGAGAAATAAAAAAGTCAATGCCTTAGCTGGCTAGGTTTTTTTTTTTCATTTTTTCTTTTTAAGGTGTTTTTTCTATTTGAAAAGACCTTTAAGACTGGCAGGATGTTTTTGGTGTGTTTTTTGGATTTTGGGGGTTTTCTTAATTTTCTCCTGTGTCAACTGCTATTATAATTATATTTTATTATGGTAGCACTATATGTGCAGGCAGATATGAAGTTTCAGCAGCATAATTCCCATTTATAAAAAAAATGAAACATAATCTGGAGATGCTGGATATTTGTCTGAGTCATTCTGGGATACAGCCAAGCTTACTTCAGTATACCAGTGCAGTACTACATTATGGTACCTGCAATAAGCAAATTCAACAAACGTAGGTTATGTATTGGCCTTGAAGGTCAGAAAATTGGCATAGCTGGGTGAAAGTGTCTCGACAGGATCATTTAAACTGAGATGGGTGATTGGGTGATTCACAACAGAGTATACAGCAGACCTTTTGAGTACCACTTATTTAGTGATTAAGCAAAATAACTACTGAATATAACTGAAGACTGTATTTGGTTGTCAGGAGGAATTCACTTGCATTATTTATTATATATCTGTGAGCATTATTATGTATCTGTGAGCTTTAGAACTTGGTGCAAGTACAATTTTGTGTGTTTCCTGATACTCTTCCTTTCCCTTTTCGGTGAGATTAGAAATAATTGGCATCTAGATAACAAAAATATACAGAAACCTTTATTTTCAAAATAAGGTATTTTATTATCCAGGTAGCTTCAAATCCAAAATCCATCATAACTGCAAACAGTAGTGTCTAGAGTTCATTGTAGCTGCCAAACTATGTTTAGATTTCTATGTACAGTCAAAAGATATGCCCTCAAAAATATTGACCTGCATGAATATACATTCAGAAGTTCAGATCCTGAAAATGCATAATTGAATTTTTATTAATCCCTAAATCAAAAGTATACATAAGCATTGTATATCCTCCACAGAAGAAGCTAACAATACAGTAGAAGATAGTTCAGTTGTAGTTTCCATTTAGCACTTTACTGATTGTTAGACTTTTCAACATCTTCTTACATCATTCATATCTGAAACAATGAAAAGGGTGAAGTAAAAGATGTAATGCAGAAAAGTATACATATTTTTTCTAGCAGTATAATATAAATTCCTGAAATAAAGTAGTGGAAGTTTTGACAGCCGAGTCTAGCATTTATATTTCATTCAGTTTTAATCTACGTACATGTATGAAGGTGTATGTGTATGTATATATATAAAGTATATATACATATATATAAAACAAATAATGAGAACAACATTAAAATTCTGAATCCAATAATTACACCAAGTAGTATTTTCTTCAATGAGTAGTCCATTTAAGTCAACAGCATAACTCACTGGAGTTTGCATTGTACCTTTCTTTGAAAAGGACCAATATACAGGTGCATTGCTGCAGGAGTTAAACAGGGGATTAATCAAAATTTTGAGAGGCCCCAGGTGTTTGATCACTTTCCTTCTGTTTCCAAAGGTAAATCTGTTTTTATGCCACTAACTTTTCTGAAAGGTCTATTTGTATTTTTGTGTTCAAAACTGAAAGTCATTGGCAAGAAACCACTGTCAATATCTTCAGTCAGAGACACTATAAGTAGCAATCTAATTCATTTCCTTACATCAAACAAGTATACCACTGAATAAATTGCATCAGCTTGTGGAGTCACCTGATAAGATAAACAAATGAGAGTCTTGGAATTTATACTACATGTGAGAATGAATTGTTTGAGGCAAGATACATAGAAAACCAGTATAAAAGCATAACTAATTGTTAAAAGGAGGAAAATGTAACAATTTTTGAAACTTGGATGGAACTGTTTAAAAATACAAGAATGAAAGAATATATTGTGTCTATACCAGCATGATATAAACCGAGTTCTGAGGTGTAGAAAAAAAGTCAGACAGAAAGACACTGACAATATGCAGAAAGTGAAATCTCTCATTGCATTAATAATAGTAAACAAATATTTGACCAAAATAACTCTAATTTAAATTTTAAATTAGCAAAGTTTCTCCTAAAGACATTCCTATTTCTGCATCACAGAATGGAAAAATTGTTCATAAACAGTTCATCTTTGTCAAAAGATGAATCCCAAAATTCCGCTGAGGTCAATTTCTCATGACCCTTCTGCTTCATAAACACTGAGTGAATAAATTAAATTGCCTAAGGACAACATTAACTTTGCACCTGACTTTTCAGAGAATGTTCTTTTATTTTCTGTTTTCCTTTGTCTGTTTGTTTGTTTGCTTTGAAGTGCCAGTCCTTAATCATCTGTGGTTAGACTTCATCTTTTTACTTCTGATGGTGCTCTTTTTAGCCATCTGCTGACACGCTGACACAGCCAGCATTCAAGCAACACTTGTATGCTGAACTAATCCTGAGGATTCCACACAGGGGAAATTCATATTTCAGTCAAGGTAGTTTGCAATACAAAAAGAAAAAAAGTAACAAAAATGGGTCTATGCAAGTCATGTTTTTATGATTAGTTATATATTTATGAAATATTGTAAAGTAAAATGAAACATAGAGAATATATATATATAAATTATATAAATATGTGTTTGTATATATGCAACATGTATTTTCATACACATAGCATGGATACATATACATGCTGTAACACTATTTACATTTAGATTTTCCTGCCTCACAACTGAGGACTTAGTTTTATAACATATTTAACTTCCATCTGTGGAAAACATAGGTTTTCTTTTTCTGTTGATTTTTGCAACCAGTGTTTGTTCTAACCCTAGGAAGTTGCCTGCAACTTTATTTACTTTACACCCAACTGATTACAGAATTATATTCTCTGTAGTTATATAAGTATATAGCCTGATAGATAAGTGTATAGCTATAAGTGTATATAGCCTGTTTCATTCCTGGAGCCAACATTTTTTATTTAAGAAAAATGATTTTCCTGGCTAGGTTGAAAGACATTCTAAAACATAAGAATTTTTTTTTTTATTATTTTAAAATACCTTTTATGTTGAAATCAAAAGTTTGAAAAGAAATATACAAATACAGGCACATCATTATTTAATATAAAAGAAAACTACCAATTTTTATTCCAAGTTAAAAAAAATATTTTGACATAACTATTGCCTGTATTTCTAAGGTAAATGCTTTAGGATGTTTTCAGGTCTGGTATATAAAAATTCAAAACAGAATAGATTCTTTTCATGTTACTTGACTCTTTTATCTAAAAGCAAATTTGTTAGGAAAATGAGAATGTCATTCTGTTGCTTTTTTTTTTTAGTAAAACCTATTTAATTTTTCTTTTTTCTGCACGGGGAATAATGCAACTTTGGAACTTCCTACAAAATGGAAAAAAAACCCAACCAAACAAAAAAACCCCAAAACCAGTGAAAATCAGTATCTTCTAAATTTTAAACTGGTAGTAGAGGCATGTAGAAATCACAGAGGGGGAGGTGGGGGGAATTAAGTTGAAGTAGTCTCTGGAGGTTACCTAGTCCAACTTCTTGTTTAAAGAAGAGACAATTCCAAAATTGCCTCAACACATTACAGTGTTTAATAAGTACTGTTTATCCCTGACCATGCACTCACTCACTTTTAAAAATAGATTGGCAGCAAGAAATGTGTAATAAGCAAAGCTCAAAACTGGCCGGTAAATGCAAGTTCATAAAAACCTAATATAGTTCAGCAGCCTAAAAGGTCAGCTTTGGCATCCACTTACAAAAATTTTGAGTCAAATGATTGTTGGAAGATCTCATAAAGCACCTGTAGTAAGGCTAGTAACTGTCTCTTTGTATCCTGAGTTTATCTTCAATGCCTACAGCATAAGAATGAACTCTTTATCAGTCATTAACCCACATGTTAATTTGAAAGGCTATTTACCAAGTTTTAGAATTTCTTCTGAATTTTTCAAATCAAATCTTGATTAACTTTCTAAAAATCATTTATGAATTTATCAGAGCCTACTAAAAGTGAATAGTAATGAAATCATGTACATATATATATATAGCAACTTTAATTATCATATCACCTCTTTAAAACAAGTCCACATATTATCCATAATCAGTCCTTGAAGCTATGTCCTACCATCTGTTTTTAGGAAACATTAATTTTTATTTTGTTGTCTCATCAAAATGTGGAAAGTATGAGTTGAGTTCTGTGGAAAAGATGTCTGATGAGGTTTAATGGCAACAAGGAATCAGTATTAGATGAAATCTCATAAGGGATCTTTCACATATAGAGAATCAAGCTAGCTATTTGATATGCCTTTTATTGAATTTGGTGATCACAAAACCAATCTCAAAAAGAAAGTATTGACTTGATTTAAACTGGTTCAACACAGACAAGAATACCACTCTGTGAAGCAGGTCATCTTGATTTACAACACTGTAAGAAGTACAATTTTGCCCAGCCAAAGATTGTCATAGAAAACACAAGCACGTGTGTTCCTGCAAAAAATGAAAGTCATGGTAAATAGCACTGCCAAAATAATCTAGCAATAGGATAGTATCAACGTGTTAATAACTATTTTATTGGTATGTCTGAACATAAATATTGGGCATTCAGGTAGCATCATCAATTATACAGTTAATTATAACTGTAATAAATTAACATTTCATACATTTTTGTACTTCAGAGTTTTTTGAAGCTTTTCATGAGCAGTAAGTAAATACTGATACCAAAAGTAATCTATCCTATTCTACTTTTTAATCATGTTATCCTACTTTTAAAGTGGTAGCATTTAAATATATTACTGTGGTTCGTCCAGAAACAAAGAAAAGCAGATGTGAGTTTGACCCAATGACCATTAAAATCAATAGAGAAAGTGTCATGATAGTGAGAAACACTGGACACAACAGCTTTATTGACTCTCTTGGCTGACCAAAATATAATACATGCCTACTAAGCATATAAACTGGCATTGTTCTACCCCAGAGGACTCGCATTCTAGCATCAGATGAGTGTAATTCATTAGATTACTATCCAGAAAAAAAATGCCTTATCTTAACCCTTTGAGATTACTTCCAGAAAAGAAGAGAGAATTCAATGTTTTTCTTTGTATTCTTCTTACTGTAACTCCAGAATGGTCTCCTCTCTCCTTGCCTTTGCAGTCTAACACCCATGTATGCCTTCTTTTTCCAAACTATCCCTTTTCATATGGTGCATTCAGATTGCATGCAGTGCCTTTCATACATATTTTTCAGAAGTTTTGGCAATATTGATACAACAAATATATGGAAATATTTTAAATGGCAGATATATGTATTTATATTTATATTTTAAGGTGTACCAATAAAATGGTCATGAACGCAACTGTAGTACGCTATTGCTTGGTTAGCTTAGCAATGTGACTTGCCACTAGTTTCTTTGTGTCACTCCATTGCTGGCAGTGAGTCATTCATTGCATTGGTTCAGACCATAGCATTTAACTTGACTCCAAGTAAGGCTGACTTAAGAAAAGTCACAATGACATCTTGTTTGGAAGGGTAAAGAGTTTAGATATAAGCCAGACCTATTCTCTTGTCCTCAGTTTCAGAGACTTAATTCTAGATGATTTTACTTATTACTATTGGTACTGGAAGAAAGTTCCAGGGTCAAGAGCTCAGGAAAATGATGGGCCTGGACTGTATGTAGTATCTTATAAGTACATAATTACTTAAAAGCAAGTGTTTCTTATCAATCTCCTCTCTTTAAACTTATAATACTTAGATCCCAGATGCACCAGAACTCAGGTCTACATCACAAAACCCATCAAAAATGTCCAAAACAGAGATGGAGATCTGGTGAAGTTTTTTGGGTATTTTTTTTAGTATTAGTGTCGTGGTTTAACCCCAGTCAGCAACCAAGCACCTCACAGCAGTTCGCTCACCCTCCCCTCCACGGTGGGATGGAGGAGAGAATCGGAAGGGCAAAAGTAAGAAAACTCATGGGCTGAGATAAGAACAGTTTAAGGATTGAAATAAAATAATAGTAATTAATAATAATAATAATAATAACAATAATAATAATAGTAACGAAAAGGAAAATAACAAAAACAGAGAGAGAGAGACAAAATCCAGGAAAAACAAGTGATGCAACTGATCACCACCTGCCTACTGATGCCCAGCCAGTCCCCGAGCAGCGATTGCTGCCCCCCAGCCAGCTCCCCCCAGTTTATATACTGAGCATGAGGTCATATGGTATGGAATATCCCTTTGGCCAGTTTGGGTCAGCTCTCCCGGCTATGCTCCCTCCCAGCTTCTTGTGCACCTCCTCGCTGGCAGAGCATGGGAAGCTGAAAAGTCCTTGACTTAATATAAGCACTGCTTAGCAACAACTAAAACATCAGAGTGTTATGATATTATTCTCATCCTAAATCCAAAACACAGCACTATGCCAGCTACCAGGAGGAAAATTAACACTATCCCAGCTGAAACCAGGACAATTAGTATTTTTAATATTTTGTTAGTAGAATATTTGAAAATTAGCAATAGCATGATTTCCCATGAAAATGTAAAAGATAATGAGAAATAATTCTGGTGGACTTGGTAGTGTTAGGTTTATAGTTGGACTCGATGATCTTAGGGTCTTTTCCAACCTAAATGATTCTATGATTTACTGATGAATTAAAATTTGTAGTTGGAGTGACTCAACAGCTCAGTGCTGTCAGAAGAAGTAGAACAGTATTTTTTTTTTTCTGTTGGATTAGTGAATTATATCAACTGTCATGGCAGAATTTGGGAGTGATAAAACCTCAAGGACAGAACTACACCATACAGTGACATAAATTTTAGATTTTATTTCTGTTGTGGTTTAACCCCAGCTGGCAACTAAGCACCATGCAGCCACTCGCTCACTTCCCGCCAGTGGGATGGGGGAAAGAATCAGAAGGGTAAAAGTGAGAAAACTCGTGGGCTGAGACAAAGACAGTTTAATAGGTAAAGCAAAAGCCACACACACAAGCAAAGCAAAACAAGGAATCCATTCACTACTTCCCATCGGCAGGCAGGTGTTCAGCCATCTCCAGGAAAACAGGGCTCCATCACGCGTGACAGTTACTTGGGAAGACAAATGTCATCGTTCCAAACTTCCCCCCCTTCCTTCTTCTTCCCCCAGCTTTATATGCTTAGCATGACGTCACATGGTATGGTATCCCTTTGGCCAGTTGGGGTCAGCTGTCCCAGCTGTGTCCCCTCCCAGCTTCTTGTGCACCCCCAGCCTACTCGCTGGTGGGGTGGTGTGAGAAGCAGAAAAGGCCTCAACTCTGTGTAAGCACTGCTCAGCGGTAACGAAAACATCACTGAATTATCAACACTGTTTCCATCCCAAATCCAAAACATAGCCCCATACTATCTACTAGGAAGAAAATTAGCTCTATCCCTGCCAAAACCAGCACAATTTCTAAGCAGGATAGGTATAGCAGGGTAAATAACAGTCTGTGTTTTAAAATCCACTCCCATAGTGCGTACAGAATACACATTCACACTGAAGAAGGTCCCTGCTGCCCCAGTCCAGCTATGACCAGCACTGGGGATGCAGGGGAACAGGATGCTCACTCTAACCAGCCAGTGTGCCTGAGTCCCACCTGGCAAACTGGTTTTCATGCATAATGAACCCATCTCAGGCTCAGCTTCTGTGTGGTGTCGAACTTCTGTCCACTTGCTCCCCTACTGAGGGACTCTTCCTTCTTTATTGCTTTCTCACTTATGTCATCATGGTTGGCAGAAGATGTCAATGGCCTTACTAGTCACAACACCCCAGGCCAATCTCTTTGACTTTCTCCGTATCTAAAGTCAAATAGCTGTTTCCTGGTTGCTAGTGGCTTCTGGTTCTACTCTGCACCCCCACCACCCCCATATATGTTACCAAGATGTAAAACTTTAAATGTTCCTTCTCTATTTCCTTCCTGTGCATATCCAGATGCAACTCAGATCTCCTAGGTATGCTTCCCCATAACAATTTTCTATGCTCTTTTTCTGCTTTCCCAGTCTATACCAGAACCCTCTAATGAGATAAAGGTAGGCAAATGTAGTCAAAGTCTCACTTATCTGAGTAGTGCCTTCGTATACGTGTCACCCTGTGGCATCAATTCAGTACAGGATGTCAAAAACACTTGTAACTAACCTGGTGGACACAAGAGAATTCAACCAGATGTGGAAAATAGAGGAAATGGGCTTTCAGTTTTTGGTGGTGATTAGTATGTTGGTTCTAGCCAAAATGCGTAACTTCACCTTGGAAAAATCTGATTTGAAGAATCAGCTAGTTATCTCCTCTTCACAGCTAAAGCTTGCAACATGACCACTAATGCCTTTAAGTCAGCCAGTGCTCTGCTGACCTGGTAGTTATTTGATGCTCAGAAGCTTGCAAGAATTATAACAGGAGGGAATTATTAAATTCAAGAAATGATAATGGTTCACAGTGGTTTCAATACAAACATCAATTTACCTTTTGAATGCAGACGGGCTAAGTTGCAAAATACAGTTTTGGTATTAAAAAAACAGTGATTTAACTCAGAGGATCACTTATACAATATTCTTAATCCATAGCAGGTATACCCTCCCCCTGACAACTTTCATGATCATAAGTTCCTCCCCACACCTGTTTTGTCACTACTCTTAACACCAGGGACTCACAGATCTACCAATACACTTTCCATTCTTCTAACAAGTATCAAATAAAAATGATTTGCTTTTACACAACCCCTTCTAATTTTCATAGGGGAAGGAAAATAAAAACAAAAATTTCAGACACTTTTAATTAAAAGACCTTTTTTCCTTAAGAGTATACTACTTTGATATAACAATAATATAGGTACCTAGTTGAGCTATCATCATATTTGTTTATTTATTTATTCCTCAGTGGTAAATATCCACTGTTTGCTCTATGCTTGATTGGAGGCTGGACAGATACCACCCCAATACTTCTGAACTGGTGAATGAAAGTTACTAGACATTCTATCTTATGCCTTTCTTGCAATAATTCTGTCTCTGGACATACCTGGAGATGCACCATACTCATTAAATGAGAAAATCTAATAAATATGCACCTGCACCAGTACATGCAAGCCTTCAGTCAAATTCAATGCTATTCCCAGCCATCAATTAAATAGCAGAATTTCTATATTTGGGAAAAAAAAATCTGTGCCAGAGCATCTGTTCACTTGTCTTGAAATGCATGATTGGTATTTTCTAATACAGATTCTAGTACAATAATGTGAGAAATTGATTGTACTCAGAAAGCACAATTGTATATCAAGGAAACATGCCATGTTGGAATAGCTAGTAAAAGATTTTATAATATTCCACAGTGTAAGAATTTAAGTGAAGCCTGGTTTAGGGACAGCAGGTGGTTCTTAAGTGAGAGAAGAGAAAGGAATTGTAAAATCTAAGTGTTATTTTAATGGTTGCTTTTCAGCTAGCAATCTTCTGGTTTTGAAATTCTGACAAAGGAATTGGTGCATATCTCAGAATGAAATTGCAATAAGCTTTCTGAGTTCTTCATGCTCTGTTCAGGGCATGCGTTAGAGGAGCATGAAAGGTCAGCAGAAGTTTTTATTACACTGGTTCTCCTTTCTGGGGAACAAAAAACATTAGTATCAATGAGAGCCCTGGTAACTTAACACTTCATTTCTTTTGTTTCTTCAGCATTACATCCAGTAAACTCCCAGTTAAACTTGGAACTTTTACTACCTTTTCAAGCTACCCTTCCTGTGTACCCTACCATCAGAGCATGAAAAATTAAAAAAGCTTATTTCAATTTAATTCCCAGGACATGTATTTTTTCTTCAGTGAGAATTCTTTTTTCTGCTCTGTGAAATGTCCTCCTACTGTTCAGTTCAACTTTGGGGTTGGTCTGCTACTCAGAAATAATTACAATGTTCCATATAAAAATTGTTCTCAAGCATAGATTGATTTTAGCTTTTATTAGCAGAATTCCATAATCTAGGAATATTTTATTTGTGTTTAATTATGTGAGGCAGTACAGAGTCTCCACAAGATAATTTAACTGTTCGAGATGAAGGAATTCTTCTGCCCATTCATTATTACTTAAATTAACTGTTTGGTTTTCTAATTGAATAAGTCTTTGCAATTACTGAGAACTCATAGATGATAAGTCTTCTTGGCTTCCAATGAAGTCAGTACTTTGATCCTGAAATCCTGTCTGCACCAGCAAAATGCATGTAAGTTAATGAAATCTCTGCATTGACTTAATAGATTCTGTATCAGTGCAGAGGGAAGTAAACACAATTATATCATGCCTACTGCCCTATGAGAAATTATTAAAAAGCATTATCTTGATATATTGAATATTCTTGAATATTCTCTTGAATACATTCTGGACAAAAACTACCAAAATATAAATTACCAACTTCATTTTATGTGGAGAGTATCAAAGTGGAAATTCAGCCAGGTGTCACTATAGAGAGAGAAATGAAAACATAGAAAATTAAACAGGAAATTAAAATTAATGAGGTAATACTTTTCACTTGTTCCAATGCATTTTTAATTCTTATTTCAAAAGGGAGTATAAGATAAAAAGCCCTCCAGGTTTAAGCAACAGTAGGACATGGAAGCTTGCTCTTGGCTTCAGTAAGTCCAGTAAGCCTAAAGATGTGTGCACACACTCACACACACACAAAATGTACCACTTGTTTAAATAAAATTTCCCTAGAGCTTTTTCTGTGTAAGAGAAATCTTTTGCCTTAGTGCAGCACCAGTCCATCATTTCCAGTCATAATGAGCTATTTTACTTTGTATCCTGTTGTTGAAGCTTTTTTATGAGAATCTTTGCTCTTCCATATGGATAAGTACTTTATTATTTTCATTCTTCATTGGCTTAAAGGTCATTATCAATTTTAGTTATTTTGCCCATAGCTCTTTTTTGTTTTCATGCAACTTTCCAGCCCTTCACTGACCTTTGAAAAACTTACGAAAGTTACGGTAATTTTTATCTGAATTCATAGGCTTTGAAGCATAACAGTCTTCCATCATACACTCGTAACTTAGCCTTTAGGAACTGTGAATCAAACATATTCCTGTTTAAAACAAGTTTAATGCAGAAATGCAATTATTAAAGAAATGTGAACTAATTTAAACCTAGTTTGAGGCGTTAACCTTCCCATTCATTCAGCCACTTTGACTGGATAAGTGCTGACTTAATTTTTTGTTGCCTGTCAGTAGAAAAGTATCCCATCAATATGCAATAACTTGAAGAAAAGAATTGATGTACTATGCTGGTGGGCAGAAACAATAGAGATTGCTCTCTCTGAATTCAAATTATTGAGCAGTTTCTGTGTTATGCTGCCCATTAACTTAAATGAGAACATTTTGTAATGCCAAGTACATTGGCATTACAGCTTACAGCATTCTCAGTGTATGATTTTGGGTTTTGGGGTTTTTTTTTAATATTGCTGTATCTGAGGATTTCTAATCACAGATACTACACATATTAAGATGGTGTCATTTTAAAATTCCATTATGTTGGCAGGTCAGCATTTAGCTGCTGTGATGTAGGAGCAAGGGTGTAATCCAGAGCGATTTACAACTCTCTTTTGTTTATGTATCAGAAGAAAAGTCAAAGCCAACAGCTAATAAGTTAATAGTTTATGAATACCTCAGACAATTAAAAAAAACCCAACCAAACACAACTTCCTTTTTTCTTCTTTCACCTCCTAAATCAGGATTCACAAGACTTTGATACATCACAGAGCAGATTCTACCCTTGTTTACTTACTAAAAATGTGAAGTAAATATATTGGCTTGAATGGGGGGGCTTACTTTACTGAGATTTTTAATCATGGAATGTATAGTGATTTGGGGTTCTCTTTCATGTCTTCTCTCTCTCTAATGTTAAATGCGAAGCTCTTTAGGGAAATCCAGCTGATCTATGGAAGATTATTTCAAGTAACAACAGAAATACCATATGTCACTTTCTGCTGTGCTGACAAAAGTCAGAAAGGTAAGGACCTTAAATGAAAGAAAAGCCAACTACATGATCAAAGGGTTAGTACAGTTAAATTAATTTTTCTAGTACAGTGCAATATAGCACAAGTCCACTTTTCACATCCAGCAAATGGGCACACAGCCCCTGCCACCGCAATCCCAGGCAAAAATGTATTTTGCTATAGCAATTGCATCTATTTCTGTGGCTAGGTGGGACTACAGAGAAAAAGCAATAGGAAAAAAAAAAAAGCCATTTTGTGTAGAATATTTTCTTTGGTCCAGAAGGATTTCTGAAATTTCCAGCTCAGCAAATATTACATGATGCCCATTAATATAATCCTCTTTTACTCTCACCTCTTCAAGTGGAGCTCTTGAGCAGCTATCACAAGGGGACTGGGAAACTGGCAAATATAAGATGAATCAGGTCACAGTCATGCTTTTATAATGGTGCCGACAATGTTTTTGACCTTCATGTATTGGTAGTTTATTTTCACCACCACTCAGACAGAGCTTTTTTTGTTAACAATTGTCAATGATATGTCAGTTCATAGTGCATTTTGGGGAAGTAGGCAAGTTTATTCCAATGGATTATCAACGGGAGAAAAAGAATACATATAATTCAATTTTTAAATAATATCATGGCAAAAAAATTGGTCCTTGAATATCATTATGGCTTATAAAATCACAGCTAAATAGTTAGCCACAAGGCTAAACAGAGATCAAAATCTTCATGAAGACATCCCATGCAAACAGATCAATTAGCATTTGTTTTTACTATTAATATTGTAATAACCCTAAACCTGCCAATTTAGAGATTCAGGACTAAGAAAAATATGGGGCTTAGGCATTAGAAGGGTAAAATGCATTTTATCCTCTCATTTTCCAGTTTGTCAACAGTGCCTTTTCTTGTGAATGCTTCCATTTTTTTCTGTTTTTTCAGAGACTTACCTAGAAAAGCTAAAATCCAGAAAGAACTTGTTTTCCAGTATTACTGGTACTGGCCACATGAAACAAACAAACAAAGAAAAAAATTATTAAAACCACAAATTTTAATTTTCATTTAAAGTTTTCACAGCAAAGGAGAAACAATATTTTTCCACCTACTTTACTAACTGTATTTCTGATTTGAATTTTGCCAAGAAAATTAGTCCAACTTTTTTTTTTTTTTTTTTTAACTGGGCATGGGGAGGTAAATTTAAAATATAAAAAGATAATTACTTCTACCTAATTTGTATGGAATCATCAAGGAATGAGGAGGAGTAAAATCTCTCCTTTTGTGTTTCATCATGGACAGCTATGAAACTGAGGGTTGAAAAAAGCTTCTCACTTTGATAGCTTAACTCTGAGTATCGGGGCAAGAAAAGGAGTGGGTGTAAAAGCGCTATCTGACTCTAAATTGTGATTCATTCTCTATGCTGTTTGCCCCTGGTAGGCATCTGTATGAGTATTGCTGTTGGCTGGGATGGAGTTAATTTGCTTCATAGCAGGCAATATGGTGCTGTGTTTCAGATTTGTGACCAAAACAGTGTTTTAACTATTGCTGAGCAGTGTTTGCATAACATCAAGGCCTGTTTCTCACACTGCTCCCCCAGGGAGTGGGCAAGAAGTTGGGAGGGGGCACAGCCAGGACAGCTGACCCCAACCGACCAGAAGGGCATTCCATGCCTCATGATGTCATGCTGAGCAATAAAACTGGGGGAGAGTTTTTCTAAAGAAGCCATTGCTCACAGGTTGTCTGGACATTGGTCTGCTGGTGGGAGGTGGCAAGTGATAAATTTGGGGGGTTTTTTTTGGTTTGGCTTGGGTTTTTTTACTTGTTAAATTGCCTTTGTCTTGGCCCATGAGTTTTTCTCACTTTGCCCTTCCAACTCTCTCCCCATCCTGTTGCGTGGAGGTGCATGAGCGGCTGTGTGTGGGCTTTCCCACTGGCTGGGGTTGACCCACCACAGCATGAAAAACAATAAATTCACCTCTGGGAAGGTCTTAAAGCTGAAGTCTATGCAGTAACATCAGTACACTCTTCATCATATCTCTTCAGCCTTTTATAGACAAGGCAGTGTTAAGACTTTTTCTTTTTCTTCAGCTGTCAAAATAACCTTTATTTTCAGTCTAAAAGAATATGGTCACCCAAGCCATCGTTTTACTCACAGCTGCCTGCAGAAAAGACAGACTCATAAATGAGATGTAATGACAAATCTCTGGTAAAGTCAATCAGATTTTGCTAGATCAGCCACACAGGAAATTTTACCTCAAAGCTACTATGAGCAGAGCCATTCTTACCCTGAGAAAAGAAAGTCGTGATGTAATATATATTAGATGGGAGATCGAGGTAAATGGTAACTTAAAGGGGAAGTTAGTTGCCTAAACAATAGATTTAGCGCCCTTTCAGAGATACTCACAGGGGCTGGTATAAATGACACAGGGCCTACAGGAAACATTACATTAGAGGGTCAGGTATAAACCAGACCCTTTTAAAATGCTTCTAAAATGGCCTGAGACACTTGCTTTTTGGCACCCAAATCCCTTCCTAAGTGTTGCTCATTGCATTTAAAGTCCAGGATTTCCATTTCACCAGAAAGTTCAAGGTAAGGAATGCCTTCTGCCTGGATTTCCTTTCTACATGTCTTTTTCCATGTAAGAATGAGAGAGAAAAGTGTGAGCTGGGAGCATGTTATGCTCATTACATGTAAGGTATAATGTATTTCACCTCAGAGGAAAAAGGGAACACAAAAAGCACAGTGTCGTTCTTGAGGTTATACTCCACATGTATCTCCTCCAGTGAGATAATGCCCTGCCTCCTCCATCGGACCTTCCAGAAGAACTATGTCAATGCACAGCTTGAAAGCATATTTATGGTCACAACTAACATTTCTGCAGTCTCAGAAAGCTTCTGCTGCATTACTAATTGCATATGCATTTTATTATGTATTAATGAACAATAAAATACTTGACATACTTTTGGCAGGTTCTATTTTAAAGAAAAATTGTGAAGATAAATAATTTAAGTATTATTGACAATATCAAGTAGAGAGATTTGTAGTCATATACATTGCTACAGGACCAGGAAAAATATGTTTTCCTTGTAATTTACATAAGTAACAAGCCACTGCCTTGAGAAAACCTTAAAAAGAACACATAAAGTATTCATATTTTTACTTAAAATAACATTAAAAATGAATGCATCCTCATTACGTTGGCTCATTAATATTTTCAATTTATTCATACTGTATTATCTGTCTTATTTTTAGCTTACATTTTATTATTTAATAATTTCATACCAAGCCTAAAATTTCCTTTTCACCAATCTAAAACTCAATGTAGTTGATGAGTAGATGAGCTTTAAATTTTCTTAATCAAACATGTGCCTCTCATGTTCTCCAGGCAGAGGGATACATTAAAATCTATAAATTCTTAACATACTGAGATTGGATGTGTAACTTGGATTAATTCTAGATATACTTCAACAAAGTATAACAAATTTTACCATTTGTCAGACATAAGTCAGCATAGTATACATATACAGTTCGTTTAAATCAGCTGGTGAATGATATGGCTCATTCCCTGGAGCTGTGATATTTTATGCCAGTTAGGTAAAACAATCTAAAAGCAATGAGTCTCTGTAAGCAGCTCTGGCATTTAGCTGACCTGGAATATACAAAGAAAGCGAACAGGAAAACTGTGAGTTTTGGGCCTGGCCCTAAGGTTTCTTTAAAAAGTGAAAACATTCCATATTCCACAGCAGAACAGCAAAAATGAAATCCTTCCTGGGGAAACCCAGTGGAGATTTCCTTCATTTTCTTCCTTAGATTTTCATGTTAGAAGCTTTTTCTTGGGGCTTTGGCTTGCAAGCTAAAAGCTAACTACAGAGGTAGAGTTACACTCAGTTCACTTGTAGAATAATACAGTATGCCTGACTTTAGTCAAGATTCATTGCATTTCTGTTGACAATACTCAATTTAAAATGTCTAAAGGGAAAAAAGAAGGGAAATATGAAGAAAAATATTTGCAAAGTATTTGGCCAAAATTACATCAAACAATATCTCTGTGTTCCCTTTTAATTGCATGGCAATTCAGGCTTCCGATGTACTTTAGAATGGACAATTACTTCATTCAAGGACGATATGAATAATTCTATTTTGCATAATTGATTGAATGTGTCCTAAATTGTGCTTAAACCTTTCATCTGCCATCAAACTTCCACCCAAGATTGTCTAAAAAGGAAGATGAATCTGTTTAGATGTTCTCTGACTTGTTCTCTGATTTTAAGATGCATTTGGATGCCATGTGGGAGAATTTGGCACTTTGCAAATTCAGGATCATACAGATTCAAACACAGCATATTTTACGTTATAAAACTTTAGTCGTCTCAGGTAGTTTAGACTAAGATATGCTCTCCAAATAGAGTTTCAAGTAAGTATACATTTTAATGTATGTTGTATATAGAAAGTTATACAAAGAAATTCTGACATATGCTGTGTGATGTAACCCAAAGAAGAATATTTAATGCACATTTAGTGATCCCTTATTAACTAGCTCAGTCTCAGAAACATTGGAATGTTTTAACCATCATATAATTAGCTCCACAAATAGCCACAGAGAAATTGGTTTGGACCTGAGAGCTGAATTTTCTGGGCTTGGAATGCTCACTTGGGGGTAGTTAGAATACCTTACTGGCTGGGACTGACAGAGTCTCAGGCCTGTTCCTTTTGTTAAGGATTATACATTATATATCATTCACAAGATGTACTAGGACATATTCTTGTAACCATGTATATTAATATCCTTTGTGTGGTAATATATATTTTAAATATACTTTAAAGGAACACTGATATTAAAGTACATCCATTATTTGATACTTTTTAAAATACATTGCTACTACTGTTTTGGTCTCCAGGATTAATTAAATTTTCGCTACACAGTAGTTCTCCTCCATCTGTAAAAGCATACCTCCCTTTGCTAGCTATATGCTAGCTCTTATTAGTTGTTATGTCATGCCAGCATTTCTTCCTTCTTTAGTTTCCCTTTTTGCCTGCAGCACTGATTTTCATAGGTATGGTCTCCTGGATTTTCTGGTTTCGTTTGATTTATTCTCACTGATTAATTTCCAGCTGTTACCATATTTCATATGTCATTGGTATTTTTGATAGCTGCCTTCAGCGCTTACATTTTTTATTCTTTTTCTTACTGGTTCCTCTCTCCTAGATATTGGTATGCTTTCTTTCCCTTCCTTTTGCAACAGTTTTAAACTATTTAATCCCAGATTTAGAGAACATTTGAAATACAGGTATTTTTAAAATTACCCGTAGAACTTAGTTAAAATACAGAAAAAGATATAAGAATTTTGTTTTCTTTCTCCCAAATCTCAATAATAATTTTACTTTTTTGAGAATAGCCAGCTCAGTCTATATGTGATAATTTTTATCTAATAGCTTTTTAAATATCATAAAGTGGGTTTTTCATATAGATTTCATGTACATTCCATAGTTCTTTTTTTTAACTCACTGTCTTTCTTTTAAATTCACACCATATCAGTGCAGAGAATTGCTGAAATTGAGGCTACAGTGAAATGGACTGTGGTGTTTTCCTAAGAAAGATAATTTTAAAATTGAATTAAAGTTTTAACATTTTATACCAGCACCTCTCTATGAAAATCAAAATAAAGTCATTGCTATCAAAGAAATTTTCCTGATTTTCTGCAAGAATTTAGCTGTGAATTTGTATGAGTGTTTAGCCCTTATATTTCAGGAACTGGGCTGCAATCTTCAACCATTGTTAAGTCCAAAGTCGCTCTATTGCCATAGAAACAAAACAAAACAAAACAAAACAAAGCAACACCACCAACAAGAAAAACTGGCAGTGGTTTTAAAATATTACCATTTATACCTGTCCTGAAACAGTCAGATGACTCAGCGCTTGAAATCCTACTAGCTGCTTGGAGTTATAACATCTCATATATATGTTACTTTTCCATGTGTTTATCTTTTACAGTGAACAAAAAGAACACTATCTTTTCTTAATCTGCTATACATTCTGGGCTGATGTTGAACATTTTTATGGAGGGAAATAAGGTAGAAAGTGGCCTGAAAATTTGAAGGCAGGGAGAATAATTAAGTTATGAAACTGTTAATAAAACAGGGGGAAAAAAACATAATAGTGATTTCATAATCTGCAAAAACCCAAGCATTAAAAATGCACCTATAATTATAAACATAGAGAGAAAAAAAAAGAGAAAAACAGGACAGCTGTCAGAAGACCTCTACAAACAGGGTGGTCTTTCCTATGTTTGAATCCTTCTTCGTCTGCCTTCACGTTTCAGTGCTGAGACACAAATAAGGTTGCAATAGCCTAACAAGCCCCCATATCCAAACTGAACCAAACATCTAGGTTGACTTTTCACAAAATGTCTGAACAGGAATCACTTCTTGCTGTCACTGGAAGGAACAGTTCTGCATCCTCCACTTTCATAGATTGCACCAGCTCTGGTGCTCAGCTGATCCCTTTTTCAGTTGTTTCAGTCCCATAAACTACCAGAAAGCTCATTTAATAGTAATTGGTTTATTTTGGAATTGTTTATCTCGGTCATTTTTTACTGCAGGGTCAAATAAGCACAACCATCTGATTGGGGAAGTCAACGGGAGAAGAGAAGGAAGGGTAGTTTTGAGCCATTGTATCAGCTTAGTCATCTCAGAGATGCTTATATTTCCACTGTTCCTTTGTTCCATGGAAGTAACAACAGCTTTAAATCAGTGATGATGCAAAAACTTACTGTGTATGTATGTCAAACACTGAGTTACAAGGAGCAATGTTTTTCAATCTGCAACCTCCCCAGTTATCAAGTCACCATGTCAAACATAGTGTGGCACTGCCTTTTACCCTGCTGTCACCTCTGCCGGTTCCTCGCTGGGTAAGGGCTAGCAGTACCTACTTCTTGAATAATGATAATCATGCTAGTTAGAGCACTTAAATGAATTCTTATGTCTGATAATCATTAAAGAGGACAGTATAAGAAGAATGTACTAAAAGTATATTGGCAGATATGTGTAATAGGCCTATAGAAAGAGAAGATAAAAGATTAATTTTATGCAGGTCAGGTCTAAGGTTTTGATTGTGTCTCTACATTGTGAAACTGTGAAAGGGGAGAAAAGTCCTTCCCCAACACTCAAATGGGAGAATGTTAGGGCAATTTAAGCAATATCCTTCAATTGCTCAGTCTTTGAATACAGGTTGAATCAAGCAATCAATGTGAGTTTGGAATGAATACACCTCTGCACAAAATCTGAATGAACAGGACACTTCAGATACTTGAAATAAGATCAGATGAGTGAGACTTGCCAAACTGTGATTCTACAGGCTTTTCTTCAAGGCAGTGCTAGCTTAAGTGTCCTTTGCACCAGACTTTCAGTCTCACCTATATATCACCTTTGCTTCTGCATCATCATGGCTATTCAAGAAACTGTTCAGTAAATAGGATCAGAAAATTCATAATGTTGAAAAATACCCCTTAATTTCTGCTTTTGGGTCACTTTTAAACTAAATCTGGTGCGCTGGAACAACAAAAAGGTGTTGTACAATCCAGTGAAAAGAATGCTGGTTTTAAAATGTAATACCCTCATCTCATAGAGAAACTTCAAGACTTCACTGGACTGGAATCTTGGTTTGGTTCTTCCAGCATTACCCCAAGTCCTGTCAAACACAACATTATTAACAAGTTCGTTTTTTCTGTAGAATTCACTTGGATTTATGGGGGTTTTTCTCATCAGTAGTGAAATACTTCATTTCTCTTTAGCTCTCTAAAGATTATGTATGTGTGTTCTAATAGAAGAAACTATTCTTCACCTAAAGAAAAAATTATGGTGCTTGTGAAACTTTAATGTCTTTATCTTAAAATCCTCCCGTTCTCAAATATTCTAGGTCTCTATTTACATAACAGTGTTATATGCCGGTTTTCCAGCAACTAAATGACCATTCATTATGTTTTAATATTTTTCTGTATTTAACTGCTATCACAATTGATGTCACCCAAAAGTAAACTAATCTGAGGAAGCCATATGTTTTTGTTAAGCCATCTCAAGTCCCTAATTCACTCGCATTATGTTTTTTGCTAGTTTTGTAACAAAGGGACTTTATATCTAGCAAAGATTTATTAGATAGAGTACTTGTTTCAGTCTTAGAGTAGTCCTTAAATCTATCCCAACTTTTAATGTTATGCACACAATATAATAATTTATTTTTTTTTTTTAATAGGAAAGTGGATATACTCTGTGGCTTAATTATTTGATGAGTCAATACCTTTCACTTACATTTTGGCCAATTACAACCTAGTGTCAACATAGCTTCTGGTATCTAAAATTAATAGCTGACAAGGCTCCAACCACGTGAAGTGGAACTCAAGTTACAGATGCCTAGCCTGACAAACATTATTAAAATCAATGGTTGTTTTCAGTTTAGGAGCTTTGTTACTGTATTCACAAGCTTGTAAGTGAATATTTGCCTAGATAACACCTGATAGACAAAGAAATGTTGATTCAATCCCATTTAAATAATAGGGAACAGATGATCAGGAAAAGAGTGAGTTGAAAAAGTTCTTATTAGAAACTTCTTAGAGAGAAGGGGATGAGTATAAGTCTGTTCATTCTTACACTTGTGCCCTGGACGATTAGACATCTCTTACAATTTTTGTATCTTTCAATTACATTCAAAGGATAGCTCAGGTCAGAATGGAGCTCATGGTCTCCAGTCCAGCCTCCTGCTCACAGCAGGGCCATTTCTGAGGTCAGACCTCTGATTGCTCAGGGCTTTGTCCAGCTGGGTCTTGAAAACCTCCAAGGATGGGGATTGCACAGCATCTCTGGGCAGACTGCCTCACTGCTGGGCTGTTCTCAGGGAGAAAAAGCTTTTCGTTATATCCAGCCTGAACATCTCTTTTCTCAATCTATGTTCATTGTCTCTCCAGCTTGCCTCTGAAGAGCAGCCCTGCCACGGAGTATATTGACACCCCCTGCCCCCAATAATTATCTGTATATCTGTATATATTATGCCAGTCAGGCTGAAGCTGGGTTTATGTTTCCTGTGTGCATAATTTCCAGATGTTTCACAGAATATGAGTAAAGAACCAAGGAAATTGTCAAATCTCTCTGTTAGTATCACCACCTCCTTTCCCTTGAATGAGACCTTCCCTCTCAATTGTGTTAAGATTTAATTTATTTTTTCTTCATCCTTAGATTCCTTCAACAGGGTGATAATTTGGAAATTGGAGGACTTATGCAGCAGCCCAATATTAAAAGAATTTTTTGACTTTCTGAAATAATCATCTTTCTTCAGCTCTTCTGGGTTTGCAAAACTCTAATTAGGACATGACTTCAAATTTCACCTCAATTACTGTTTGGCAACATTTCTTTCTCTCTTGTATATTTACACAAATCATAAAGCCTTAGTTCAACAAAAGTCTTTTGTTTCCCCCCAACTAAGGGAGGGTTATGCTTGCAAGTTTTCCTCCATGCTTTAAACTCAAAGGTTAAAATATGATGTTTAAATGGTGACAGAGAAGTCTCAATGAAGAAATTGGGGTCTTTGACCTCAATCTCTCTTGCTTGGAGTGGTGGTGGTGGGAGAATCATTCTGTGTTTGCTAGCTGAACCACAGTAACCTGCACCTGACAATTTAACCTATTAGGTTTTGAGCACTTTCAGATCATATCAAAAGCATCAAAGTCTGTGGAAATAACACACTGCAGTAAATTGTCTCTCATTTAAAACTAAAACCAGAAAACAACTACTTAATTGCAAAATTAAGTATATAGACTGTGAGAAATTATAATAATGTATATTTTTAATAACTTAATCTCTGACCTCCTAGATAAGTCTCACTGTATTTCCATATCAGATTTGGGTTTAGCTTGTATGTGGTCATAGGAGTTCAGGCAGGGTAGTGATTGATATCAGAGGAGTAGACAAGTTTAGAACAAGGTGAGAGGACTAAATGATTACATGAAAGTCAGGAGTGAAGTAAAAGTAAAAATCTTTGACTTAAAAAACATTTAAAATCCTATTAAAAGTGTGGAAAGGGTTTGGCTTTTTTAATATTATTGTTCAGCAAAAATTAGTCTTTGCTGTTTGAAGTGTAGATAGTGGAAACACTGAAGTAAATTCATAACTCTAAGACAAGTTCTCTTACCAATATACTAAATTATGTATTTCTAGAAAGA
This sequence comes from Pygoscelis adeliae, assembly GCF_000699105.1. Classification (NCBI taxonomy): domain Eukaryota; kingdom Metazoa; phylum Chordata; class Aves; order Sphenisciformes; family Spheniscidae; genus Pygoscelis; species Pygoscelis adeliae. Next base: position 268,870 of record NW_008824183.1, read on the forward strand.
AAATTCCATAATCCATGCCTAATTTTGCAGCCTGACTTGATAAATTGTGAATTAGAAAAAGGGGAGGAAGAAGAGGCATTTATTAATAACTAGCTTTGCTTCCAAATACACAGAAATATATTGAAATACATATTACTGTGTCTAATTACGTAATATTTTTTTTTTCTTTTCAGAAAAAATGTTAATTTAAAGATGATCCAGTTCTTCTTAATGTCCTTATCAATGACCTGGATGAGGGGATCGAGTGCACCCTCAGTAAGTTTGCAGACGACACCAAGTTGGGCGGCAGTGTTGGCCTGCTTGAAGGTAGGAAGGTTCTCCAGAGGGATCTGGACAGGATGGATTGATGGGCTGAGGCCAACTGTATCAGGTTCAACAAGGCTAAGTGTCCGGTCTTGCACTTGGGTCACAACAACCCGGGCTGAAAGCTGCCTGGCAGAAAAGGACCTGGGGGTGTTGATTGACAGCTGGCTGAGTATGAGCCAGCAGTGTGCCCAGGTGGCCAAGAAGGCCAATGGCATCCTGGTTCGTATAAGAAATAGTGTGGACAGCAGGAGTAGGGAAGTGATTGTGCCCCTGTACTTGGCACTGGTGAGGCCCCACCTCGAATACTGTGTTCAGTTTTGGGCCCCTCACTACAAGAAAGACATTGAGGTGCTGGAGCCTGTCCAAAGAAGGGCAACGAAGTCACCATCCCTGGAGGTATTTAAAAGACCCGTAGTTGTGGTGCTTAGGGACATAGTTTAGTGGTGGACTTGGCAATGTTAGGTTTGCAGTTAGACTCAATGATCTTAAAGGTATTTTCCAATCTAAATGATTCTATGATTCTATATTTCTATGCTTATTTCAGCAAATAGCTTCAAAGTTTTCTGAATCCTGGGTTTAGAAATTTCCTTTACAAGCTTTCATGACGCCTCTAAAATCAAGTTTGGCTGCCGAATTAGACAAACGGTAACTCCCATAGCAAATAAATGACTTGTTGGAATTCTGTTGTGCTTCAGTAAGAAGTAAAGGCAAGTATGTAAAAAGGACAATCACCTAATTTGCTTTCTTTTGTGCAGCTTTTCTCAGTAAGGTCAAAATTAAACACATATTGTGATACAATAAGAAGTCATATTTGATCACTAAATTGTTCTTCAAGGCTTTCTGTAGCTCCAGTTGCGAATTTGTCTATATATAGAAGGGCTGAATTTTTTATTCTAGAATGTCTTCAAAGTTACAACTGAGGTTTTCTGTCACAAGTGTCCTTGTAGGGAATCCAAGCTGCTCCCTTTTTGTTTCCAGCAGTTCATTCATGCTTCCTGCTCCAGCTTGGAGGTCAATAGGTGGGACACAATAGTTTATGAGATGAGAAAGAATACTTGGGATTTGTTGGAGCAGGGCACCTTAAGAAAGTTCTGTTACTGAAATAACTGGAAACTCAATACCACAACCAAAAGTCATTGTTTTTTCCTTTGTACACTTACTAATTGTATAAGTTAATGTTTTCATTCTGTTTCAAAATTAAAACTTGTTTGAAGTATAGATATATTAGGAATAATATTCCTCACTCTTATGCCTTAAAAAAATGGTTTTACTGTTCTGCTTGTCTCCTTTGCATATATAAAAAGGGTGTCTTTATGCTCTCCTGAAAATAGAAATTTTGGAGTTGTCCTCTTAAAAAAAATCTAAAACCAGTGCATGATAATTTTTTAATTATTTTCTAGCTTCAAGCATAATTAGCAAGTAATCTGCATGAACACATACTTCCTTTGCTCTAAAATTCATTAATAATGCAGTCACATATTCTGCAAGGTTATACATGGGACTTGCAAAATGTAGTATCATGGGTTTTATTTAACAAATGAAAACAGAAGGGGGTCACAGTTCAAATAAAGTTAGACAAATAATATGATCAGCTTTTGTTTCAATGTACTCTTTTTCAAGGAAGGGAGAAGCAGAAAGGACAATGTAAAGAGGAGCAGAATAGAGTTGAAGAAGAAAAAAATAGGCAATATTTTTTAAAAAAGTACAGGTTTTGAAAGCAAAGGGAAGTGGAGAAAATTAGATGGAAGAATATGAAAACAGAGTGAAGAAGAGTTATGCAACATATGGGAAAAAATATGTGAGAAGAAGGAAAGGAAATGGGAAAGGCAAAAAGAAAGAGAAGAAAGGGGAAATTGTCTAAAATAAGACTAAAATGGTAGAAGAGGTGAAGGGAACATTGGTATGTAAAAGGACTGTCAAAAATATCAAGAAAAAGAGATCTTTTACTTCTAAACTTTACACTATATAAAATAATAACTTTTTTTTTCCGTCAAAATTCCCTATAATTAAAAAAATCCTGCTTTTTTTTTCCATCTGACTTTCTTTTTCCATTTGCCAGGGGTCACTTATAAGTACTGCCATGGTTCATCTAATTAAGCATGTCAGTCACTGAGGATAGTAAATAGGAGATATAAGTCCATACTGTTCCACACAGGAGTCATTCAAGATAAAAAATCCAAATTCACAAGTCCACATCCCAGGGTTGATCTGTGGCAGGATTTTACTTTAGCTCTCCTATTAGAGAATAGAAATAAGAGTACAATTTGAAACTCAGCATCCCAGGGCATTTAGGAGAGATGGATTTTTTTGAATTATTTTCTACTGTTAGCCAACACTGTCTTTGAAGAGAGAGAATTTATTCAAATTTCAAAAATTAAAAAAAAAATCAAATACAGAATTTGAATACAAGGGGGAAATCTGAGATGTAAAGAGTAGAGTATTACCAGAACTATCGTATCATGACTAAGCAGTCTGTGGTTGGACATCTCATTTTTTAAGTATTGCAAACCTTTGTTTAGAACAACAGTGGCCAATGTTCTCTAATTACTTAAATGCCTATTTATATTTTAGTACCTTCTACAAAGTCTTGTCACCAATGCAAGATTTTTTCATGGCTTCTTTTCCTGTGTTTTTGTAGGATGAATGATAATTTACGCATATTGGTGAGAGTAGGAGGAATGAAATAGACAGACAAAAACATTGAGACTATGAATCACACATATGAACAAAAGAATTGATTAACCCAGTCAAGAGTTCTCTGTAGACATCTTTTCTTTCACCAGGTGCAATATACTGTCTGAACAACTGGTGAATACTGACAGCTCTGTACAGAGTAACCAGGGCACTGCCTGCATTACACAGCAAATTCCCTCAAAGGCTGGCAGAGAGAATTATTTGACTGAGCCAGGTAAGTTCATCAGAATGCTTTGCATGCATTCCAGATGCCATGAGCCATCATACTGATATATAGTTTATTCTTCATGTGTTCCTCTTTGACAACAGAAGCTCAAGAAAAAGACATTGTTTGGCACCACAAGATTTCCCCAATAAGCAAAGATCTATGGATTGTACTCATGTACTAATTGAAGATGTTTAATTAACAATGAGAATGTGGAAATAGGTATCGCTACCACTACAAAAGGATTCAAGCAATTTTTGGAGTCGATATGATAAATATTTTGTTAACCACTTAGAGCCTTGCAATGTGTTTACACCAGCTAAGGATATACAATGAATAGTTTTGGAATTCCTTTTTGAGTACATATCATCCTAAGAAGTGATTGTTGACCAAAGTGAAACCAAGGTTATTATTTCCAAATATACTAAACTTTGCAGTTTACAGTATCCTTTTATGCCTGCAAATAAATAAATAAAATAAACTACACTGTCTAGGACTTTGTAAATATACTTGAATTAACTATTAGTTAAATATAGGTTATATTGTGTTGTTCTCTACATTGAAGAGTGAATTCCTCCTTGTATAGTTGTTTATTAGTGGGCAGCTTCAAGTAAAATATTAAAACTCAGAAATGAAGTAGTTTGATAGACTCTTACAATCTTCATGTCTGCTGTTAGTATGTAACACAAGAATACCTTTCTGTGATTAAAGTGTTTTAGCAAACTTGTTCCTGAGCTGAAGCACTGTTAAAAATGTGTAAAAATGACTCCCAGGTTTCCAGTAAAGTAAAATACTACTGAATTTTGTTTTAGCTCTTTTTTAATAAATAAATAAATATTTTTCACTGAATAAAGAATAGTGCAGCATAGACTAGAGGTCATATGTCTATATGGCTATGTAAATAACATAGATGGACAAATGACCAATCAAATGCATAGCAGAAAAAAAAAAAAAAAAACAACAAAAAAACCAAACCAAAACTGCTTAACAGTCAGTCATAATATTTAATAACAAGACTTCTGAATTATCTAAGGAACTAAGTGTGATCTCTAAGAAGCAACCAAAACGCACTTAAATAAATGCCAACAGCTTGGTAAAGAAATAGAGGTTCTTAAACTATGTGTGCAGGAAATGAAATTTGGGTATTAAAGGGTGGACTTCACTGACTTGAAAGGATGTTTTATTCAGGAGTGACGTTAGCAGAGCATTTTGAAGACTAGCTGAGAAGTAAAAATTTTACTATCTCAAGAACTTCTTAGTGAACTACTACTAGATCATGAAGGATTCAATTATAGAGGAGACTGAGAAATGCTATGACAAAGTTTTATGCATTTCTACTCAAAATGATAAAAAACGTTACATGAAGAGGCTCTGAATGAATAATTGTTACAGAAAAAAGTGATTCAATCATTGTTGCAGAAAAAATATTTTTAAAAGATGGAAACAACATAAAAAGAACTGATTAGCAAAGAAGACATGTTCAGAAGCCTCCCTCACCAAAAAAAAACTGAGCAAACAAAAGCTACAGAAGCAAGCAAAAAAATGATTGAGACATAAATAAAAAAAATGATAAAAGAACAAATAGGACCATAATGAAAATGGAGTCAAATAAAGGATTAAAAATACTTAAATTAGAGATAATCTGGGTATAATTCAAAGAACCAGAAACAAATAATAATTTGTATTCAGGATTCAGAAAGAAACACATAAAAATTGTAAAACTCATTGTAAGTATTTTACATAAATCTGTCCAACCGAGGCTGGGGGAGCGGGGGGTGATTGTACTAAGTTTGTAAAGTGAGAAAAGTAATCCAGGGAACCAAAGGCGCATTAGTTTAACATTAATCATATGTAAAGCTTTAGAAAGAATTTTGAAGAATAGAGAAATTAAAAGCACAGATGTAAATGAAAAGTATAATAAAATGCAATATGGGTTTATCAAAGAAAAATACTGCTAGATTAATCTAATATGTTTTCTCTGATAAGACAATTAAATTTTAAGCTAAGAACTCCAAGAGTACTCATTTACCTGGACTTAAAAACTCTGCCATATTGGCACAAAGCATGTAACAGATCTTGAGAATTCAAAAAGTTCATACGGTCAAGAGGTAACATTAAGAAGGAAAGTTACAGGTTGCTATAAAATCCTTGAGAATCTTTCTTGCTTAACATATTTTATTTATGACTATGATACAAATAACTAGAATGAGTGGATGAAATTTGTTCAGGAAACAACCACAAGGTTTTGTGGGTTTTTTTTCCAATACAGAAGAAGCCTGGAATATCACCAGGGAAAAGCAAGGTAAGAGAAAATCTTGAAATGCAATAGAATCAAAATTAATTTCAACAGTGCAAAACATTCCTGAGGGTTAACACAAATTATAGCTAAAAACTAGGAACTAGTCATCTGGAAAGGACCAGAGAAGAAAAAGGCACAGGCTTGCTAGCTGAGTATAACATGTCTATAAAACATTAACGTGATGCATGCAAGGATAGTCAGATATGTTTGGAGGTTACTGAGTTAATTTTCATAGGGATGGTAAGTAGTTTAGTGTCATTGTGCTTTAGTGCTATAGGAGATTTCATCTGGGCTATTGTGTATAGTACTGATTATCCAAGACAGATGTTTAAGAAAGTTGATTTTACAGAACTGTTAAGCAAAGGGCTGTATTGTCATGAGAACAAAGTACCTGTACACCCATAAAAAGGCCCTGAAGAAAATTAAGCTGGGAATTAGAAGGTTTATAGCTAATTGAATATTGAAACTGTGGAAAAAAGTCTTGTATTTTCAATAAAGTTGGTAGAACTCTAATATGTAAAGATTAATCTACAAAAGCTTATGAAAAACAAACATACGAGATGATACTTGATCTAAAGAAGAAATGGAACGGACAAATCGAAAGCTCCCCTCCAGTCCTATGCTCTTGTTGTCTCAAGAGTTTCATACCAGGCTCTTCTCTAATTTTTTATATTACTAACAAAACTTTTACTGGCATTAACTCTGAAACATCATCTTGTTCCTATATTTCTTGTATCTATTTTATAAACAAAGCTAGTGTGTTATTTAAGAGTATAGCCCTGCACCATTCTATCTGTTTTCCAAGGTATGTTCTAAATTAAAGTTCCCTTTCCTTAAACACTGTATCATTGAATCTGAACCTTCTCTATTATTCTATCTTTCAATTTCTGTTACATGTCATTCTTCTTTTACAAAGAGGTTCTGACTTCCCAAGAGTATGGTAAATATGAATAATTTTCCATGTTAAAACCAATCTAATTTAAACTAACTGAATTTTCTGTCTTCCCTTTCATGACGTATGGAGTATATTTCAAATCTCACTAAGGAAATCAGCATTTGTCTAGTTCATGACATTTTTAAATTATAGTTGTTCTTCATGCTAATTCATTTTCTGAAAACCTTGCTATGTTTATACACTTTTAAATGTCATGATGAAAATATTAACTTCACAGGCATTTTTATTCATTATTCCATGTAAGCATCCACATGGGGATTATCGAATGCAGTGAAACACATCCATTTGTGTCTATTCAAAGTACTAGCAATGTGTCTGAAATGAATTAAAGAACTCCAATATTATAGTATTAACCTAAGTAGTATTATACTTACTTGATGAAATATTCAGAAATTTTATGCTTCAAATTGTATTTAACATCGCAAATTAAATACAGCAGTTAAAAATTTTTGAACAGATAATTTCTGAATGTAAGTCAACTGTCGTTCCTTACCAGTGCCACTTTAAAATACAAGTCCACTAAATATTGCTTATTCTCAATCAAAAGACAATCTTATTCTATTTTTACTCACTAATTCCTGACCCATGCCTCTGTTTTCACTATTCTGATTATATTAAATGTCTTTCTTCTCTAATAAATTAATATTACTTATACAAAATTACCTAAATGTACTTGAATATAGTGATATTGGTCTGATAACCTTCAGTTACCAACCATCTAAGATGTTCTTTTTCCCCTGTCATAGCAGACCAGTCTATAAGAAGACAAAACATATTTATTTGTCTTTCAGGAGTTGCAACTCTCAGCCATTGTCTCCTCCAAAACAAATCTCATAGGGACTGAACGAATATGCATAGTTAACAAATCATGTTATAGAAATCATTGATTCAAGCCTTCTCTTGCATTGGTACAATGCATCATGACGTCACATTTGTTCGGGTAGCTAAAGCAGACTTACTAGACAGAAAGCAAGAAGGAGACAACAAAGAAATCAAAGGAACAAACTGCATTACTAAAGGCATAAATTTGCTGAGGAAAGAAGAGAGACGCTCAAGGAGGGCAACCCTGGTAGAATTCCAGGCTCACAACCCATAACACTGGTTAAGTTAATGATATTGACAATATCTGAATGCCAAATCAGATGACAAGCAGACAGAAAGCATTTTCCAGATTTAAGAACAAAAAATTTTAATGAGATTATGATTAATTTGTAGTTCTCATCTACAGGGGTAAAAATCATATTCTTTAATGTGTCTGACTGTTGATCACACATGAGACAGCTCATGTGGCTTTACTGCTATTTTTTCCATAGACATGACTGCAATCAGGTTTGTCTCATAAAAAACTGTTACACTATCCCAATGGCTATTATTGCGTACTTGCATATTTAAGTTAGAAGGAAAATTTCAGTGACTTCTCATTAACTACCACTAATTTAAAATATTAAAAAAAAAAAAAAGAAGGCCTATGCTAGCTATATTACGAAACTAGAAATCTATTCCTTATTATGAGTTGGGGCTCCTCAATCTGGAAGGCCTTATATTCTCTTGGATAGGATGAAGCAAGACAGTTGCATTAAGAAAGGAATATTTCTCTTCCTTGCTCAATCAATTTTGCTTAAGCATCAGCAAAAAATAGAATTGTTCATTGTACAATGAATATTTGATAGGCAGTTCTACTTTTACTGAGCCCTAAGTGGAAATGAACTAGTGAGGAAGAAAATTATCAGATTTTACATATCTAAATTATATCATCAAAGTGCCCCTTTCTGCACAACCCATTTGATTCTAAGTTTGAAAAAAAAAAAGTTAATGAGCTTGAGTACTGTCTGAAACATGTGAACATTATAGAAAAATCTTGAGTTTATATCCAGAATTTCACTGTGATTTGCTACTTTCTTTCCAAAACAATGACATTGGCATTAACAACTTTTTTTTTAATAGAATAATAATTAATAATAAAACTTAGTTACTATGCAGAGGCTGCCATATTACTGTCTAATGCTGTGTTAGGATTTGAGCAAACCAATATACTTCCTACTGCAATAGATGAAGAACAGGAAAATTTTCTTTTGTATATTCAAATGCATCATTCACTCTCAGTGCCATAAAATGCTTTATGTTTGTTTATGTAATTAAAACTCCTGGCTTTGTTAGCACAAATGTTTATTTACTTTTTTCCATATTAAAATGCCTTTGCAAAATGACAGAAAGATATAGATATATAAAGAATCTTTATATTAACAAACAGAAACAAAACACACGACAGCATCATATGAAGCATCCAGAAATACAGAAAATCTGATGTATTCTTGTCCTGGTTTCAGCAGGGATAGAGTTAATTTTCTTCCTAGTAGCTGGTACAGTGCTGTGTTTTGGATTTAGGGTGAGAACAAAGTTGATAACACACCGATGTTTTAGTTGTTGCTAAGTAGTGCTTACACCAGTAAGGACTATGTACCTTACATAAGGATGTTTCAGCTTCCCATGCTCTACCGACTGAGAAGGCTGGAGGGGCACAAGAAGCTGGGAGGGGGCACAGCCAGGACAGATGACCCCAACTGCCCAAAGGGACGTTCCATACCATGTGATGTCATGCTCAGTACATAAACTGGGGAAAGCTGGCTGGGGAGCCTGCTGCTCGGGGGCTGGCTGGGCATTGGTGGGTGGGTGGTGAGGAATCGCACTGTGCATCACTTGCTTTGTATATTATTATAATATTATTATTATTTTATTTCAATTATTAAACTGTTTTTATCTCAACCAATGAGTTTTTCTCACTTCTACTCTTCTGATTGTCTCCCCCATCCCACCGGGGTTGGGGGGGACTAAGTGAGCGGCTGTGTGGTGCTCAGTTGCCAACTGAGGTTAAACCACGACAGTTCTTTAATTACAATGAGGATATCTTTTCCAACTTCCTTTCACATAAACTCAAAATGGATAAATATTTATAGTGTAGAGTGCAACCAACTGAAGTAATACTACATATAGATTTTTATCATGAAAAGTTTTATCAATATTGTCTCCCCAGTATATAATTTTATTTTAAAAAATCAACTCAAATATTTGTCCACTCTACCTTGAGTTAAATTGTATTTTCCAGCATATGTACTTCCAGTATGAAAATCACTTCCGGTATGACTCGGAATCATATTAACCATGTTTCTGCTCTGTTTTGAATGGATAATGGGGTGAAAACTTAAATGAAGTCTAAGAAATTAGTTCATTCTTTCAACATGTGTAAGGATACAATTTTATTGTTAACAGGAGACTTGTCTGCATATACTCAATGTCATGAGATAAGAATGATTTTCCTGATATAACTAAATAATTCTCAAAATAGATGAGAATGAATCTCCGAATCATGCAAGAGAAGGTAAAATATCACTAAGAGATCATTGCAATATCAACAGCAACATGTGGGGACTAACCATATAATCTAGCTACCAAAAATGATGGCTCAAGATAATATTACCTTCCAGATGGAGGTTACCTCTGCTCAGCTAAGATGGGGAAATTAAAAATATTCCTGTTTATTAATGAATAAGGCTTTCTTGACAGTGTTTTCAAATATATTTTGTATCTTAAAAGTGCTAAAACAGTTGAAGACTATTTGAGAATTTTAATGAGTATTTGTTCTACTGCCAACCATTAATCCAATTACATAAAAATATTTTTTTACATTGCAATAGAGTAGAAACATATATACTACCAGTTCCAGTGTTCAGCATGAAAGTTTAAAATGGAGGAGACAATAGACTCCACCTTAAAAATTCCTTAAACTTTTCTAATACATTGCCAAAAATATGTTTAATATTTGTGGAGCTTTTTTTCTCAAATCAAAATGCCTAGGAATAATAATGAAAGAACTGGTCAAAACTTTTCAGACTTATTACTTTTCCACTGAAATTAATCATGTTGTCAAACCTATATTTTCCATGTAAAGTTTGTTTTAATAAGATTATATATTTTTAATTTTTAATAATATTTAGTTGACAATTTTATTTTTAGTTTCAAACATTAAATTTCAAATTTTGTTGTAAATAAAATACTGTCATTAATGCAAATTGGAATATAATAAAAATATTTTCAACAATGTTGAAATCACTAAAACTTTTTAAAATTAGAATTATTTAATTTTAATTTGAATTATTTGAATGTGAATTATTATTTTCTATTATGGACCCACACACCAATACAAAATAATCATCAAAACTACAAACAAATTGAAGGGGTAGGAAAAAGAACTTTCCAAGAGCAACTGTGTACACTGACAAACTTGCTGTGCTACTCAAATTCTTCCTAGACTTTCTTTCATAAAACAATAGACACACTTTAGCTTATTTTTATCAGCTATCAACGTATTTTGTCATGAAACATATGACCAGAAGTGACAGGGTCTCCATGGCCAAACATAATAATAAATAGCACTATAGCAGTCATTAATCTACATTGATCTATAAGAAACAGAGTCTCTATAAGAAATAGAATCTCTCTCACATAACAAGTCACACATCATTTTCACACCTTGCTGAACACTCAAACACTGTAGCATAGGAGACAGAACCCACAAAAACATCTATCATGCTATAGAAAGAGCAAAATACGTCAGGAATACATTAAAACCACTTTTTCCATTTGTTTGGAGCAATTACTTTAAATTATTTCAATTCTTTTAGGAAGAAATGAATAATACGGATGGAGAAGAACACTTCCAACAGTATTTATTTATTTCATACAGGAAAAATTCTTACTGATCCCAAACCAAGTTTTGTTCTGGCTGAGTAAGCAAAATGCAGAAATGAAAGGCCCCAAAGATTTTTAATGTAATGTAACTTGGATCCCTGGTGTCCCACTTTAGGTATGAAGAAGCTATCATGCTTCAGGGTAAATGAAAACAAGAAGTAGAAAGAAAGGATAGTTTTGAGGGAGAGAAATTCCTAAATGTTGTCTTAAATGCAAACAGTTGAAGCCCTGAAGCACTCTAAAAAAATTCCATGCATACAACATAACTGTTTTCCTGTTCTGTGAGTAACTTTAAAAATTTATTCATTTTTAAAATGTGGTATTGTAGTTTTGAATTTTCCACCTCGAAAAACAAGGTTAATATTCCTCCTTGATGGTGTTTTAACATTGCTTTAAATAGCAAATCACTTGTATAAAATCCATTCTTTCTTATTTCTTATAGAAGAGGAGTGCTGGTTGTCTTTTAATATGTATGTCAGGTGTTGAAAGCCATGGATGTACAGTTGGTAACATGCAGGTAACACTCAACGTAATTACATATATAAAAAAGAAATGGCTTTATACCGACTAGCTTCACATTTCATGACTGGAGATGGCTTCATCACTTACAAATGCCTTGGGCATTACATATCACTTGGAGCCAGAAATTTGTTTAAACATTTTAATATGTTTTTTGTTCACTGAGTATTTTAATGATACCTTTTTTTTGGAGTGAAACATGTGCAGTCATTTAGAAGACATTCAAGAGGTTGGTGTGTCTGGGCAGAATTATTAAATTGGAGTAGGATGGAACAGACTATCTGTAATGCAGATTTAGCCTGTCATGGGAAGCAATGTCACAGCCCCCTCTCCCTTACAGAACTAATGCTCTGTGCACACATACCTAAAGTATCACACCATTTTGAGTGGTATCATTACAATTGTGAAATGCAGTCCTCTGATGCATGGACACCTGTATCAAAGTAGGGAAGTGGGACATCTCTGGATATAGGTTCATAGTAGAATAACAGACTTGAAGATCAGTGCCATTAATAAAGGTGAGATGTTATTTTGATTTCAAAATATTTAGTTTAACTTTGTCTACCTTGACTTTACACAGGTTTAAAAAAAATCACATTCACCCCCTATTTAATAATGTAACTTATAAAATGTAATTATTGTTTTTCTTCAACATCCCACTTTAGGAGACCCTTGTAGCAATTAGTAAATTTACATAACAGTCCTTTTTGATTTCGTAAACCAATTAGAGGAGACATTCCTTCTTTATATTCTCTTATCTTTCATATTTCTTCATGCATAGCACAGTGCCACACTGTGCATTGAAAGATAATAGGTAAACTATAATTATATTTTAGAATTTAATTTTTGGCAACAAATGTTTCTTAGACCTACATTTTGTCATGCTGCTAAATATATCTGGATAAAATCCCTGGAAAACACTTATGAGAGAAGCTGATTAAGAACTTAATTTTCCAAACGTTGGAAATAAAAGTAAAAATGAAAAATGGTAGATGGTATGTTTCTTTTTATGGCATTCCTAAGTATAAAACCAGCATGTCACATTTAGCTGCTGTCATAATCTTTCCATATCTCTGAGCAGAATGTATTGTAAACAGCAAACATAACAAGCAGATATTAGAAACAGTATCTGCATTTTATTGAAAGATATGAAGACAGTCTGCTGCAGGGCTACATAACTAGTACTTTTCATGCCTATTACATTAAAAATAATGTGGTCACTAGAAAAAGTGACTAGGATCAGCTACTAATCTTTATCCCATTTATTTGGGCTAGTAATCAATTGCCATAACTATGATAATTGCCTGGCATATGTTAGCAAATTTTGACTTTATTAATAGTAATTATTAAAAAAACAAAACAAAATCCTTATCCTGTACTGTCCTTCACTTTGTGTAATAATGTTTTCAGTACAAAGTGAGTATAAAGCAAATGTAAAATGCTACTAAAACAGAAAGCTAGTGTTTTATATTCACCTTTCAATTATTTGCCACAGTGCAACACAAATGTCACAAGGTAAAATATAAAGATGAACCAAAACCAAATAGACAGATTCTAATTTTCTATAAACTCACTGTAACCGACCCTCCCAATCTGTATGAGCTGTATGCTAAAGCCTTCCCTCTACCAAAAGCCACAGTACCTTAAAAGAAGAGAGTTTTAGAAGTAGCTAGGAAATGAATGACACCTCCTTCTGTTCTCCTTGCAACACTGAGAAGGAGTCTGGGCTGGGCATACAGCTGGAACCAGTGACCCCAGCAATATCAGTTTCAGCAGCTCTTGCTAGCTGACTTCAGCCCATAACTGAGGATTTGGGTTGCCCACCTCACTGCTTTTATCCAGGTATTATTCCAGAAGCACGTCTGGAATTCCAGGTTGGCAATGTCATTCCTTCCTCTTTTTTCACAATCTTTGCTACCCAGGAAGTCACACAAAGTTACTCTCATCAAGCTATAGATTTCATTTTTTTTCTCTCTGTGCTACTAATTCAAGTAATTTTTGATGTTGCACTCCACTTACTCCCCTGGAAGTTACATGCACAAAGCCAAACAAAAAAAAATCTTCTGATCCCATACTGTTGTGTACAGTTAGTTGGTTCAAACAGGGAGCACAGACAAATAGCAATCCCCGGTACAGTATGAAACATACTACTACAAATTATTATAATTATTACAAATGTTAGGTGTCTGAGAATGAGAAATGTATATAGTAGAATCATAGAACAATTCAGGTCAGAAGGGACCTCCAGAACTCATCTACTCTGATCCTCTGCTTAAAGCAAGTCTAATCAAACCAGGTTGCTCAGACTTGCGTCCAGCTAAGTCCTGAACACCCCCAAGGTTGGAGGTACAAACTTTCTAGAATCATAGAATTAATAGAATCATAGAATCATAGAATCATTAAGGTTGGAAGACACCTCCAAGATCATCGAGTCCAACCGTCAACCCAACACCACCATGCCCACTAAACCATGTCCCTAAGCACCTCATCTACCCGTCTTTTAAATACTTCCAGGGATGGGGACTCAACC
>NW_008824183.1:284453-293202 GCF_000699105.1 Pygoscelis adeliae
CTTGGCTAGCTCCTCCGCCAGCTCTCTCAGCACTCTCGGGTGGATCCCATCCGGCCCCATAGACTTGTGAGTATCCAGATGACGTAGCAGGTCGTTGACCGCTTCCTCTTGGATTATGGGGGGTTCATCCTGCTCGCCATCCCTGTTTTCCAGCTCAGGGCGCCGAGTACCCTGAGGGTAACTAGTCTGATTGCTAAAGACTGAGGCAAAGAAGGCATTAAGTACCTCAGCCTTTTCCTCATCCTCGGTGACAATGTTCCCCCCCGCATCCAATAAAGGATGGAGATTCTCCCTGGCTCTCTTCTTGTCATTAATATATTTGTAAAAACTTTTTTTGTTGTCTTTAACGACAGCGGCCAGGTTGCGTTCTAGCTGGGCTTTTGCCTTTCTCATTTCCTCTCTGCACGACCTAACGAGATCCCTGTACTCTTCTTGAGTCGCCTGCCCCTTCTTCCACAAGCGATAAACTCTCCTTTTTTTCCTGAGTCCCAGCAAGAGCTCCCCGTTCAGCCAGGCCGGTCGTCTTCTCCGCCCGTTCTTCTTGCGGTGTACAGGGACAGCCTGCTCCTGCGCCTTTAAGACTTCCTTCTTGAAGATCATCCAGCCTTCCTGGACTCCTTTGCCCTTCAGGACTGTCTCCCAAGGGACTCTCTCAACCAGTGTCCTGAACAGGCCAAAGTCCGCCCTCTGGAAGTCCATGGTTGCCGTTTTGCTGCCCCCCCTCCTTACTTCACTGAGAATTGAGAATTCTACCATTTCATGGTCGCTAAGCCCAAGATGGCCTCTGACCACCACATCTCCCACCAGTCCTTCTGTTTGCAAACAGCAGGTCGAGCGAGGCACCTCCCTTGGTAGGCTCACTTACCAGCTGTGTCAGGAAGTTGTCTTCCACACACTCCAGGAACCTCCTAGACTGCTTCCTCTCTGCCGTGTTGTATTTCCAGCAGATGTCCGGGAAGTTGAAGTCCCCCACGAGAACAAGGGCCAGCGATCGAGAGACCTCTGCCAGCCGCTTGTAGAACGCTTCATCGGCCTCTTCATCCTGGTTGGGTGGTCTATAACAGACTCCCAGCAGGATATCTGCCTCATTGGCCTTCTAGGCCCCTGTCCCAATGTTTGACCACCCTCAAGGTAAATAAACAAATAAACAAATAAACGAACAAATAAATAAATAATTTCTAATACATAATTAGAAATTCCCATGTTTCAGTTTGTATCCATTGCCTTTTGTCTTATTGCTTTGCACTTTGAGAAGAGTCTGTGCCCATGGCTGAAGTAGTTGCTGTCAGTAATAAGGTCTCCCCAAAGCTACCTTTTCTTTTGGCTGAACAGGCACTTCTCTCTCTCAGACTTTCCTTGTATGCCATGTGCTCCAGCTCTCTGACCAGCTTGGTGGCCCTCCACTGGGCTCATTCCAGTATGTCAGTGTCTGCCTTCTGGTGGGGAGTCCAAAACTGGAGAGAGTTCTCCAGATAACATTCCCAATGAAACATTATGTGCATTTAATTACTTTAATAATTTGAATTCATGGAACTAAACATAATCTTGAAATGCCTTCAGTTTGGATTTGAAAAGTCTAATGTTTCCAGCATTGTAGGTGTTAAAGCAATTTCACTGGCTGATTCAGCTTCAATTTTGGCACAATCGGCAGACTGGCATCTTGAGCACTTAGAACTCGACCAGAATATGAAGAAAGAACAGCTTGTTAAGCAAAGAGAATTCAAGGGCAAACAAGGTCTGGTGAGGCAAGAAACATTTTAAAATTGATACTGAGCCTGCATGGATAACAACAGAGTGAGCTGCAAAAGCTGGAAAATGTGCTGAGTCATCTCAGTGTTATTAATTAGGTATGTGGATAATAATTTGTCCTTAATGGCATTAGAAGACCAATAAGAAACTTATAATTAAAGATGGTCCTGATCTAGTAAAATTACGTGTTTGGTTTAGATACATGAAAAAATATATAGAACTACTTATATGGCTAAACGTAAGGGTCACAAAAGTGATCAGAGGACTGGAACACGTCTCCTATAGAGAAAGGCTGAGAGAATTAATGTTCAGCCTAGAGATGAGAAGGCTCCAGGGACGCCTTACTGCAGCCTTTCAATATATAAAGGGGGATTATAAGAAAGATGGAGAAAGACTTTTTACTAGGGCCTGTAGTGGCAGGACAAGGGGCAATGGTTTTAACATAAAAGAGGGTAAATTTAAATTGGACATAAGAAAGAAATTTTTATAAGGGTGATGAGATACTGGAACAGGTTGCCCAGGGAAGTTGTGTATGCCCCATGACTGGAATTGTTCAAAGTCAGGCTGGACAGGGCTTTGAGCAACCTGATCTAGTCGAGGATGTCCCTGCCCACGGCAGGGGGGTTGGACTACGTGATCTTTAAAGGTCCCTTCCAACCCAAACCATTCTGTGATTCTATAAAATTTTAGTATGTTGTTTGATTGTGATCCTTCAAAGTAATTTAAATCATGGCAGATATAGCAGGAAACAAACTAGGTAAATATAGCAACTAGTATTAAAACTTTGTTATATATTACTGTTCATTATCATATAAATATCAGGATTTCCCAGTTCTTTGTCCTTGTCATCAGCATGTTCCTAATCCTCGGTACAGTTAATTCACCACTAATTAAAAACTCTTTGATATAAGTGCCAACATCAGTGGAATAATTTCATTTCTTTCCATGTTGTTTTTAATTTAGCTAATCCATCTAGCACTACTGGACATACAAAAGACAGTAGGATAATAATGGGCTTATTATATATTGAAAAAGCCGAGTAAATCAGCATATTTTTCTGGACAGCAATGAAAGCCTGGATCACCCAGTCAAACCAGAGCAGCTAAAGGCAGCAGACAGATAACAAAGAATGGGAGACTTATAACAGAACCCCTGGGACACCTCAATACATGTTGGACATAACACAGAAAGGCAAAAATACAAACTCTCAGCATGTGCCAAGATTTAAACCATTCTGGATCATTGCCTGAGAAAAATCACCTCCACTGACAACCTCTAAAATTGGCCTGGGAATCCTGTTGTAGAATAGCTAGAAAAGATGGGACTTGAAAATATGTGTTGTTTTACTGGGGATTGCATTAGGCAATTTCAGTTTTTTCAAATAATTATTTTCTTCAGGAGGATTGCCCAAAAATAAAGTAGTATATACAAGTCAGATGATTAAAACACCTTGACAGTCCAAACAAAATCAGGAAAGTAAAATAAAGTGCACCTTCAAAAGTCATACTGAATTAAAAAAATTAATCACATGTTTAAATTTGTTTCATGATATGTTAGTGTGAAATATCTTAACTAAACATTTTGTTAACTGTCAAACATGTCAGTGAAATTATATGTTGAAATAGTAATAACATGGCAGGGCAAGTTTTTTTGATACATCATTTTCCTTTCCTTTCCTTTCCTTTCCTTTCCTTTCCTTTCCTTTCCTTTCCTTTCCTTTCCTTTCCTTTCCTTTCCTTTCCTTTCCTTTCCTTTCCTTTCCTTTCCTTTCCTTCTTCCCTTCCCTTCCCTTCCCTTCCCTTCCCTTCCCTTCCCTTCCCTTCCCTTCCCTTCCCTTCCCTTCCCTTCGTGGTCCTCTGTTGAGATTTGTAAAGGGCTGTGAGAATTCCAACTTCTAGCAAATTTACCTTGGGCTCGGTCTTGCATGCCTCTGAGTAGCACCAAGTCCCATCTCTGTGCCCCCAGTAGCCATTCCCCAGAAGAGCCTTTTTCCTTCCCGTGCCAGAATTATGCTAATTCTACACGCAGGCTCAACAGCGTAGATAATGTTAGACTGTCAGAGATACAAATCTAATACAGTCTGACTTCAGGAGTGAATAGGCTGTTATCTAGAACTCGATAAGAACTGCTGTTTGTCTAGTAAGGAATTATCTTAACTGAGAGCCTGTTGCCTTGATGCTGAAGGACTGATTGTGCTTTTATTCGCAGCTCCATAGAATGGGAGGGGAAGAAGAGAAAGCAATGTGATCAGTAATCACGCTTGGTGGCCACAGCGCATTGATTCGTTACACCAATAGTCCTGCTCATAGACTGCAGACCTCAGAACAGGGCAATTACATCTGCAAATGATCGTTTGTGGTACTGTAACACCATCTCAGTTTGAAGCTTGGTTAGCACTCTGAAACTTAGACCTCTGCTGAGAAATACTTCTTTCTTTCTTTTCTTCTCCTTCCTTGCTTCTCATAAACGCCCCAATAGAATCCACGCCGTCTACTATTATGTTTTCCAAGTTTAAGTTGCATGTGCCATAAATAAAGCATTTAATTGATCGCCTGGTGTCATTTCACCTTAATTTAAGCCAAGGGAATCACGAAACCACTACGACCCCCTGAGTCACCCAGTCTGGGTCGTAACAAAAGGGAAGAATAAACTGTGGATGCTAAACAAAGGGTAACATGATATTACAGTCTTCGTAAAGAATGGGTCTGTGGAGCTAGAGATTAAGGGAGGTCTTGGACTCTAGATGCTGTTGGTTTTGGAATGACATACTAATTGAAACTGTTCAGTAAAAAGAGGAGAATTCAGAAGGAGACACAGAAAAAATTAAGTCTATCGACAAAAGAAACCCAAATTCTGTTGTGCATCTACAGACGTACGGATGTAGGGACCCTTTGAGAAGAAAGACCTTACACTTCCTCTATTGCTGACTGTGTTCTATCTCCAGGGTAAAATGATCAAGATTTCTTAGAATTAAAAGAAATGTTCTTGGTGGTACACAGAAAAATCCAAATCAGGAGAGGAGGTGAAACTGTATGGTTTGTCTTTTTTTAGTCTTAAATTTTAAAGCTAGCACTGTGGTTAACATGCAGGTAGCTTCAGATAGTTTTACTTTGTTCAGTGATTACAAAGTGGTTAAGAAAAAAAGGAAAATGACCCATAAAGGGAGGCTCTGTAGAAAAAAATCTGTGAAAACATAAAAAGGTTCTGCCTGACTCATAAAGGCCATTTAGATTCAAGTGCTTTAAATAAATCGATTAACATAAATGGATTAGTTAGCCAAGTTTTGCACACTACTTTGAAGATATATAGGCATCACACTTGTTCCTAAATGGCCTGCATAAGTCATGCAGAAAATATTTTTCTCTGGGTCAGTAAACTAATGTGACATGATTCCATTCTTGGGTAACAAATAATTTTGACTTAGCTGTTATATGAATTGTGTGTCTGTATGTGCGTAAGTGCACGTCTGTTTGTATGTGATGATTATATAAATTATCATGATTAATTTATTCTTAACATCTTTAGTTATTGTTATTTTGGTCTGCTAAGGTTTTCTAACAGATAACACTACCTAAATATTTAAATTAATAAGCACATCTTTAGTAATTGTAAGATTCATTTTTATGATGTTTTCAATTAGCATGAATCAACTGGTTAGTTGGAAATGTCCAAGTCCTCGCACCTAGTGGAATCATTTTTAGTCAAAGATAATATAATAATGTAACAATGTAATAAAAAGGGATAAGAAGCTTCAACAAAATTGTAGATATGCCCAGAGAATTAATTTCTGAGTACCTCAATGTCTTCTGCAGAAAAGTAGAGTTCCTAAGTTAGTAAGACTGAGACCAAAGGAGGAGTATTTACTACCTCATGTCTTGTGATTTCCATTTGCTAACCATTTCGAAACTAAATTCAGTTCTTAATTTTCTTAGATGTTCTTACAAACTTTTTTCAGCTTATTTGATCTTTCCCTGTAGCAAAGCTTTCCAATAGCAAGAACATATTTAGCAGACAATCTTTAAGCAATGCATTCTCTGTGTATCCAATTTCCATTTCATGTTTTGTATGCCATTGACTTTGACCTTGTAACTAGTGATAATAAATGCAACATTCTCTCTGAGATCATCTCTCGGAAGCACATTACCAGTGCATTATGTGCCATACTCTTATGCCTTTATTAGCCATGATAGAGAAAGGAGTGAAATGGGACCCTGGAGACTAGTTAAACCATTGTCTTATGCCAAGACAAGCCAGAGAGATTGTACTAGTGAGTTGACTCCTTGCATGTCCATAGAGCTTCAGGGCTCATGCTGAAGGGACAAGTCATCTAGAAGACAATAATGTGACATTCTGCAAGAATGCAAATGCTGTTACATCAGTGACAATGTTTTGAAGGTTTACAAGTTATACCTTCATTCTGGTGCCTGAATTGAATCCACTCCTGCATAATCCCCCTGTAGGGTTTTTTTTTTTAATCATATAGTATTAGTGTGCCTCATTCTGATTATATGTTACAGCAATAAATCATCAGTGTGCAGCTGCTCTGATGAGCTGTTGCTTCAGCATGCCATTGAATGTGTCATGCAAATGATGTATTAATAAGGGATACCGATGGCGTGTTCTGCAAAAGATGGCACTGCGCAGAAAACAAAGGGTTTAGGAATGTATTCAGTACGATTGCAAGATAAAACTTCAGTCAGCATACAGCATGCTAGGAGCTGGTTTCTCAGATACATTACATAATCTTATTTTTTCCAAACTATTTCTGGCATTATGCTTTTGCAAGCCTAATTTGCAGGAAAGAGGCAGGGGGAAACACTTTTGAAAAGTAATATTTCAGTTGAGATAAGACAACCAATATAAAAACAGCTGCTTGCTTTTTATCAAGCAAGAGGTTTTAAATTCAGTGTACAAAGAACAGGGTAGAAAAGAAAGTACACAAACACATGAATTTACTCCTATGATGCAGCTAAATGAAGGAGTAGAAAGCTGCTTTGATAGATATGGATCTTACATACATATTTAACTTTGTCCAGGAGTAATAGTCACAAGATCAAATCTGGAACTGTGACCTTAAAATTATGTCCATGATATAAGTAATACCATAAGAAATCTTATAAAAAATGATCACATCTCCACCCCAGTCCTTTATTTTAATCTAGATGAAATAGAAGAAAATATTGTAACTAATAGCAAATTAAATCTGTGATCTTTGTAAGCACTTTGCTAAGTATTAAGTTATGACAACAGAACGAAGGCCATAGAATTTTCCCATTTTCAACTTCTCTTGTTTTCTTACTTGAAAAAAATAAATCTTTGAATATCAGATACCTTTGAATTCTAAATATTTTGGAATACTTTCCAACAGACCATACTAGTAGAATCATACCTTTATAGTAGTAAAAATTAGTTTAAAGAAATCATAGATATTCCTCCAAAATACTTGAAACTTAAATTAAATTTAGATGATTTTTATCTGATTTGGGAAAGCACTATGTAGAAATTTTAATTAATCAAAGTTTGTGTGAAAGAGGATTTCAGCAGCCTTTAAATTTTGCAATTCACAGAGTTTTCCAGCAGACAATGAAAAAACGTTAACTCACATAGGACACAAACCTGGTATTGTGTCAAATATTGAGTACTATATAGTCATATTATATTATGGGTAAGAAGCACCTATTCTGGATTACACATAATACAAGATCTGAAAAACGGTAATAAGAATTGTTCGTACCATAATTATATAGCTAATGGTTCCAGAATGGTGCTATATACCACGACTGATGCAGCTTCCCAGACAGAGCTCCGGCGGGAACACGCTGCCACCCAGGTGTCAGGCTGCAGGCTGTGCCTTGCTCTTATGCCA
Source organism: Pygoscelis adeliae (assembly GCF_000699105.1). Classification (NCBI taxonomy): domain Eukaryota; kingdom Metazoa; phylum Chordata; class Aves; order Sphenisciformes; family Spheniscidae; genus Pygoscelis; species Pygoscelis adeliae. Next base: position 292,069 of record NW_008824183.1, read on the forward strand.
GTATTGGGCTGCAGTAGTGAGCACACCTGTAGGAGGTGTGCCCAGGCAGAGGAACTCCTCCACTTAGTGGCAGAGATCTGGGAGGAGGTGAGTAGGTTGAGGAGTATCAGGGAGTCCGAGGGAGAGGGAGACTACTGGAATCGCACCCTACCTTCCCTGGGACAGGCCCAACAGGCAGACAGGATGCATGATACGGAGGATTCCCTATCCTCTCTCCACCTGGCTGAACACAATGACTTAAGGGATAGGGGCTAATGGCAACAAGTTCCTGCCTGGTGCAGCAGGCACATCTCCTCTGTGACTACCCCACCTTCCCAGGTGCCCTTGCATAACAGGTATGAAGCTCTGCAAGTGGAACCAAACAATAACGAGGACAATGGTTCATCTAGCTTGGAGGCGTCGCTGAGGTTAAGTCAGCCTACGCCCTGCATCAAAAGTGCTTCCATAAAACAAAAAAGATGGGTCATTGTCATAGGAGACACCCTTCTGAAGGGAACAGAAGGCCCAATATGCAGACTGGACCCACTTCTTAGGGAAGTCTGCTGCCTCCCTGGGGCCTGGGGTAAAGATGTGAAGAGAACGCTTCCTACCCTGATACCGTCCTCAGATGATTTTATCCATTATTGATTTTTCAGGTAGGCAGCGATGAAGTTGCAACAAGAAGTCCGAGGGCAATCAAGGGGGACTTCAGGGCCTTGGGACGACTGGTTAAGGGATCAGGAGCACCAGTGGTGTTCTCCTGTATCCTTCCAGTTGCAGGGAATGATGAGGGAAGAAACAGGAAGAGCCAGCAGATCAATACCTGGCTCGGAGTCTGGTGTCACCAGCAGAATTTGGGGTTTTTTGATCATGGGTCAGTCTACACAACACCAGGCCTGCTGGCAACAGACGGGGTACACCTGTCTCAAAGGGGGAAAAGGATCTTTGCACAGGAGTTAGCAAGACTCATTGAAAAAGCCTTAAACTAGATTTGAAGGGGGAAAGGGATAAAACCAGGCTCACTAGAGATAACCCTGGGGGCGGCACACCAATGTGTGAGGGATGGTGTGCTAGCGAGGTCCTTCGGTCTGCCATCTCAATGGAGGTAGGGGATGGAGATCCATGAGGCAGCAAAGACGCAAGGGTTATGGATGG
>NW_008824183.1:296019-341759 GCF_000699105.1 Pygoscelis adeliae
AGGCTTGGGGAAGAGTGGCTGGAGAGCTGCCTGGCAGAAAAGGACCTGGGGCGTTTGTCAACAGCCAGCTGAATATGAGTCAGCAGTGTGCCCAGGTGGGTGTTGGGTCTCTTTTCCCAAGTAACAAGTGGTAGGACAAGAGGAATCAGCCTCAAGTTGCACCAGAGGAGATTTAGATTGGATATTAGGAAAAATTTATTTGCTGAAAGGGTTTGTCAAGCATTGGAACAGGCTGCCCAGGGAAGTGGTGGAGTCACTGGAGGTATTTAAAAGACGTGTAGATGTGGTGCTTAGGGACAGGGTTAGTGGTGGACTTGGCAGTGTTAGGTTAATGATTGGACTCCGTGATCTTAAAGGTCTTTTCCAACCTAAATAATTCTATGATTCTATGATTATGTTGTTGCAAATACAATAAAATGTTTTCAAACTACCAACATTTTGAATGCATTTAGTAAAACATATGTAAAAATAATTTTCCGTTTTTTCTCAAGTGCCTATTGCCTGTTAGTGATAAATATATATTTTGTTCCGGTACTTACCTTCCCTCTTTCTTGTGTGAAGTATTGTGTTTATTTCTTTATTTATTTCTGTTTCTGCCAGGTTTGAGCATTTATGGAAAAGACAGAATAAAGGTCTAACATGACAAAACTGTGTATCCAGCTGTTGTAATAGCTTCAAATTATATCTTTTCAGTCCAGCATCAGAACTAAATATACAGAAAATTTGAAAGATAAACAAGTAAAATAAAATAAATCCTTGTCCCTAAACACAAATGTTTTAAAGTAATGTTTGCAAAATATTTTGATTATTGAATTCATTGGTTTTTTTCCAAAAGTTGAAGTGTGTTTTCCTATCAATATTTAACATTCTCTGTCTGAATGCTGAACACATTTTTTTTGGAAGTAAGTAAGTTTGACCGTTTTTAAGTTTTCTGTGAAAGAAATCAATATCAAATTAGAACAAAGAAGTAAAACCCGAAGGAAAAATTGGCTCTGCCTGGCCGTGGACTAGAGAGCTCACTGGTGAACATTTAAGAATATAAACTTTGCAATGTATGATCTCCCAAAAAGCTCTCAATTCATAATACTGTTTTTCTGAAATCATCCAAATCCTGGCATTTAGAAGAAACAGTGGTGTCTTCTAAAGATATCTCTGTCATTTTATCTTTTTTCCTGTTTAGTAAAATGTAAAATATGTTGCCAACTGTATAGCACAACAACAATACAAAGAAACTATAATATGCATGACAGTTTATTCCCAAAGTAAATATTTACTCTTGCCTTCAAATGTATTACAGTAAACCAGAAAGAATAAGAATGATCAGAGACAACAGAATACTAGCATTGAGAATAGTCTAGAACTTAAAATATAGAGAGAATCTGAAACAAGTTTTATAGGGAAATGGGCTTTTACAAATTAAAATGTAAATTTCCTACTTAAAGAATATAAAAGTAGAATGCTTTTACAATTTTATATTTGCTCTCAATTTTTTTACTGAGTTTTTAATCAAGACAATAGTTTTCTGGGAATAATTTCAGTTTTGACAATTCATTTACCGTCAGAAAGTTTTCAGTGAAAAATTTCCAATAATTCACTTCATAAACTCTTTTCCAAATGCTAGCATCTAATTTCCCCATAAAATGGCATCCATCAAAAATGTGTCTAGTTTAGCTAGATATTAGCAATAATTTTTTTGTAATAAAAGTTTCAAGATTAGATGAAGAATCTCTGAAAGAAGATGGTTTGCTCATTTTTCACATCTTACTGACTCCATCCAAGATTTGGCTTGTTCTTGTCCTTGTGATCCCATCCATGAAATTTCTGGATAAAAAAGCTGCTGTCCCTGCTATTGCCTCTTTACATCATTTCTGGCTCGATGCCTGCTTTTTGATCTTTCTGCTTTCTGAAGGTTTATGTGGTAGTTTGGACACTTCCAGTATGTAGATAAAGTGAAGCATCCCACCCATTATCTTACATGGGGTGTCTAAATGTCAGGGAACAGTGAGGGCAGGTGGCTCCACAAGGGAGGTGAGCTGGTAGCCAAGGGTGACAGCATGGCTGGTAGGGCAGGGACCTCATGGAGGTGGGATACGGTTCCACAGCTCCCAAGCAAGGGAGACAGAGCAGGACTGGTGCCAGAAACCAGGGGCAGATGCAGCCCCAGGATGGCTGGGCAGATCTGTGGGGACTACAGCAGCAGGCAGGGGTCCAGGTCAGCACAGGAACACCTACAGTGCAAAGGTAGCTTATTTTCCTATAAGCTGATGAAATGGGTACTTGAAGGATCATAGCTAGTGTATAGCCTTACTGTAACTGTAACAGGAAGTAAAAAGAGATTTGGGAAAGAGCCCCAGGATGGCTGGGCAGATCTGTGGGGACTACAGCAGCAGGCAGGGGTCCAGGTCAGCACAGGAACACCTACAGTGCAAAGGTAGCTTATTTTCCTATAAGCTGATGAAATGGGTACTTGAAGGATCATAGCTAGTGTATAGCCTTACTGTAACTGTAACAGGAAGTAGAAAGAGATTTGGGAAAGAGAAGGTACCTTCTCAACACCAAAAGTATTCCACATACTCATGGAGGCATTAAATGCTTCTCCTGCTTTCCTACTCACTCTTGAAGGCATTATGAGTAACTGTTAAGATATTTCAGGAGCTTTGTACTAGAGAAAAAGCACAACTGTCCAGGAGAGAAAAATAAAAATAGTTGTCAATAGTATTTTAGGAAGCAATTAAAATATTGGGAATTAATCAGACCAGCACATAAAGAAAGCAGAGCCAGAACCACAAAATCACAAACCTGAATTCCTTTTCTTATGACATTCCAAATTTTTGGGAGAAAAATGCCTATTTTTTAAGAGTAAATTTCAAAAATACTTCCAAAAAGTACATTGGAAACTAATGTCTAAAAAAAAAAAGTTTCATTTAAAAAATATTGGCACAAAATTCTTTATATAGCTAAATCTCTGAGGCTCTTGGCTCTTTACTTTTTTTTTTCTCCTTCATTGATGCATTGGAAGACACAGGGTGTCTGACCAATATTCTATAGCAAGGGGCTTAGAAAATGAAGTCTCTCCAGGTTTTAAGACACCCTGCTGCAGAATCAGAAACCTAAATTCTGAAAGCCTCACTGCAAGCAAGTATCCATCAGGATCTCAGGGAGTCCAGCTGTGTTACGAGTGCCCTACCTTTAAACAGCTCAGACATCAGGACTGTTTCCCTGTAACTGACAGTAAAAGCCACAGCTCTCCAAATCAAAGGCATTGCTGAAGTGACAGGTTAACAGAAACTGGTGGATGTTACTGAAGCTTGTTTGCGGCTAATTAAAAAAGTCAACAACAAGGCCAACCCGTGGAAACTTTCATTTATGATTACCTTATATTTTCTAGCAGAAAATTAGCCATTTGAAAAATTACAAAGATACTCATATTTTGCCATTGATTTTATCCCTGATTCATCTTCTATCATATGGTAGAAAGCATTGGGGGGGGGGGGGGGGGGGGGGGAGATAGAAAATAACACCTAAATAGTTTGGTGCAGAGAATCATCAGCAAGTAAAATCGTGCATGAAGGTCCTGTACAAAACTCCCAAAAATTAGTGACGGGATAATTCCCATCTCTTTGCAAAACTCAGGCCAACGCTCAGAGATATAAAACATGTCATGTCTTCATTACAAGTACCAGTACAGTAACAGTTAATATCACACTGAATGGAACAGTTTGCTCCTCATGTTACCCTGGAAATTTCTCAAGTATCTGTTCAAACACAATGACTATAATGCATTTCCTATATGCTGAGGAAAGATGCAACAATCTTTAAGAAACTACGTCTCTGAGGTTCCTTATTTGAAGGACCTACTCATCCATTCCTGTGGAGCCACCCTATGTGATATGATCTGTACTGCATATTTAAGAGTGTTTCTCAGAAGGTAACTGTGCCATTTGATAGAAGATAAAATATATACAGCAGATGATGTACTTGCAGATGCAATGGAACCTGATGTCCATATGTGAGGTATAATGACAATTGGCTTGCATAAAAGATGCAAACAGTGTGGACACAAGCTGAAAACCAAATTAAAAGAAAACATTTGGTTTCCAACAGGTGTGTTGAAGGAACCTTTGTGTGCAGATTGGCCAGTCTTTTATATTAGGCTTGAGTGGCTGCCATACAGTAGTCACTCTCAGCAGATATATTAGTCAATGATTACGTAGGAAACAGATTTTTAAATAGGCATTTCTTTTAGTATAGATGAGAGCAAAACATATCCAATAGGAGAAACATTTCTCCTTTGAGGGGGAAGCAATCAGCCTTTCTCTGCCCATTATTGTTTTGATGAAATTTCTTACATAAGCTAAAATTTTCGTAAGTTTTGATGAACATAATAGTTCAAATACTGAAGAAAGTTCTTAGAATGTTGATTAGTCGGAAAAATCTCCAGAAAGCCAATCTTTGGTCCAGCAGACTAACCCAGGTACTCGGAAAGTTTTATTCTTTACCTGAGATTTTCCAAAAATGGAAAAACCGTTTTGTTATATTTATGAAGCTAAGCAATATTATACAAGTATTCACTATGATACGACTTTCTCAAGAAATCCTCTATTATTTTATTCATATTCTGCAAACAGCAAAAAAAATAAAGAAATATATGTGGATGAATACTGTTTCTCTGTAATTGAAAAAGCAGGGTAAAAACAGATATTTCTTAAAAGCAACAATAACTGTTAAAATGATATTTTTGAAGAACAATACAAATCAGCCTCTAATGAGCAAGATTCATATTTGTTGAATAAGAGCTACTTACAGTATTAAATGAAATTAATCCTTTTTATATCTTAAAAGATGTGATTTACGCATTCATAAGAATATTTTAGATGTTGCTTAAATATAAAGTGGTTTCCATTATGAGTGCATAAAGGAAGGAGAAAGGTTGCTGGAGTCTGCTAATTCTATGGCAGCAAATTTGTCTGTTTATTAAAATGTTTTTATTTATCTTTGAAAAACACTTTTCAAAGAGAGAATATGAGAGTCATGGGTTGCACCTCTGCAGAGATGAAATGTATAAATGCATTTTATAAATGTAAAGGAATAAATAGGAATTTATTGTAAAGTTATATTCCTCTTTCCTATACTATTGTTCCTTTCCTAACTTGAGCCTAACTAATACCAGAATCAGAACACGAAGATTCAGAGTGTCTCCCTCTCTCTCCCCACTCTGTCTCTTTCCCCCTCCCACTCCCCACTCTATTTGTCATCATTTGAATGACAATGTTTTGCAATATGTAGTAGGCAATAAGGCACTAAGAGATGTCTCCGTGACGTGATCTGTTGTTCACATTTTATAGCTAAACTTCATACGAATATTCCCTCTGGTACAAACATATGATTTTATTTAGCATACAGTAAAATATTAATTATTAAAAAGAAAAAGTCCTCTTTAGCCTGCTGGTACCCCTCAGTGGAAAATACATTTCCTCTGATTGATCACTACTGCAAGGCTGGAATTCAGGTTTCATCCTCTGTCTGTGCTGATCTCCCTCCTTTTATATTCAGGTGAAGTTAAAATTATTAGCATGACGCTGACAGAGATGCTGACATGAGGTGTTTGAAACAAAAGATTTTGAATTATTAACAAAACTACAGGGACAAAATCAGATGTTTCAATGGAAGTTGGGATCTTAAAAAGACCAATAGTGGGTACTAAATTTTAATGAAGTTCCAAAGTAACACTGAAATGCACCATTTAATTTGCCGTTAACCTTTTTGATATGCTGCTCTTTGGACTTTAACTTCTTTAATAAAGGCTGCCTCTTAATGACAAGGACAGGTGACTGTTCCATTTAAGTGAACATGCTTAACTGGAACATGGCAGGGGAGTTAAAATCAATGGGGGTTAAATATGAAGGGATATAGCTGGTTTAGAGGATATCACCAAAGGCAGAAAGGGGAAGGAGGAGCTGTGCAGAAATAGATAACACTGGGTCTCCTGGGAGAAAGAAAAAATCACTCCAAAACAGAACAAATGTAACTTGAGAGATAATAAAAAAGGTCTAAATGTCTTCTCTGAGGAGGTGCTAGGAAGGCTCAATTCTTAAGGCTCTTCATGCACAAATACGCCTAGCACTGATAAGGAAGAGACAACACACTCTAATGTCACTTGAAGGCTTAAGTCTGGGCACTAATCTCATGATGTGTTGCAGGACCTGGGATGTGAATTGAATGTCTTGCCTTTCTGTGTATCTTTAAGCAATCAATAAGAACTACTTGTATTTTTAGAGAGAGCTGTATACCTAGTAAGCAATACAGTTAAGACTTAAACTTTAAGAAAAGGGGGGTGGGGGGAAAGGAGGTTATAATATTGGTGGAATGCTCTTCTACCAAATGAGTCCAACTTGGTTAAGTTTTTAAAGCAAAACTGTAGGGATTTTTACAAAAGTTTATAAGTGAAATTACAAAGGATATTTCAACAATTGGCATAAAAATTGAGTCCCTACTGCCTGAAGTTTTTCTGAACAAAAAACACCTAAGGTTTCAACTGCTCCCAAAGAGCTGTTTCATAGTCCTCTGATTTCTACTGGGAAGCTTGTTGACCCTGTGATTTGGGGAACTTCTGGGGATGATACTTTTCTTTGTGGGAAAAGTATGAATAATTGATGACAGACTAGTAAGAAAAGTCTTACCTGAGACTAACCTTTATCCTTCAAAAATGTACCCATTACAGGACAGTTGCTGCTGTTCCTTCAAACAGTAAGAATATATACATAGCTGAGATCAGCAGCCCCAGAGGCAGCTTATTTTCACTTCTTAATCACTGGCTTCAAAAACTACCCTATCATCATGCTGGGTTATCTCCAGTCCTTCACAGATGATCATTTTGTATTCATTTATTTTATATTTGGGTCACAAGCTCCCAAACTTTTTTATCTGGGGTCTTTGGGGAAAAATTCTAATGTTTACACCATTTTTTTAATTCCCTCTAAAAATGTCCTGACAAATGTTATCATCATTCCTTCTTTGTTCTCCATTTTCCCTCTTTGTTCTTTCATGTATATTCCTTTTTTCCCCTTTTGTTCCTTTTTTTAAAAAATACGTTAATGATACAGAAGAAAATTATATTGGAAAACTCTCTGACTAAACTGCTAAGGAATTATGTTCAATTTTTATTTTTATTTTTTCTATTTCATTAAATAATTCCAGCTTTTCTGCCTTTGGAGAATCATAAACTCTTGACCTATACTGTTTATACACTTCATAGTCTTGCTGATGGTTTGAAAAACCTAGTTACTCAAAAGGGACAAATAAAATTAGGTTTTCTACAGCAGCTGTAATTAAGAAGAATCTCAGTTCTTACAGGATATAATTTCTCACTCAATATGAATGAGCAGAAATAGGAATAACTAGGAAGAGATTCTCTGCTGGAGCTGTGTGTGGTGATTGAAAGACAAATGACTATGAGATGCATTTGGAAATAGAAAGGAGTGAAATAGAAATAGAAAGGAGTGATCAAACTGTTTATTTCTTAAGGTCTTCTCTCCTCTGTGATTCCTTTTTTAATAGTTATAGATCCCATTGTGTACCTGGAGATGAGAAGTTGCCTGCTTTGTATTAGTGTGTGTAAAGATTAGTTTAAAATGTCCATATACAGTCAATTAAATATTTAACAATTAAAGGGTTTTAAAAGTTTTTTATCTTTCTAGGAACACAGAGTCAGAGCATTTACAATTTCTTACCAGAAACCAGTATGAGTGATACAGGAGGGGAATACGCTAAATGAGGAGAGGTTATGAGTCCAGAGGTTGAATAGAGGAGGGATTAAATCATAAATATGGATTTGTCTTGGCTTATAATTATTACCCACTCTGTTCAAAATATCTCTTGAAAATGATTTTGAAAAATTAATCTGAGCAGTTGCTAGGTAGGGGAGATTTGATAGAAAATCTGTAAAATTCTCCACTCCAAACCTATCACTGTTAATACTTACTGTAGGTGTTTTTAATCAATAGACACACAAATATCCCTTGCCGGAATTTACTGCAGCACCTAGACACAGGAAATTTTATTGCTGTATTAAAAGCTGATGCTGCCTAATAAGAACATTTATCTACCTCACATCACTTTTACAGGACATCAATATTTAACTATTTGTATAGTGTTCCTTTTATTGCATAGTCATATGAGCCTTATCCAGAAACCCTTCAGTTCTGGTTCAGTGACTATGAGCATGAGAACTGCAAGGTGCTGTTAAGAAAATCTGTAGCATTCAGAGCTTCTACACATTTGGAAGGGAACTGTGTTGTAAGATTAGAAATCTAAGCAAATATAACAAGGCCCTCTCTAAAACAAGTCTATAGTCAAATACAAGCACTTTTATAAAAACGTATTTAATGCCTTGTAGACATATGAAATGAATAGTGATTTTCTAATGCTGCTAACTAACAGGAGGTCAGAAGTAACAGTAAATAAGGTGGGATATACCTGTTAAAAAGTCCAGGAGGTGGTACTTTCTTTGCTCTCCACAGGTACATACTGCATCTTGCCTCTGGAAAGTGAAAATTATTAAAAAACATGGCTTCTTACACTTACATGAAGTTTTTTTGCATTATCATCATTTTATTGCTTGCATCTAGAACAAACAATAGCCTTTCTTGCCAGCCTTAAGTTATTCAAAATATTTGCTTATTTTTTGCACCTAAAAAGTGTCATTGCCAACACAACTATTGCATGTGTTCATGTAGGAGGATGGTTACTTGTTACAAGGATGGACATTTGCAAAACTGATGAACAGTGCACAAATAAGAGGATTTGCAGTCTTGGGCTCCTGTCTGTATTTACTGCCCCAAACAAATAGCCTGCCTTCCAAAATCTTTGGATACCAATGATTTCACTGGGAAGTGCAAGAAACCTAATCATCTTGATATTCACTGAAGATTAAAATTCATTCTATACCTTTTACTGAAAACTAGACATGACACTGATTTCTACTAATTCTATATTCAATGAAGGTTTCTTCATACCCAGACCATCTGTAAGAACCTCTTCAATATTTATGTCTAACAAAGGAAATGTCTTTTTTTCTTACATATCATTACAAGTGCAATGAAACATTTGATAGTTAACTGCTTTGTATGATAGGATATGAAAACATACAAAATGAGATTACTTAATATTCTTGTTTTGGGAAATAAATTAATGAGCCCTTTATGTCTTTATTTTCTCCTAACCTAATTCTGCAGCATATTTGCTCCAATTTTCAAAAGGTTTAGATAGTAACCCTAAACTGTGATTTATAGTTGTGTCCCAAAAGGAGACATCAGTAATGTTCTTCCAGTATCTCCAGGGCTTTTAAAGGCTTATGCATTCAAGGGAGTCTTGATTGCTTGGCAAAGGTAGTGTTAAAAAGGCGTTGAAAAACTCACAGAAACATAAAAATGAAGTGATGAAAGGGGAAATCTGGTGCAAAAAAATACCTGCTGCATTGCCTTTCTAGTTACAGTATCTTCAAAAGTATGAAGCTTCTATGTCTGATATTGTCCTGTTTTCGGCAGGGATAGAGTTAATTTCCTTCTTAGGAAGGAAATTTCCTTCCTCTTCCTTCTCCTTTCCTTCTTCCACAACAGGTGTGGAGAGAAAAGCACAAGAAAATCAATAGCTTGTTAAGAAAATTGTTGGGATGTCAGTTAGTTTCCCAAAGGATAATTCTTTATGAAAGATTTTGTGAATGACAGCTGCTCCTGTCACCAGTAACTGATGAAATGGAGGTGACTGCTCACAGAACAGTAATGGCAGTATTAGGGTCAAAGGAAGAAACATGACAAAACGTATAAGTAATACAATTATGGGAAATCAGAAGAAGAAAAAAAAGTGGTAAATGTACTAATTATTACTGTCTCAACTCTTTCTATTCTTCAGTTACTTTTTAAGGAAAAGAAAACAATGTATCAGATGAAATACCAGACATAAAATGCAGTAGAATTTCAGTGAGTCATTTAAAAATTGAGATAAAAATAAATTAAAAATAGCAAAGGTCATGGGGTTTTGAGAATGAGCATTAAATTAGCTACTGAAGAGAGGTCTGTCCTCATCAAGTTCATTATAATTCATAGAAGCATAGATAAGTTTAGGTTGAAAGGAAACTCTAAAGCTCACCTAGCCCAACCTTCTGCTGAAAGCAGGGTTAAATTGAAACTGAGATCAAGTTGCTCAGAATCTTGTCCAGCTGAGTTCTGAAAAACTGTCAATAATGATAGCAATAATGATAGCAGACAAACTGGGAAATTCCAAAACTATAAACATGAATTTTGACAGCTTGAGCTAAAAAGCCAATCTTTTAACAAGTCTTATGTACTTACATAGATTCTTATTTTTTTGTGAATTGAGGAAGGTTGGGTGCTTAGCCCACGTTCACCATACTTGTAATTCATCTTTAAAAGGAATTAGGTTAGCTCCAGCCTGTACTCTATAATAAAAAGACTTGCGCCATACAGCTAGGTCTTGTAATGCTGAGACTTACGCTGACAAGGGCAACTTTAAATGTGTCTGTACTTGACACTATATATAAGAGAAATAGAAGCCCAGCAGCATACCAGCTGACTGAAGGAAATGCTCTGATTCAGAATGAAATTTGGGGAATAAATTAAAGGAATCAAAGGACAGGAGAAAGTAGTTTACATTTTAAAAATGAGGAAGAACTGATGAGACAGCAAGTATCCAGTAGAGAAAATTCGTTGCTCAGACATCTCAAAAAGCAAGACGTAAAGGATAAGTTATTGCTAAAGAACACTCCACATTCTGTTGTCAGCACAAGCATAACATTAACAAGAGCAGCTGGGGAAAGATATTGACTATAGCAGAAAACTGAGAAACCTAAAAAAAAAAGAAAATTAATATATTTTGAAGTGCTAATCCAGAGCCAGGTTTGGTAAACTTTTTTCACCTTTTTTTTTCACTTTCAGTGGAACTTTTTTCCCCATCAAAACCTTTTTTTTTTTTTTTACTCCTGAAAATTAAAATGATAAATCAAAGGCTCAACAGGGTTTTTCTTCTTATGCTGTATGCATTTTCCCCCATCCTTTCTCCAGTGCAGTTGTTAATGTTTCTCAGGTGATAATTACCCCTCCTTGTTCTGCAGACTAAAACACCATTCTTACTTCTCCCATGTCTAACATTTTTTTCTCCTCAACATAAATCAAGTCTGAAAGCATATTAAAAACAGTAAACATAAGTAAGTTAAACTCAGGGTGTGATGTGATGTAGTTTTTTCCTCATTTGTTAGTTCCCATGTGTCGTGGTTTAACCTCAGTCGGCAACTAAGCACCACACAGCCGCTCGCTCACTCCTCCCGACCCCCGGTGGGATGGGGGAGAGAACTGGAAAAGCACAAGTGAGAAAAACTTGTCGGTTGAGATAAAAAGAGTTTAATAATTGAAATAAAATTATAATAATAATAATATGATAATAATAATAATAATACACAAAGCAAGTGATGCACAGTACAATTGCTCAGTGGCCCCCCCGGCCAGCTTCCCCCAGTTTATGTACTGAGCATGACATCACATGGTATGGAATGTCCCTTTGGCCAGTTTGGCTGTGCCCCCTCCCAGCTTCTTGTGCACCTCCAGCCTTCTCAGTCAGTAGAGCATGGGAAACTGAAAAGTCCTTGGCCAGTGTAAGCATTACCTAGCAACAACTAAAACATCGGTGCCTTATCAACTTTGTTCTCATCCTAAATCCAAAACACAGCACTGTACTAGCTACTAGGAAGGAAATTAACTCTATCCCTGCCGAAACCAGGACACCACGGTTTGTAATTATTCTGGATCATTTGACTCATCTGGTTTATACTGGTGGCCTACAAGCATTTACTGTCACAGCTGAGGCATCCACGAGTTGTACGAGGGACTCCGGGAAGGAAAAGCCAGGGGCATGAGAAGCCAGGAGAAGGTGTATGAACCTTAACAGTCACTACCAGCCTGGCGTTTGTCTGAAGTTTGCTCCTTCTCTTTTAGATACAAAGAGATGATGGGTTCAAAAGTTTAGTTTTCACAATGACATTATTTTTTTTAATTAAGAATATTAGTTGTCACTACAGCCTTGTCTTACTTTCTTCCACTAAGTGTTTTTGTTTAGAAAGTGTTATCTTCTCCTCCCCCATTTTAATTTCAGAATAAATATTTTGATTTTCAGTTGCTAAAATCCTAGCTGGAAAACAGAAGAATTGAATGGCATTCAGTTGTTAAAAACAAGGAGGACAGGTTTCTCTTATGGTTTTGACTGTGTCTTGGTTTTGCTTGAATTCTTGTAATTAATAAGATAAAAGCATGTTTGCTATCAAAAATCCCTGAAATGTAATTTCCCAGAAAGCTTCCATTTTTCCATATGTGGGCTTTTATGGAGTTGGGTGTCTCTGGGCTGAGACAACGACCACAAACTGCACTGTCCTTCTTCTACTCAGCCCCCTGGAGCACCAAGGACCTTCATGCGGAGCAGCTACCACACGCGGCGGAGACCGGCCTTGCCTCGGAAGTCCAGACCCTCTATAGGTGGAGGAGAGGAAATGTGAAAAGAAGGCCCCACATCACAGCTGCCCAAAGCAGGGATGGAGAGCAGCCTGCCTAGACTGTGAGTAAAAGACCTTCGTACAGATGTACCTCTCCTTGAAATGGTCACAGCAGCATCATTCAGCAGGGCCCAGAGCATGGGGCCCCGCCAAGGATGGAGGCCAGCTCAGAGATGGCATGTCCAAAGGGGTCCTGTCCCTCTAGGGCTCTGGGGAGACGCCCCGATGCCCTGTGGGGACACCCTGGACTGGCCTCAGCCTGTCCCCACAGCCCTGCCTTGGGCTCCACCAAGCCCGACCCGTCTGCGGGCCCATGTCCCAGCCCAGACTTGGCCCTTTCCTGTCCCCAGGGCGGTGCCCGATGCCCAGGGCTGGGGCTGCCCCGGTGCCCCCCGGCTGCCCTGCTCCTGACTGGGGCGGTGGGATGGGCCCTGGCTGCCAGGCCCTGCTGTGACATGGCCCCCGACCGCCACAGCGCCCTGACAACGCTCCTGCAAAGAATCAGGAATGAAACTACAGATCATTTCAACTTGTTTTCAGCCTATGAATGAACTTACTATAGTAGTAATATCAAAATTAAATAAACATTAAAGAGGAACAAGAAGATGGGGTTTACTTAATTATTTTCAATTAACTTTAATTGCTGACATTTTGAGCAGCAATTTAGTTTCCTGAGCTTTCCCCTTCCCCTTCTCTGGATGACATTGGGACTTCTGCCAATTTTTTTATTGCTTTGGGTTCCCTCAGTGCTGCTTGAAAAAGAAGAGCTTTTACAGGTGAAAAGTTTAAAATCCGTTTTAGTCAAGTGACTACACGGAAGCAGGATAGCATTTGAAAGCTTAGCAGTTTATTTCAGGGAGGGAAGAGGGATAAAAGGAGCCAGCTCATCAGCAGTAGACTGAAATCCACCTTGCCAGTTTTGTGTACTTATGTTATATATAGCCACTGCAGCCACACACACATCATGCACTATACAAAAACAGCCTTTGGACGCATTTGGACTAATAAAAAGAAAGAGGTTTGTCTGGCATAAAAAAGGGGTTGGTTGTTTTTCTTCTCTTCGACTGCTGCTGCTGTTGTTAAAATAGGACAAAAATTTTAAGGTAGATCGTATTAGACAAGATGGAAGAAGACCAGCAGCCAGAATTGACAATAAAAGGCATGTGGAGTTTTAGATACCATAATCCATTTATAGGTATAGTCATTTTCAGGTGAATATTTCTTAAGAAGCTACTTGCAAACATTTGCAAAACTCCCTGTAGTTGTCAGCTAGATTGGTCTCACGTACTCTCTTACCCTTCACTGCATAAATGCTGACACTCTGTTTTTTTCTTAAATCCACAAGCCATTAATTACTGACAACTTGCCTTCTGCCTGTGAGGTACCTTGGTGACTATAAGATCTATTCCAAGTTCAAAGTTAACCATCTTATGTCAGGGTTTTGCTGTTGCTGTGGTTGTTTGCAGATAAATAATTGAAATGTTCCACCCATCTCATCTGAATCAATGTCCCTGTTTTATTCTACCTGTACAGTTCCATACTGCTGATAGATTTCTTGGTGCCATTGTTTCCAGCGTTATAACCAGAATAGTCGCTGACTATGCACATTAGCCATCATGATCGAAAACTTTGTTAATCTGCTTATTTTCTGTCAAGACATACTGCTAAAAAAACCCGCCAGTATAGCCCTTATGGCCAAAAATCACTAAATGATCAGTGATGGGTTCACTGAAAATGGGAATGAGTCATACTGATTTTCCTGAAAGGCAGAATTTTTCTGTATCAACAATAAATAAATAAATAAATTACTAACATTCCTATAACTTAATCCTGCATTTTAAGTTACAAAATGCTTCTACCAAATGTCCATATTTATAGAAAACAGTCACATATTGTACTTAGATAAAAGTGCAGCTGGATATTTATGACGCACCAGTTTTCTATAAATATAGAAATTCAGTAATTATCACTGTTGTGCAGTAGTAATAAGCACAGCTGGGGAATGCTGCTGCTGTTGTTTCATTGGCTACAAAGCTAAATTTCAGACTTGCAGGTCCTCTCTTGTTCTCATTAGTTTTTTTATTCTACATGGAAAAAAAACAACTTCAGGACATGAGAGTTAAATCTGTGCCTGGTCCATACGTCTGGTTGTCAATGGCATGTTCCAGGGGAAGTGGAGCCAGTATGACTGCTTCTGTGCCTTTGGATCAAGCGACGGACATTATTCAGAACTGAATCACTGAAATGTCTAAGCAAAAAGCTGAAACTGAAAACAACAGTGCTTCTCCCCCCCCAATTTGTAAGTTTCCTAGCTGTTATAATAAAAATCTCTTAAGTCTTGCATGCTTGCTTCTTACCTTTCTGTCTCCTTCCTTCTTCCCTTTCCTCCTTCCCTCTTTTTTATTGAGCAATCAAATACCAGTGGTGTTGAAACTAATGGGCAGTATAGTATGGAAAAACACTAACTATACAGTGATAAACAGCTAACCTGAACTAATATTCAGGAGGCCCTAATTGTTTTGAAATTATCTGGACATGTAGGCAGCTGGTGGCTAACATTCCAAATTGTCACCTACTAATTAAATGTGACACATTCATGTACAGACTTCATTTATAGCTTGTAGAGCTTGGAATTACCTGACTTGATGGAAATTGAAGTGTAGTCAAAAAAAAAAAAATTGAGGTATTTATTTTTATTTCCTCTCACTTTGGACTTCCAGAACTAACATGGGGCTGGTGTCTTTTGTCTACTCCCTCCAGCATGTTGTGATACTTAAGAGGGTCAGATAGCCCTTTCTTGTGGTACAACCTTCATGATCTGATACAGTTACCCTTAATATCAGAATTTATTTTATCTATGCACCCCCCTTTAGAAACAAAATGTCCCCAAAGGCTGCTTGGAAGAATGACCTTTGTTGCCCCTTTGCACTGGTCTTCCAAGCTGGCTGGCTGTGCAAAGGACAGCTGCACTTCACACTGTGAAAGCCATTGTAGATCTATTTCATTCCACTTCCTTTTCTACTTTTATAACCAAGAAATACATTTTGCTTTTTGAATCTGTGTCTTTGATACATTTTCAATTTTCTGCAAACTACATAGATGGAGAAGGGATGTAACCGCCAACTAACCATTGAACCTCTACTAGATTTCACACAATGATTTTTAAGAGAGTCTTACAAGATCTATGAAGTACCAAAAGCCAGACTGAATTGGATCCTCTTGATGGAAGGCATCTTGTTTAATGGCTGTTAAGGGAGAAATTTTTGGAACTTGTTCATAGTCTGGCTGTACTTCAGTTTTCATCATTCTTTCTTGTAAACCTCTATGGCTGGAAAGTTCTGTGAAACAAATGTTTAGGGACCACATCTTGATGGGTTATTTTGGGTGTTTGGGGTTTTTTTGTTTGCTTTGTTTTGTTTTGTTTTCAGCTCATGCAGAAGGAGGACATATAGCAATATAGAAAATAAGAATAAAAGAGAAATAGAGAAGGTAGGAAGTAATGTCATAACATAGTAGCAAAAATGTAGCAAAACTTAGTGCAGGCCTTCTAGGAGGGAAAGATGATTTTATTAAAAAGCAAACCAAACAAAAAAACCCCAACTAATTTAACTTGTTAACACTCACACTGATACTCACATACTAACAAGCACCAAAATCTTTATGTCGTAGAAGCCTCTCCAGCATGCAGTGACCAAGGCTCTTGTACAATAGCGGTTGGTCCCAGGATGATACAGATTCCAAAGATCACCAACTACTCATCATCTCCTCAGTTTTTCTTAGGTTCGTGACTACATGCTATTTTTGCATGTGTCTGTTGGACTCTTCAGAGATTAATCTCTCCATCCTGTCCAACCTCTGTGAGTCTTCAGAATTTACTCAGTTATTTGTCTATTAATATGGATGTTTTGAGAATCAACACGTGGGTGTGTGTGGGTCTTGATGACCACCTCATAATCTACATGCTATCAGCACATGCTAGTCTTATAGGCCTCACTTTCTTCTGCTTTTCCTTCCATTGCTTCTATAGACAAAAAATCCTGTTCATTCTCCATTCACACCAATCAATGATTTTACTGCAGTTCCCTACAAATGAAAGTTGCAGAACCAATTTCCTTTGTTTCTGTTTGTTTCTCTTGTGTCAACTAATAGATTAAAGCCACTTCTCAAAATGCAATGGTATGTTTTTTACATAGTTTGTAAGAAAACTGTGCAAATCAATAAGCATTACTGTCTGGTCAGATGTGACAGCTGAGGAATATGAGTGAACTCATAATGGTCCATGGTGCTCTGACTAGTAAGCTGATCATTACCAAAGAATATGAAGTCTCTGAAGTGCAGTATGCTTATACAATGATGGGCAGATTGTTTTGAGGAAAACAAAGTGTGACTGGGATAAAAGGCAAGAAGAACATATCTGCTTAGAGATGTGAAAGCGCTTTCCATTCCCAACTTTCACCTGGGTAGTACGAACAAGGACATATCAGCTGCCTTGAGTCCTGGAATTGCAATTCCTATCTCAAGGCTGGGAAAGTCTTTTGAGAACATTTCAGCACATCCTCTCCTTGCTACGTTTCTTCTATATTAATTTTTCACTTTTGATTACAGCACCTTTAGTCTGAACTATGGCCATTCTTATGTTCTTGTAGATACTAACTTCTTAATCTGGTCTGTGTCCTGACAAACCTCTCTAAATTCTCAAGGTTTCTTTGAATGACATCATCTTCTTCTTACCTAAAATGCTGATGTAATATTAAAAATGATTCACATAAATATATTGTCATTTGTCAAAAATACAGTAGAACATGGATATTTTATATTCTCTGCAGTTTCATCTAGACTACAATTATTGCCACATAAGAGCAACAGTGTGTGAGGGGGAGGAGAATATAAATGATGGATGATTACTCTCCATTATAGTGCTGAAAGGCAGCCAGTCACATCTCCCTTGACTGTAGGCCTTTATTTTCAATCTGTGAATGAAAAATACAAGTATGAATGAGAAACAAATAGTTAATCACATCTTGTGAAAGCTTTTGCGGGACCTTATGCAATAACAAGCCCACAAAAAAACATTAAAATTGCAAACCTGCAGTCCTTCACTGTAAATCACCCTTAGAGTATGTGACAAATCAACTAAGGTGCAGCAAGATATACTCTGAGACTATAAAAGATTAACAAGTAGATGTTCCATATTCATTCCGTGCATTGTTAGATATTTTAGTCCACTAGCACTCTAAACAAAGTACTAATAGGTACATTTTAGCACCCAAAAGTAATACATCAGGGATCTAGTTTTCTAAATCTGTGCATAGGTTTTAAAATAGGTTTTAAATGCATCTTCTGCTGAGATGATTAAGTTACAGTTTTTATAGGTATGCTACAAAAATGTAATTTTAAGTGGGTTTGAATGCATTGGTAATCCATTGGAAAATTTTATACAGTTTGAATATTTTAACACCTGCCTGAATTCATAATTAAAAATTGATTAATGCTATTGCAAACACTGGAAAAAAGGTGAAAGCTCATGAAAAGGCATGTGTGTACGTGTTATTATTCTATATTTTTTCACTTAAATATTGAACATAAGGAAAGTGTCCTCTTCCCTGTCTTTCTTGGTCTGATTCCACAGTGCCATAGGTAATCACCATCTTGCGTGCAAAGAAGTGTGAGTATGATCAGAATAGTGGTATTTTACATGCACTCTGAAAAGCTATAAGAAATTACACAGCCTTCAGGCAGTAGAGAATTGGATTCCCTGCCTACAGAGCATTGTACACTACTGGCTAGTGCCCAGTTTTGCAAAGGTAGAAGATGCACAAAAGATTTATAGACAGCTGTTCTGTCAGGCAGTGAAGCCTTAATCAAATACTCTTTCTTGCTCTTCCTGACTTTCTTATCAAGTTATTTTTGTTCTTGTTTTTACCGACATACAGAAGCACAGATCACTCTCCAGGAAGCAGAGATAGAGATTGCCAGAAGACTGCACTTATTTTCCTGGCAAACCTTTGCTTAGTGATTATATAAAAGTCTGTGACAAGGAAGAATTCACCTAAAATAACTAACTGCTGGTGTTAGAAATGTTATAGGTCTGAATGTCTTTCTGCATTGACTCATCCCTTGAAAGGTACACCTGCTTTTGGGAATTACTGTTCAAAAAGGCACATTGTGTTACCTCGGAAACAGCTGCGACTGCATGTGTATATTTAGATAGAAGGTATTTCACTTCCTTCACATTTCTGTCAGATATGCCATTTACTTTTTATTTAAGCTGTTAATGCAGTCAGCCCTTTGCTATCACATCTGCTCTCTTTTACCCTTAAGTCTACTCAGCTGCAAAAGATGGTGCTGTAAGGATGCACCTCTGGTGACACAACCAAAATTTCTACAGGAGATAGAGTAAAAGAATATTATTAGCATATTTAGGAACAGAAAGATAAATTCTATGCACCATCTTTAAAGGATTCAATATTTCTTCAAGACAGGTCAGCTAATAAAATCACACAAGGTGACTTCATTTACTTTCATTTCACTTCACCATTGAGAACAAGGGTATTTGTCTATAAGACAGGTGCTTGGCAGGAATGAGGTCTAGCTAGGAAAAAAGGAGACTTAAATTATGGAATCTTATTTTTGTTACTGGAATTGAATTGTTGTGTGGCCTTGGGTAAGTCACTTAAATTGTCTATGCCCTGATTCTTAGCTGCTTCTCTGTAAATAGACCTCTAATACTTGGCTAAATTCTATTAAGCTTGATAAATACTTTGAATTCTTCACACACAACACATAATATAAATGTAAAGTTTTATCACTATGATTATTATTCTCATTCTACACTGACCTTTCCCTAATTAGGGGAAACAATTACATTACTGATTTGAAGGTAGCATGACTCAGCTGTCAGTGAACCTAATATTATAAGGCATTCTGCTTTCTGTAGGTGAATGATATTTATTTCAAAACTATGTACTTTGTAAAGCTATTATGTATAAATTACTAAACACTGCTTTAAAACAGACAACAAAAGAATTGAGAAAATATAACCTACAATTTCCTGCTACTTTCTTATCATGATAGAGCAGAGAAAGGAGTGGAGAAGACAAAGATTAAGAAAAAAAAATTATCATACAAGCGTGTTTCCATAGTGGTCTACATTTTTTTTATTTTTGCATATAAAAATAGTAAAACTGCTGATTGAAATTATGAAAATCTTATGTTTCCTCCTTAGTATTAAAAATATGAATTTCCTTTTGTTTAATCTCAATTTATCATTTTTTTTTTTCTTTCTAACAAGACCTTTTTACTTTTCCCCCCATTTCTCTTCTGGAGCACTGTACAGAAAAATATTGGAGATGCCTTCTGAATTTCTTGCTTTTCTCTATACAATGATATATAGAGAAGCATCAGTCATGCTAACTGAGTGATAAAGACTCCTGTGTGCAAATATCATGAGGCTAGAGCCTGCCAGGATGAGCTGCATTTTCCCAATTAACTACTGGGAAAGTGGTCTTGAGTGACATACAGTAGGGGAATGATAACAGGTAGTTTCAGATATTCAGCCAGAAGTGACAGAAATTGGAAAAGGTGAGATAAGTATCAGTAAAGGGAAAAAAAGATAAGTCAAAGCTGCTTAACTAAAACCAGTGATTCTGTAGGTATATACATATGCAGTGTTTAAGACACTAACAGCTAGAATTTTGTTCAATCCTAATAGCAATATCAATCCTAAAATTTAAAATATTACATGAATTTCATCTAATCCCAAATCAGATTTATACGCATTCAGTAACATGGACCCAGAATGTTACTTTAAGGCCCCAAAGAACAAGAATTACACAAAATGTGGTATTACTTCTGTTATCAGGTTGGAAAAACAGTCATTACAGCTTAAACTCATAAATAAATACAAATAAATAAGGAAATATGAACCAATAGAATCATAGAATCATAGAATCATTAAGGTTGGAAGAGACCTCCAAGATCATCGAGTCCAACCATCAACCCAACAACACCATGCCCACTAAACCATGTCCCTAAGCGCCTCATCTACCCGTCTTTTAAATACCTCCAGGGATGGGGACTCAACCACTTCCCTGGGCAGCCTGTTCCAATGTTTAACTACTCTTTCAGTAAAGAAATTTTTCCTTACATCCAATCTAAACCTCCCCTGGCGCAACTTGAGGCCATTTTCTCTCGTCCTTTCGCCAGTTACTTGGGAGCCCAGCGCTCACCAGTTATCGATTAAAGAACATCTATTTGGATAAGCGCCAAAAAACCTTAGCTGAATATCTCACAAGTCACAACATTATCTTCTCTCAACAAACCAAAGACTTCAGTATCTCAACATCAGATCAAAAGCTACAAAAATGTACAGAAATATAGCTGAGAACATCAAGGGCATTGACACTGTCCTAGATTACTGGAAGAATGTGAGCATTTGTTAGATGAAACCATTTAGGTAAGGACACTGCATAGCAAATTAAAACAACTTTCCAATGTTTTCTGCCAGTCAGTCTTTGGGATGACTTCCTGACTACTAATTTAATGATGTGTCATGATCACTTGAGTATCTAAGCAAGAAATACCACGTAGGCACTTGAAAAATTTTCAGTATTGCTAGAGCCACTTGTGAACCTGTGACCAGTCTCCAAGTGCTTTTCGGGACGGAGAGTAAAAAACAGAACACCAAAAAAGAGCAAATTTATTCATCTAGGAGGCAATCTCAGCAACATGTAACTTCTGTGTAGTACCAAATAAATAGGGTCCATATTTTTGATCAATGAAACATCTAAGTGTATTTCAACAGCCTTGGAAAATTTAAATGAGTTGAATACACAGTCTTTCATCATGAGAATTAGGATTGATGTATTTTTGTCTTATGTGATCCTTTCTTCTATAATCTTTTCAACTTTTGTGTTAAAGCCGAAAACATTAGAAAGGCTATCCCAGGACCTTATTTAGAAACATCTTTCTAATTGCAATGACAATTATTCATGACCATTTTATATCCATATGGTCATGCAGAGCATTGTCTTCTAAAGCAGATCATTCTTGTCCTTCTTATATTTACACACTTACAAAGAAAGTCATCTTTTCTCAACATTTATTGTACTATCTCTTCTAACGTGATTTCATAAGGATTTTTCCATTCTCATAGTCATCCTTATAGTCTTTTTCTGCACTTAATTCAGGTTAATTTCATCATCATCAGATGAGTAATATTGCATAGAATATTTTGAGTAAGATCCTGCCAACATGTTACAGAATGGGAGCAATGTTTTCCTATCTGTACTGAGAACACCTTGCCTGATGCATCCCGGGATATCATTAGCGTTTTCACAGCCATGTCACACTGTCATCCTATTACTCACAAATGTATTCAGATTTTTCCTTTCCTTTGTCACATACAATTGATGTAGTTGATGTTTATAGGCTCAAATTCTCATTAATCCTGAAGTATATCTCTTTGTACTTTGTATTATAAAATTTAATTTAATTTCCATTTCTTTAGTCCACAGGTTCATCCGATTCTTCCACTTATTGATCTGGTCGTCCAGATAATACTTTCCACTTTGGATCACCTGCACATCTCAGAGCACCCATTTACTTCCTGCATGAAAGTCTCTAATGAAATATTAAACAAACCTACCCCAAGAATAACGACTGAGGAAAATCACTGTCTAATCTCTTTCCAGTCTGATCTGTTTGATGTAACCTGTGTCACTTTCCTGTTACCTAGCTATTCATAATTTCTGATGATATAAGTCCATTTGAAATTTCACTTTCTATAGGGAGCTGTATGAAGTGCTTTTGTAAGTCTAGACAGATTGGACTGACTTGATTATGATGATCTAATAGATCAGCTGTCAGAAAATATGCATATATATATACACATACGCTTGCAAACATATATATATGGAGTGAATCTAATGTGCTATCTCTTTAATACAATTTTGTAACTTACTCAAGGGTCTGCAGAGTTCCATGGATTTGGTAATTTTTTCTCCAAAATATATTCTAAGCTGTTATGCAGCACTGAGGCCTATTATGTACGTACATCTGAAGTATATGCAGTGTTGCATTTGCTGCTCTCCATTCAGAGAGCGTTGCCATCGTTCATTCATAATATTGGGCTTTCAATTTCAAGTGATGATTCTTTTAAGGAACAGATTCTTCAGGGATAGATACTAATGGACTATCCTGATTTTTTTAAAATATGCAGTCTAAGCTTTGTTTCCATTTCAGATATCCTTATTTCTGTTACATACTTTTTTTTTTTAATTATACATTATCATTATTTTTTCTGTGTAGCAGTCACATTAAAAAAAAAATAAATCTGAGGCAACTGGAATAGATTAACCTTGATCTTTACTCCTTCCTGAGCATGTATTAGTATCGCTTTTCTTCTGTTTCCTATCCCTGCTCACCCTTTTCTATTTTTATCTTTGTCACTGACAGCTGTAATTTTCTTTAAAAAGTTTGACTTAATTATATTTTGACTATTTTCACTTTGTTTCTGTATTTCCTTGCAATGGTGTCATAGGCATCCTTCTTGCAGATTCTTTTTTCCATACTTCGTGCTTGCCTTCTTAATATTCTTTTGGACATGTTTGAGGTTGGTTGTTTTTTTTTTCATTCAGTGAGTCTTGTACTTCTTCCATATCAGTTATTTTGCCCTCTTGCTTTGAATAAAAGATCCTGTTTAAATTTGCCCTTTTTACAGAAAATAATTCTTTGTTTGTTCCACATCCAAATCCTTGTGTTCCTCATTCAAGCCAATCAACATCACCAACTAGAAGTAAGAAACTAAAAAGTTAGAGTCTTACTTTTGTCTTGCATTTCAACACATCAGTCACAGATTACTTTCTGTGGCTGATTCTGTTATAAAAATAATTTTTGATCTAAAAGAATTTATTTCACTGTTTCATTTCAGTATTTGGTAAAGATATCTGCCAGCTCCATGTACAATACCTTGTCCCTACAGTTATTTTGATATCTATTTCACAATACATGCCTAGAAAACTGTAGTGTTTTGTAATTATGTTACCTATCACTTCCAAAATTTTACTGAGATTATTACATACTGAACATCTACAATTTCATATAGGTTAAAGGAAAAAAGATGTAAGAAAATAGGAAGACATCGGAACTTTGTCAAAAATTGAATCTAAATTCTATCTAAATACATACCTGGTTTAATGATTACTTTTGACCTGATTTAAACATATCTGCTAGAAGTTTTGAAAATTGAGCATGGCAGCTGGTTAAATATCAGAAAGGTTTTATGACTGACCTTAACTTGAATTATCTTTGCTTAATCAACTATTTTCTTTTGTTTCTAATGGAATTATAAAAATGCTGAATTAACAGTCTATTAACATCTGAAGCTTTCTTGATCTTGTTCTGTGATGGTTAGTACAGGCTTTCTTCACCAGTGTGACTAAAAAAAAAGACCTAAAGGAAACATTTTTAAATCAGATGGAAAGAGAGAGGGTATTTTAGCATGTGTGTTCAGTACTTTTTGTCTTTACTGAGACTGCCAACAAAGATGTTAAATTAATGGTCAGCAGTTATGTGAAGACTTATTCTCCATGACCTAGTTTCAAAACAGAATTCATTTGACATAGGGCCCCTGATAGCCAGCTGAGAGTAATGTAATGTCTTTCAAATTTGAAAGTTAAAAATTTTACTAGTCAAATTGACTAGCGTCTCCTTCCCACTCACAACTTACTATTAATTTCCTGAGACACGAAGCCCCTTTTCTTACTCTGTCCTTTCCTTTACACGGTACCACAGTTTCTTGAAAAGTTTTTCTTTTAGAATTTGTGGAATACACAGGCAGAAGGAGAAGACATCAGATGGTGTATTGGTTTTGTGTCTTTTGCTTGTCTTTTATAAGAAATAGGTAAAATCCTGAACACATGTAAACACTAGTAGAGAATTTTGTTCTAGGTGGATCTAGAAGGCAGCACTACCAGAAACACTGATTAAGAAATCGATTGTTGCAGTCTAATTTTGCAACCCAAACAGTGAGAGCACCTGGTACATCTTAACCTTTTAGAGATTGAGAGGTTGTATAATAAAATAGATTTATTAAAGGAGGAAAGAAGTGAAGGGGAATGAGGAGAGGAAAAATAACAGAGAAGGGTGAAGGAGTATGGGCATAACAGAAGTCTATAAAATCATGTGACCAGTAATTTATTTTTCAAGCTGCCAACATGGCTAACCTACAAAATACTGATGGACTACCCCTACTAATTGACCTTTAAATTGTATGCTAATACTATACTTTGTATCTATTTTAGAGCTAGGAGAATGTTAAATTTATTTGCTAGCAGACTATAATTTATATTTTTAGTCTCCCGTGTCCAATTACATTTTCTGAAGTGCACTAAGTTTAATAATTCATATTTAACAGCTCTCTGATGAATACACTCCATTATAAACAAGATGTCCTGTTTCTAAGCTGGTTAAAGTTGCATCCTTTTAGTCTAACACCATGTCATCTTGCACATACTCACTCTTCTGCCTATTGGCTGCAAATAACACGTGTATCTAGCTCCTTGGACAATATGTATAAAAACTATTAAATTTGCTCTCTGTCTTGTAGTGTAAAAGTCAGTAGGATTTAATTTATAGAAAAATCATAAAAAATAGAAAGAATAGGATATTTCAGGAGCTGTTACAGTTTTGTCCTAAGCCCAGCTAGCTTGCTATTTTTTCAAACACGAGATATTCTGATTCTACACTTCAGCTAATAGAGTGTCGAAAGACTAGATTCTATTAAAAAACAAATAGTAAAAAGAGAAGCTTTATTATTGACCTACTGTATGGTTCTTCATGCAGCAGGTGGAGAAAGAAGGCATAGCAACTGAAAAATGATTAGAAATGATAAAAGGCTTCATTGTGAACTACCAAAGATTCCCAAGAAAAATCAAGGAGGCTTTCTAAAGAATTTAGCTTATGCAGTTTTAATGGGAATTGTGCACATAGTTTCATGCAATGCTTTCGTCATTTGTAGATAAAAGACTGGTATGATCTCTTTCACTATAATAACAAAATATAAAAAGGTGAAAGTTATATATGACCTTTTTTTCTCTTATAACTAGATTTCCTAAGGTAGAGAGTCTTGTCACATTTCACTGTCTAAAGAGTGTTGTGCTCAGATGTCTGGTCTCCAGGGAATTTAGAAGATGAGGGAACAGTTCTGATCCTGGCCCTTAGAGGCGTTTAGCTGCCACACTGTCATTGATCATGTGCCTAAATACCTTTGAAGATCTGAACCTGGCCTCATTCACTGAAAGACATCTTGTTCTCTGGGTCAATTCACTGCTGCTCTAGTACAAAATTATTGCAACCATGTTGCACAAATTCTGAGCTACTGGATGACAAATAAAACAGCTGTTGTACTTACAAAGAGTCCTCTTTGAGCTCTTTAAACTCTTCTGTTTAAATGCCTTCTGTTTCCCTAACTTTTTCATTTAAATGTGTTGAATGCAAACAGTGGAACACATGTTCTGTGAGGTCCCATTTAGTTTAGAAAATAATTCTGATATCAGAGTATTGGCATCCTTTTTAATTTACTTAACAAAAAATTCAGCAGTCCAGCTTTATTGCCCTGAACCATGATAAATTATTTCACACAGAATATTTTTGGACAATATGATCAACTTTAAAATTAATAATGTATCAATTTTGTCTGTATCCATTGGTTTATATCATTTCCAACCACCAGAAAATTACAGAGATAAAGTGATAGAGCAAAACCTGTTTTGTTATTGAAGTTGGTGATAGCTTACCTGAGCTGCCTCCACTTTGGTTTTCTAACAGAGCAGTGATTCCTGATGCACATGGCAGATAAACTTTAGAGATTTTATTCAATGAGGTAGTCTGTTCAAGGCCGTTAGCTTTTCCCACACAGTGCTTTGCCATTACAACTTGCTAGTGAAGGAGCCTTTAATTTCTCAATTCCAAAGGGAGGACAGATTTTTAAATTCACAAAACCATTGTGGTTTGTTTTTTTTTTTATGATTGAATGGCAAGAAGGGTAAATTAACTTTGCATCCTCAGATGGAGCTTCCATGTCAATAAAGTTTATATTTATTAATCTCAGATTATTTAAACCGTAAGGTTTACAAAGGTACATGTTTTACTTTAGGAATGGATTTTAACAAGCTTCAGCTGTTGAAGTAAATTAGCTGAGGAGAATATACATTCTCAAAACCTTTCCTGGTTGCTTGCAAATATGGCTTCTTCCATATTAAAACATCAATTAAGTATTTGTCTTTATCTACTTCTGTACTCAACAGAAGGATATAAAACTTTCATTTATCTCAGAGCAAAGTATACTAACCCTCCAATATATTTATACACCACTGTTTCATTGTGGATTTGAGAGAATACTCAAAGACAATATATAAAGACAGACAGATACTTCAAAGACAGAATGAATAAGAAAATTAATTCAATCTTTCTTTGTCTGAAACTCTGTGGAACACAAGATGTATGAAATGAAAGTATTGCCAGCCTTTATGTGTGGGTTTTTCTACAACATTCCATCCCACTGTTATGACTGTCATATTGCATTCGTATGCCTTCCTAATCCATGCCAAATCATTTTCAGGAATGCTTGTTGTCTCTTGATGGTCCCTTACCATCCCATATACAACTCTCAAATTACATTGCTGCTGACGTTGGCTTGGGAATGATTTACTCCAGACTTATGCCTGGACAGAATTCTATCCACAAGTATACTTCATATTTTCAATTTAAAAGAGAAAACAAACAAACAAACAACACTTATAACACAGATGTTACCATACTATTTTCATTCTCCAAAATATTGAAAACACTCTGTTCCTCTTCAGGCCTTTATATCAACAGATGACAAAGACAGAAGAATCAACCAATGTCACAGAACAGATCAGTGACAAAGCTGGACAGAAAACTTGATATTCTGATTCCAAGACCAAAAATATCTAGTAGTAGGTGAGAACAGACTGACAGTCAGCCACAGCTTTGGTATGTATTTGCTTTGCCTCTTCATGAATGCAAATTATGCAAATTCACCAGAAGACAACAGAAATTTTTTTCAGTTTCTGAAGTTGTGTTTCTTTGTAGTACACAAAGGACAAACTAAAGTAAGACAATTCTTAATACAGATGACAATAAGTGGCTAAATGAGACTGATTAGAATGCACAATACTGAAAGATGCCTCCTCTGCTTCTGTCTTGCTTTCAGTTGTAGTCAGCTGGATTTACGTACATATTCACTACAGGTGTTAATTAAAGCTTCCCCTTCCTGTCTTCTCTGTACATATCTACCTGTTCCCAGAAGGACGAGAAGTCTGGATTGTTGGTTACCTCTGTTTATTTCCAAGGAACTGTGGCTTTTAAATGTTGAAATAACCCCACATTTCACTGTAGCTATTTGAATTAAAATCCCTTCATGAAAGTGCTTTGTGCATGAGCCAAGATGGTCTGCATTAATCTTTGAGTCCCAATAAAGTATATTGACCTATGCTAAGCCACAGTAAAAAAAAAAGTCGTACATAATATATTAATCTATTTCTCATGATCAGTTGTTACTAAATATCAATTTTTGATATTATTTTATTTTGTTCTCATATAATAATTTACACTGAAAGATAAATCATAGTTCTACCTCAAAGCTAGTTTGTCAAGGTCATATAAAAAGAATAGGAAACTATAAAATATTTTTCCTAATTCCCAGGCTTTGACTTTGACACTGGCTTGTTCTCCATTCACCTTCTACATGTGACTACTACAAACAATAATGAATGTGTACCCAAAACAGCAAAATGGTATATTAGCAAAAGCTTTAGTGTCATATATTATCTTTGAGGAGACAGAGGATGGAAAGGGAGAGAAGAAGAGAAAGGGGGATACAAAATGTTCATCTTTTCACTAGTCTGCTTTAAAGAAATTATTTTTTACATTGCTTGAATCTTCACAGTGTCCTTGGAGGTAAATATATTGCACTTTTTCATCACTGTAGTTGTATTCTGTATGTCACAGTCAACCTTTACTAGAAACTGAAGGGGAAAAAAGATATGAACAAACATCCAGCCAGAAACAGTAACTGCATCAACAGGTTGTATGTCCTATGAGAGCTCCATTCATGTGTTCATTGCACATAAACTAGGAAAACGTTTTGAGGAATAGAAAATTTCTTATTAAGCTTATCACTTAGATATTTAGTCTTTCTCCTTAATAGTGCTTTCTTTATATTTCAATAAGAATATGAGACCAGGCCAAGCACTGTAGACTGTTGGAAGATATTGTTCCGCAGGATGGAAACATTATTAGCTCAGAGGCAATTGTATTCCAGTAGCATCTGGTAAAATGCTATTTTTCACATCATTAGGTCATGTATGAAGCAACAAAAACACCAGGAAAAGCTTGGTACTCTTAATCTCTCTGTCATTTTGTTGCTTCAGCCCCTTTCTATGTTAATAAACTCTCAAGCAACAGCGAGATAACAGACTCCAAATCAGGAAGATTATGATCCATTTGGATTGTGTCTACAGTCATGGAAGTCAGTAAAGCTACAGATGGTCACACAGTCTGAGGAAAAGTACAATAATTTGATTTTATAGATGAGAAATTCTATATGTTCTTAATTTTAGGGAGAAAGAGATTTTTTTTTCCCCCTCCAGTCAGTATTTCATCATTAGTACTTCATCAAGTGTAAACCTTTTGTAACACTGTCTGTATTTTGCATGTGCACAGAAATTATCTTTGTGATCAAGGGTACTGTTTGTTACAGCAAGGTTATGTGTACTATGCTGATAGTAAGTAAGTAGTTTATGCCATTAAAAACATCCTATTAAGCTACTTACATTACCATTAAAAGATGCAGATTGTGGCTTCTAGAAGGGGAAAGTCAGCAGAAGAGATTGTTTAAAAAGAAAGGGTATCCATCTCAAATTAACAACCTCTGGTCTTGATGCTGTAAGTGGTCATTTATTAGTCTCCCCTAACAATGTTTAAATCTTGACACCTCTTTAAAGCCACAGGGAGACCTGCCAAGTACTTCAACATGATCAGGATTTCACCTAGCATTTTTTAGGTGCATCAGTAAACACTTTTTTCTCCATACAATTTCAACAGTGTGATAATAATAAAGGATGTTTTGATCATTAAGGAAAATACAAGGACATTAAAATTCAGACTGACCATTCTTGTCAGACTCGAATGGTCTAATGTGGCTTGAATGTCTGGCTGGCTATCACACTTATCCTAATTGATGAGTAGTTAGTCTCAATGAGAGGAACAGCTATCAATGTATTAGGGAGTACTAAGGTAGAGCAATAATTAAAACACTGCATTAAAAGTCAGTACACATAGGGGCATTTTGTACTTGTGCTGTTTCACTTGTGTCGCTTTTCCCTCTTTTTTTGTGCATCAAGACCATGATGTAAATAATAATGATGAAACTGAACTACAGGTAAAAAGCCTTGACAATTCTAAAATTTGATTTGCTAAACGTGTAAAAATTGCTGATAGTTGTGCCAGAAAAATGACAGTATATTTTAAAGTTGTAAGATTAGACCCATGTCATTATTTGAATGGTGTTAATGGCAGCTTAACTGCAGTGTTTGTGAGTTCGTGTTTAGAGAAAGTGACAGATTAGTTTCACTGCCGTCTGTTGATGCTATGTTTAGTTTTTTCTCCATAGCTTCTCGACATCAGAAAGAAGGAACATCTCAGGACTTTCTTTTGTGCTATTAACAGAAGATAAAAAGGCTGGTTTGAAGTCAAAACTGAATAAAAGTCAGGATATACCTGGCCGGTATGTTTTTGACCAAAGAAAAAGAAAAACAAAAAATCCAATTAAAAAAGTCAACTCATCCAAACGTAAGCTTTTCACCAAGAACACCAGTTTTAACAGTAACAAAAAAAAAGAAAAAAACCCAACAACTTCACAGGTCTCAGTTAACATGACCTAAGAGTCAAGATATCATCAGACAGGAATACTTGAATAGAATGACCTAGTAAATAGTATCTTAGCCTTTGTGAGGAGGAAACCAAGATCCAATTCCCTACTGTGTCTAATTTAGACTCAACATGATTTTGCTTTGATGTACAATGAAAAGAAATTCTGACTTTGGCAGAGATGATGGAGAGTAGAAGGAGAAAATAAAACCCTTGACTTTTTTCTAGCTCTGGTTCAGCAATCAGCTTGCTGTTATGATGCATAATAACTTTATGACCTTAGTTAATCAACCAGATATTAAATTCCATTAAACTTTATGCCATTTCTAGGAATAAGAATTTCAATCTGATACCATTTTATTATAAAATAACCTATGGCTTTAAAACATCATGGGAATAGCAGTCCTTGCAACACTTCTAACAGCTTCTAAACTGTTTTGGGTCAAAATATGAAAAAAATTTGCGTGTATTGGGGGGGCAATCTTAAAAGTTTTGCCTGAGTCTAAACTATATTTTTCTACATCAGACATTAATGGGGATAGACAAAGTTTTTGAGAGTAGGGTTAATTTTTTCAGATATTCTCTGGTTAAATAAGGTATTTTAAAATAAATAGTGTGGGGGTTGAATGTTTAATTATATGTATAATTTTAGGCAATATGTGTTCACATGTGAGATAAGAGAAGAAGCTTGCATATGATACACCACTGTGGCTTCAAATCAGATTTTCTTCTGATTTCCAAGAAATTCCTATGCTGTTTTCTGCTTTCATTGTGTTTTATTAGATACATAAAGATTCCATGACAATCTTGTGTCATATAATGCTTAAGTAAATCAAGTTTTTTCAACTAATATATTTCTGTCTGCAATTGTATGGTCTAAGGTTTCACAGATTTTATGTACCACATTGAAAGATTTTTTTCTCTTTTGTGAGAAATGCTAAACTATAGTCACAAAGCAAAGTATAATATTCATATGTGGATATTTATTTTCATTCCCTTCATCTAGGAAATAGATTATTCTTGCTGTGTACTGTGATTCTCATAGTTCAAAGAACAAAACTGCAGGTAGATACCCATAAAAAACTTTCCAGTAAAAAATACAATATGTTTTTAGCTGCATTGATACTGAGCAGAGGAAGAATTCTTGGTGTGGAAGACATGGTGCTGGGGTGTATATCTCAGGATATATCCGGGATGTATCTCAGGTTATATCTGGGGAACTTAGATATCTGGTAACCTTAGTGATGCCATAGTTAAGACTGCAACTTGTAGACCTCTAGTTATCTGGTAGACGTTCCTGTCAAATAAATAAAATGACATTTCTATCTTTTGCAATTCACTTCTAGAGTCACAGACCAGTAAAAATATATTTGACCCCATCTAACTATCACTAATGAGGTGAATACTATGTTGTCTCAAAGCAGTATTGCTCTACATAGATTCTAAAGCAGAGAAAAATTCCACATATAGAAAAATAAAATCAGCCACATGACAGGCTGCAACCAAGAATTTAATACTAGATTTGATATAGGTAATTGTGTGTTTTATACTATATTTATTTCTTTTTCAGAATGACAAACTACTACTTTTCTTTATATCATACAAGAGTATTTGTCCATAAAAATAAGATGCTGCCAATTTATATTTCATAACATGCTTTCATCCAAAATCTCTAAAAAGAAAAAAGGACAGGAAATATTTTGTTATTGATGAGTGCCAGCACCTGAAGGGTAAATAGGATAAAATAACCGGGAAA
Organism: Pygoscelis adeliae; assembly: GCF_000699105.1. Taxonomy (NCBI): domain Eukaryota; kingdom Metazoa; phylum Chordata; class Aves; order Sphenisciformes; family Spheniscidae; genus Pygoscelis; species Pygoscelis adeliae. Next base: position 328,287 of record NW_008824183.1, read on the forward strand.
AGACCTTAACTTTAAAGGGAAATTCCCATTTCAAAACAAGTAAAAAGGAAGCAATTTCTTTTCCCCTTAATTCTTAGGGAGAAGGAGAGGTTTTGGTTGGTATCATCAAATTTTGTGAGTCCTGCAGTGATTGTATTAACCCAGCCATCAGAATTAGTAGGCTTAGGAAGTCCTGTGCTATGTCTTAGCAGGGATATAACTTAATAGAGTAAGTACACTATGTTTATTCTTTTGAATAAAAAATGTAAGTCAGAATGTCTACTGTTTAACTCTGTTGAATTCAGTAGATTTTACACTGGTCAAAGCAGAGTAAGGAGTCTTGCCTTAAATCTTCAAATGGATTAACTTTAGCAGCATTCTTAACATACACTTTTCAAGGTGCTTGGAAATCTCAATTTAAAATATGCGTATTCAGTTGTCATATGGTGGATGGAAAGAGGTGTTGGCATTTCACTATAAGATGGGAGTGGTTGCAATGTTTGACATACTTTTTAAGGAGGACTTGCAGCCTCTAGTTAGATACTGGAGCTCTTCAGAAAGTTAAATAAATAAATAAAATTGGAAGTTTTTTTAAAAGGCCTTTCTCATTAATTTGCTCAAATAATTTCATAACCTTTCCAGGACAGAGAAAACATTTCTTATCTTTTATACTATTTAGTCAGTAGAATATATTTTATGACATCAAGCTATGCAATATAAATTACACTCAAAGAAGGAATTTGAATCAGATTATAAGCTGTGAAAAACTATAGTCATGGTAACTTATGGAGAGCATTATATAGTATGTGTATTTTCCAGACCATATGTATATACTATAGTAACATCTGTCATCAAACATAAAGGATTTCCACCTTTCTTTCTTACCGCAATAATATAATCAACAGGTAAGCATATATAATGTAACAACAAATCTACTTGATTATTTTAGAACTGTGCAACAGAAAACATATATGCAAGAGTTTTTATGTCATCAGGGTAAAGCATATTTTCCACAGAAAACACACCAACACCCACCCCCCCAACATAGTTTCATAACAGGGGAGATTTTTCATTTTTTACAGATATAGAAGGTGGAAAAGCAAGGGAATTGTGTTGTTTACTCTAAATCACATTTAAATCTCCTTTCAGTGTTATGTGCTAAAATCAGCGTTTTTGACATCTTAATCCAGATGCATGAATTATCTTCCCACAAACAACAAGGAGATTAATAAAAAACTGTTCTCTCAGCACCTTGCTGATTTAATGCTGCTCCTGCAGCATATCTCGCTCTCATAAAACTGCATACACATGGTTTATTTTCTTTTTTTTAAAATTTTTTTATTGAAAATCTTACATGTATGACTAAAAGTCATGGGCGATATCTTTCAGTTCCATTACAAAATCTGTCATATATATATATATATACACATATATATATATTTAATACAACTAGAAGCAAATCTACTGAATTATGAAACAATGATTGTCTACCAAAATGTAACTCAAATTAAATATGTTGCAGATGATTAAAATTATTTTGTTTTCTCTGATGGAGCTGAAGGGCACTTTCACATAGTTAATTGATAATGCTGGGCTGCAAAAATTACAAAGCATTAATGATAATTCCCATCTCCCAGCCTGGTGTCACCCAAACATTAGGATTTTAGTACAAGGATCCTTCTTTCAGAAAGAAGTACTTTTAGAATGAGCATCATCCTCTGTGGAGTACCTTCTATTGACAAACACAGTCCTGCAAACAAATCTGTATGCCTCTCCGTAATTGCAGGCAAGTCAAGTCATTTCAAGTTAGGTACAAGCAAAAAAGTTTGCAGGAGCAGAGTCTAATTTAGGAACTCACCTACAGATTATCTAAACCAAAACAATCTGAAATAATACTTAAAAACACTATTTTACTTGAATATATGCCTTATTATCTAGTAATAAATCATGAAAGATGAAGTATAAATATTGTCAGAATCATACAAAAGTTATCTTATTCTAAGAAATCCTACTTCAAAATCGTACAGTATTTTAACCAACAGCAGCTGTCCTTCTGTTTTGGCACTCCTGAACCAGTGTAGAAATTATGTGTAGTGAGTTAACACCTTTGGGGAAAAATATGTATGTGCAGCAGGATCTAAAGATGATTTCTGGAGTTAATAGCATTACATTGTTTAACGCAAGAAAGAAATTGAAAAGAGTCTTTTACTGTGATTCATCAGCAGCAAAAGAGAAGGGGAAGGAGAAAAACAAGGTGTTTACAGTCTTTGAAGCATATAGCATGTTTGACCTTGAAAATTAAATCTTGCATTAAAGACACTCCCAGCTACCTCTGTAGTCTTCTTTCCAAAACTTCAATGTACAAATATTTTATTTAAATGTCTCAGACTTTGTAATGGCTCAGAAGAACAACTGCATGTCCTTGTATCTGCTCTCCTTTCTGAGAGATGAATAGCGGGCGAGATTGCTTTACTGTAATTTCTCCATTTCCATGCTTCATTTCCTACATTTATCTGAGACTGGAGAAAAATCAGCATGTTCTGACAAGTCTAATACCATGAGGCAGTAAAATGGACCTGAATTTAGTGGAGATTGGAGCTCCAAAATAAATATAACACTTTATGTCAAATAATAATAAAAAAGGATAAATTCTCCTGTACAAATCAGAAGAGATAAAAAATAGCAAATAGATAGCAACATCTTTTCTATACCTACATGGGCATCACGAAACTTTTCAACCATAAGAATACCCCTCTATATTTCTCATTTTATGTGGTTTGTAAACTACTTCAGTAAGTTGATGACAAACATTGTGGAATTTCTTAGTACAAACAGCAATTTTTCATAAAACTACCCAGAAAATTACAGAGACTTCTAATTAAATAGCTCTGACAACAAACAGGGAGAAGCAAAAAAATGATCTGCTTGTCTTTTGTCTGTTTTCATGTCTGTCCTTCTGCTTTTGGCCTAGCAAGCTGCATGCAACACTGTAAAGAAAATTTGTTAAAAAAACCTTGCATCTGTAAATACTATATATTGTAATGTTGTATTGAATGATATATTATATCTGTAAATTTGTTTCTTCTTACACTTATCTCATACCAGAGATTTTGTGTTCTAGATATAGCAATACTGCGAAGGCATCTACAGAGTATCATTGGCTCATTGAGGTCACAGTGCATAACATACTCTTGAAAGTGAGTTGCCTCTGCAGGTATCTGAGAGTTGCTATCTATTCGAATGTGGCTGAGCATTTCATTTTATCAAAAATGCCACCAAATGCTCATATTCTGTGTGGTCAGTGCAGTCCCTAGGACAAGTCTAATGAAGATATGTTCCACCAAGGCAAAAAAAACTAAAAGGTTAAAAATGGAGAAATATTTACAACTTTCTTCAGTCTGTCAGGTTGAGTTTTCTGTTTTAGTATTCTTCAGTGCATTTTCAGAGAAAGGTTCCAAGGCTATGAGTATAAGCAGTCTGGTCCAGTCCCATACATATCCGCAAGCCTTTTAAAGCGAGGGCCCCAGTCACTGAGGTAATCGTAGTTCTGGTCAGAGTTTGAGCTGATCGAATCTAAAGAACTGAGCGACTCTGCCACTGAGCCATTCCCCTCAAACGCGTATGTCTGCAGGGAGTCGTAGGGTGGTGCGCAGGGGTCCACGTCAGCTTCTTTTAGTCTTTCCCAGATAAATTCCCTAAAAATGACATTATCTGGGATGCTTTTAAAAGTCGGTCTGCTCAAGAACTGAATCTCAGGTGTCACATCCCTTCTGGTCTTGGTGTCTCGGATAATGTTGAGGTTTCTCAAGGCAGCCATGTCAAAAGCCTCGGTGTCTTCTTCTCCGCCACCCTCATCATCATACCTGACAATGTTCTCTCTGATATCTCTCTCTTCATCAAAAATGAGGGGTTCTTTTTTCCGTCGCCTCATGGTGACAATCAGCAAGACAAGAACTGGAACACAGAAAGACTGGAGTTTTAGCAATGATAAAGTTTCCTCATATTTTTCCTAGTGGTGGAAGTACTCATTAATGTATATGGCAAAGACCCAAGGAAATAACAGGCAATTTATGCAGTTAGATTTGAAACCTAGCAGGTTCTGAAACAGCTTTTAAACCATAAGCTTTTTAGATGTTAAAAAATCTATTTCCAAAACCATTCTGGATTAACGTCTTCATCTCTAAGTCTGTATCCTATGCTGTCCGCTAACCATAAATTTTAGGACTGGTTCAGTCTGACTATTACAATCTCACAGCCATGAAATAAAAAAAAAAAAAAAGACCTTTTCCTGAACTCTTAATTGCCCAAGTGATAAAAGCACATTCATAAAGTAACTGAATAGAATTTAACAACCATCATTTGGGAAGTGACTGAATTAAAGTATATGGCCAATCTCTGCTGAAAAAAAAAAAAAAATTAAAAAATCATAGCTTGGAGAACGCTGAATTGTTAAGCAAAGTGTAAAATAAGACTGTCTCAGTTCATGGATTAAAAGTATCTCTATATAAGACCTCACTTTCCTATAAAGTGCAAAGTACTGTACTTGAGGTTTATGAATTACATCTAATGAGAACTGCTAGGGCTGGAGTTTATTGGATCAGCCTGTGCTAGAAATGTAATTTATTTTTTTTTTTTATTTTAACCCTTAAAGTTTCTTTCAGCTCGAAAGCTAATACTGAACTGCAGTGACAGCTGAAAGAACTGGGAGAAACTGACTCAAGGCTCCTCTTGTTCAAATACAGTTTTGGTAGAAAAACATCATTGCTGACACACAAAATATGGAACCAGTAATATAAATATTGCACCCATCTGTGGGACATGATGGAGTGTGAATCATCCTCCTAGAAAATGATTAATACTATATTGTAGCATCTGGATAACATTTGAGAGTTAATGATACTCCTAGAAAATAGCAGGCATTGCTATGACTGTAAAAATAACTACGTTGAAAAGTAAGTGTCATTCCACATTCAATTAATCTCTTCTGATTTTATGTTTATTTTTAATCTTAAGAATATGTGATTATATGCATTCATATGTCTAAGGTTTACAATCTTTACTTACAGTACTTTTATATGCCAACTAAATGCTGTATAAACATCTGGAAAAACAAAATCTTATATAAATAAAATTAAGCTTGAGCTTCCCTAGGAAGTCTCAAAAGTGAACTCCATAAATTGTATGATGTAGGACTGCCATTCTTGAAAGCCCTTCTTTTCACGGAGGAATTTTTAAAATCAATATCAATCTATTCATCGTGAGGCATGATTTAATATTGGGATCCCTTGGTTAGAATAAACCAGTCATTGAAAGACTGTACATGCAGAAAACTGTACCATACGTCGACAGACGTTATGGTATTATTTGGAATTAGCTAAAGCATAAGATGACTTCAAAGGTGGACTTTCTGCAATTTTTTTTTATTTTCCTTTGTAGCCAGGTATGTCTAAAAATAAAACTGGAACAAGTTCAATTTTTTTCTAAACTTTTTGACAAATATATTAGTCAATATTTTTCCCCTTTTTTTCAGTAGCTACCAGGCACACATCTAATGATCTATCTACTAACAGATGCCTTGTGACTCTATATTACTGCCACATCAGCATCACTCTCTCACTTTTTTGCCCCTGGCATCTCCCTGATTCATGCTTTACGAATTGAATTCAGAAGCCACTAGTTTGGGGCATTTTGCTTTGAACAATATTTACATAAGCAGTTTGACAATATAAGATTTTGACCTTTAAAGTGTTTTTTGTGAAATTTCAAAACATTCTGATATTTGTAAAATACAAATTGAGCTGTAAATTATACAGCAGAGAACATAAAATTGTCATCATAGAGACAATTGCACTCCACTCAATGCTTTTCCATATCATAAAAAGATATTTTAAAGTGAAAATACAAATTAGCTTGCTACAGTACAAATATACATTTAAGCCAAGATTGCTATTGACATAACTTTTAAATTATTATTTTTAACATTTACTGCCACAATTTTTATTGCCATATAAATAAGCAGCTAATCATTTTCTTTACCCAAGTGTAAATGCATTTTCACACCACTGTCCCCCTTAACATACTTCATTTTGAAAGTTAAATACCTGCTAATAAGTGAAAAATATAAACTCAGTAGGCAGGTCCGCCTAAAGGTACAATAAAAATCAAGATATAATGAATGTTTTATATAGTATTCCTTGTACATCTCACACTTGCTTGAAGCCAAGAAAAATATGGAGTCTTTCTAAAGGTTAAACATTTTAGCATTTAGATGGCTTTATGAGATTATTAATTTCTAGCCCTTCCAACAGCTATGAACAATAAAGTTTAACCTCTAAAAGAATAAACCTTTAGCTGTATTGCAGGAACTGCAGAGATGAATACAAGCCCCAAACAAATTTCACTGATATCTAAATCAAGTGCAACTGGTTTTAAAGTTTATCCATTTCTCATTAAGTCATGGTGGGGTTTTTTTCCTACATTTATCACAAAAGCAGAGATCAGTAATTAGTGACTGGCTGAACATCTAGAAAACCTAATTTTATGCTTTTTAGAGAAAAAATAATACAATGTAAAAGCTGTAGGGACATATATATTGCACATTGGGGCCACTACTTTGGCCCCATACTAGTACACCAAACTCATGCCAAAGAGATGAAATAACAATGCTGAATTAATATGTGATTTAACAAATAAATAAACCATTATTAGAAGTAACTAAATAAAGACTAAATAACCAGAACTAATGAAGATAGATCTAAACCAACCTTTTTGTTCTGATTTACCTGAACTGTTAGAAAGGCTGATGTTGTTTAACAGGTAAAATAACCAAGAGAAAATGTCATTTGTATTTATATTAGCTGTGGTAATGCATAGTTATATCCTTGTGTCAGTACAGAAGTAATGATATATCAGTAGTTACAGTTCACCTAAATCAGTCTTTAAACACCTTTGAATACAAGAGTGGATTTTTGCTTTGCCATTTTGCAGTGTGCTTTATGGAATTATTATGAAATTTCCATTTTGGTATGATCTGGTAAAAAGTCAAGTTTAGGTCACCTGAGCATGTTTCTCTGCTTTAGTATTAATCTTTCCTTTTGTACTCAAGGCAACTGCAACATAATTGTAAGGAAGCCATAAAAGCCCTGAGACAACCTGAGGGAGGAGACTACATGCAGAGCTATACAGTAAGGGACAGAGCTAAATCACAAGCATTATAATGCCTTGTATACACTACGTCCCTAAGCCTGGCATTTACTATAGCAATAAGCCGCATCAGCTGTGAGCAAATCTGCACATTGGTTTATGCCTTAGGTGCGTCATGATTCATAAAACTGAAGATTGGAGATCCTCAGCCACCTAAACAGCACACTAATAACCTATTTAGTTATATCTTGCAGTTGCCAGTACAGTCAGATGAGATTTGGGGATTACAGAGGCCAAGGCTCAGGAAACCTGCATTTAATTCCCAGTTAACAAGTTTCATATATAACTGTTGTTTAATCAGTTTGGATTGGTATTTGCAAAGTGACTGTGACCTTTAAATGTCCACACTGAGTGACCCTAATAGGCTCTATACCTTTCAGAAAACAGCTTCTGCATTGCATACTCAACCACCTTTTAAATGACTTAATTGGGATACCCCCAAATTAAAACAGTTATAGATTTATCATTTTTAAAACTGCAGGACCAAATCCCACACATACTACATAGTCACATTCTGTACATATTTTACCGATTTAGAGAATAAGATCCTTATGACTAGGACTGTTTCTTCTTGTTTACAAGCCACACAATTATGTGTGCTGATTTAATTGGGTTCTTGTAGGTACTGTGATAATAATAACAAATTCCTCCTCTTTCAACTGAAAAAATATAATTTAAATCTGTATTTTGAAGTTTAATCAATGTATTATTAACTTGTAAACTCTAGTACCACACTAATAAGAGGTTTTCTTTAATGTTTCTAAGAAAATACGTGGTACTAATAGATTATATTCAGATGTATAGAAGTTAAAAGTCATGAAAAAGCATTATGTCAACGTAGCTTTCCATTGTTTCAATACAAAGAAAATCTTTAACATCTCAAGTAAGATTGGGTTATCTACAGGTGAACATCTTTTTTTGTGTGATTTTATGTACACATTTTATGCTAAACATTTGTTACAAAAGCAATTATTGTGTCTGGAAGATGCTAACTGAAAAACAAATTACCTTGAATTAAATTACCATATAATTTTCAAAGGAGTTAAAAAAATCCTAATTACTTCTCTAAAAATGTACAGTCTAAAATGAATAAAACTAGCTTTTCATATGCTTTTTACAGAATTAATTTTTTTCTTTAAAACATAGCCTCACTGCAGAGTGAATAATTATAAAGTTGTTTTGAGTAATTAACAAAGTACTGGAACTTTCTTGTGGAATAAAATTTAGAATTTAATCTCCATCAGTCAATATGAGGAGGCGAAATGATTTCCGTAAAATGTTTTTAACTTTTAAAAATTATTTTAGTTTGAAAAAATAGTCTACATCATGTTACATGCAATTATAATGAATTAGTATGATTTAGTAACATTCTTCCTTCTTAGCATCAGTTAAAACATTGTGCTTATCTAAAATTGATTGGTTGCTTAAGTACAAATAATAACACTAAGAAATTCCACCAAGACAATCTGAGCTTTGGTCAAGACAAATGGTTATTTATTAGACAAAGGGATGTATGGGGCAAGGACAAATACCAAAGTACACCATACTAATTTTAAGAAGATAAGAGCTTGTTGAGATTTCAAGATACTAGTGCCAGAATGCACGTATCCATTACATTTATGCAAATCTCATGCCTACTCCACTTTACAGCTGGCACTCACACTGAGATGGCACTGATGAATGCGACTGGATTTGCACTGCGTGCTAATCTTGGGTCAGAAAAAAATTTTGATCCGGTAGCCTGTCTCCTCTTTTCACTGATAAACTCTTACACAAAAAGGTGCATCCCTTGTTCCCAGCTCTGGAACCACTTGCTAACAGCTGAAGCCTGTTTTTTTATGCTGTGCTAGTGGATCTTCAGGATTTTTTCTCAGGAATGGATTTGAAAAGAAAAAGGGAAAAAGGAGAAAGTAAATTGCTAGCAATGCTACCATTCAGCTGATCCCAGAAAATGTCTTCTAGGAACAAATGAGAGAAGAAGAAAGGGTCTGGGACCAGACAAGCAACAACATTTCACTGGGGTTTCACTGGGCAGCAGTGATGCTTAGGCACCTCTTCCTTGTGAAGACTCGCACCCGGCTGGGAACAAAACAGCAGCAGGATACAGTACCAAAATGCAGGACTCGAAGCCAGGGTTAGCATACAAACGCAGCCTAAACTGTGCCTGCAGCTTTGAACTGTACCCAAAAGGAACGGTTTAGATTGGAAGTGATGACAGCACATACAAATGTCTATTTGGATAAACAGTGGTGATGCATTCAGACAGCTGTATTTGGAAGTCCAATTCTTTGACAAATAAAATCAATGGTAAGGTGGACATATGCCAGATTCCTCTTCAGTGCACAGCCCATTATTCAAACACTATGTTCAGAGAGCTTATCCTCAGTTCTTTACTAAACACTTGCTCAGCACACTCCAAAAATGACTGGAATAAAAACTCGGGTTTCTTGATTTATTGATCGTATTTGAACCCTGTGTAGTACTGGGTAGAATAAGCAAGTTATTGCCTGGTAACATGCTGTGTCTCCAGTCAATGCTCTTCTTTAAGACATATGGCTCCTATTTAAGAAAAGCTTATGCCCAGGCCAGGCTGCGTTGTAACTACAGTAGTTTCTTATGTAATCTTCAGAAACTCCCTTTTTTTTATATAACAGAAATGGTGACATTTCAACTTGGGATGAAGTGAATTGCTATTGTTACAGAACTTTTCTTCTTAAGTACATTGGACCAAAGTTTTAAATGGGTATTTTTCTACTGATGCCAATGCCAGTTGATATAAGAGGATCTTTTATATATCTTTTTGAACTCTACCATTTAGCCTCATGTCCATATAAAGTTCATTTGGGTGTATAAATGGCCTAGAAATGCTACTAGAAAAATGGTATTTAAAAAATGTTCATTAAGACTTTTGGCAATCATTCCCTTCCATTCCTCCTTAAGCTTAGGCCTAACCGTGTGTTGAGTGAGTTTAAACAACCTTATGTTGTTAGGGTTTTTTGTCACAAAAATGGAAAACTCTGGAAATGCCACCTCCTATGCATAGGTATTGAGTAAGTCGGTTGGGTTCATTGCAGAGGTAGTGATTTGTCTTACACGGTAACAACAATGCAAGAGGATTTCCTTTTTTGAGTCCTTTAGAAATGTTTGTAGCAGAAGGGACATTTGCTTCTAATGGTTTACAGTGAGGGGAATCAAAGTCAATAAGAAGAGAAATCTATACATTGTTGAAATACTGCCATGAACAGAAGTGCGGACAGAAGTCTCTTGATTTGACCTATACAAATTACTTGGATAACAGCGACAGATAAATCACCACTGGGATTATACCAACCTGAGGAGACTATGGTCTTCCCCTTTCACTTAGACTGATATGTACAGCCAGGGAATAGAAAAATCTCTCCATTGATAACAACACTCAATAAAATTCTTGTGTGTTGAACCGGTACCCTTGTTAACGTGAACTTTCTAACAATAAGCAAATCTAAGCAAAACTGCACTTTTGCTCACCTGCATGCTGCAGATGCAGGATGATCCTTCATCTTTACTCCTCGATTTGGGCCTTTACTACTACCATGTAGTCATTTTGTTTAAGGACTAGGCATGAAATGAGAAATGCTAACCAAACTAGGGTGCTGACACTGTTCCACTGTTTTCCACTGTCTTTTATCTAGTTGCAGTTTCACTGCACAATATAAAATCCAACTGTGCTACCAGTTGCAGAAGTAACCAAAGATCATTCTGTAGATGTTCAATTAAATATGATTCCCATCAGTAAATTAAATCTGCTATATTTTCTGAATATCTTTTGTTCTATGCAAATCAATAAATGTTTAAAAATAGTTATATCTCTGAAATAGGGACACACTGATACTGGTTATATGGTGAGTATGCGAAACCAAATACTTCAATAAACAGCATTGTCTATTTCTTAAATATTACATTTAATGCAAATGACCTTTTTTTTCTTTTGCTGTTATATATAGATGTCTATATATATATATGCTATATATAGATGTCTAGAGGGAGCTTGACATAGAAACAAAGTATCTGAACCTGAAAATCCCAAACTAAAGGTTTTGTGTGGCTCACAATACAAAATGCTGTTCCACCTGGAATGTTAGGTGTCCCTGTTCACAGAAATCGGGGTGGGGTGGTGTTGAAGCTTATATACATATATATGTCTCTCTACCTTTTGCTACTATACATTGAACGGAGAATAAAGGTAACAGGAAGAAGACATACCTAGCAGTGTCAAGACACAAGCCAGTATTGCTATCAGGGCTCCAGTGCTAAGTCCTGCAGGCAAGATATATGCTTCTGCATTACATGTCTGAGCAATACCATCTGCATCACAATCACAGACTCTGATGGTGAGGGTGTTAGTGCTACTAAGTGAAGGTGATCCACTGTCCACGATGAATATTGGCAAGTAGAAAACAGACTGTTCCTGTCTTCGGAACCCATTTCTTCTGGTTAATACTGTTGCAGTGTTATCTAGATAAAGGAATAAAATATAAATATAAAATACATGACCTTCCTAAAACACAAGCCTATAAATAATACAGTCTTTCACTTAAAAGACTTTATAAACACATTTATATTATTTCAACAAGTTTATCTTTCCTGGTCATATATTTTTGAAGCTGCAGAGATAGGATCAGCTGAGAAATGATACCCAACTAAAAAAAAAGATTTCTATTTTCCACAAAAGACTGTTTCAAAATTGCAGAGGCCTGTTTGGTTTTAGTTAAGCTCACAGTTCCACACTCTTGATAGTTGAAGGTGAGATCATTATAAAAAAGGAAAAATTCACCCTTCAGTGATCAGATTAAGTATCTATATACCTGTTTCAGGTCTAATTTCCAAGGGTCTACTTCAATTATTTACAGAAATAGATATCATATTAATGGAAGGGATGACTATATTAATAGGAGAATAAGTTCTGAAGAACAATGAAATATTTTTTAAATGCAAAATAAATCCAGTTGGTGCACAAATACAGGTAATTGCACATGTAACAAAGACATGCACTTGTTTTCAGTCTCATCTGAGAGACAAGATGACTAATATGATCAACCTAAAATGTGTGGTTCGATGCTGCTCTGAGTTGAGTGAAAGTCCATGTGTTCCAGAGAATATGTGCAAAACTCACTGTGTTCAATACAGGTTGACAGCTCCTGAGAGGTAGGGAGTTACATCTCCTAGAATGTATAGAAAAGGTCGGTCGGTCGGTCTGTCTAGCTACCTATCTACTTATCTATCTATTTATAGACAGAAATATTGATAATTCTGTAAAGTTATTTTATTGTGTCATCTGTTATGACCTATCTGGCAAGATATGCAAACACTTCTTCATATAGCATCATATGAGATATGCATAAAATTAATTAACATTGAAAGAGGCAACTGCTGCTGTGTCTTGTAACTCCATTGATTTTACTGGCATTGCAAAAGTCTATTATTAATTTTTCCAAATTATAAGTTCTCTGGAAGAGGGTCTGTCTTTTCATTAAATACTTTACAGTACTTGTAACAATGTCAGATTTCCGAATAGTCTTATTCTAATACATTTTTATTGTTTTGATCATTATTACTATTACAGTCTTTAGTTTCAAACTGCAAGCTGCTCATATGAAGAAAATTAAGCATGTCAGTAACTACATGCAGGGTAAGGCAATAAATAGCTGTGTGAGAGAACTTTATTAGGTCACATGTTACACTTAAAGAATGTTCCTCAGTCTGTCTGTACAAACAGCATCCTTTAGTCCACCATATGTCTGTTTTTCTTATTTTATTAATAAGGATGACTTTGTAGCTCTGGTTTAGTACTGATCTATAAAAGAGCAATGCAAGAGTAACATAGCGTCTATTTAGTTCTATTTGCTTCAGCTAACAGCTAAACTGACTGATACATGCCCGGCTGCCTTACTATGCAGTGCAACTAATGAGAACACTAATTAGAAGCATGTTCTCAGATATTTTAACTAATAGAAACGTGATGTCAATGGGAGTCTTTGCATAAGTCTTTGGGGAAATAGTCATAAGAAGTCTGTGTAAATACTGTAGGCAGCTTCCATTATCAAAAACAGTCTTCAGTAAATGGTATACTTATTGAAAAGATGTGTTTTTCTAAAAAAAAAAACAAACAAAAAAACAGCCCTCTCGATTTACCGTGCACTCTTTTTTTATGCCCTGAGTTATATTAATAAAATATGAATTCCTGGATATTTTTCAGTCACTGCCCCAAGGTAAAACCTAATTTAGATAAAAACCTGTACATTCAAGAAAAAA